>NW_006796565.1:1070920-1095987 GCF_000442215.2 Lipotes vexillifer | reverse complement strand
CGAAGGCGCTTGAGGTACCTGCCCTGGGTCTGCCCGAGCCCTCTTCACATCCCAGGGCCCTCGGGGATGTTTCTGGCCTTTCTGGAGAAGAGAGTGTGCTCAGCGTTCTGCGTGCCTTCTATGTTTTCTAGCTTGCCCCCGCCCCCGCATTTGAGGCTCCAAGCCCGGCTCTCCCCCTCCTCTGGAGCTTGGCCTCTCGGCTGCCCTGGTCATCACTCTGCTCCACAGTCTCTCCCTCTCTTCCCCACAGCCCGTACTGCCTGCCGCTGACCCCGCTGGCCCTCCCAGCATGCTCTGTAGCTCTCCTCTCGGATTCTTGGCTTCTGGATGTGTGTGAACCTGCCTCATTCCTGACCCTCCTCTGCAGCACCCTGAGCTTGATGTGTCCTGATTAGACTCCTTCCCAGTTCCCTCCTCCAGTTTCCAAGTCTGGGCTCAGATGGAGCTCCCACTCTGACTCATGCCTAGCCAGCTGCCCCAGCCCAGGCTCCTGGCCCAGGTCAGCCCGTGTCATGTCCCGTACTCACCGCTACATCGGTCCCTGCCTACTCGCACTCAGGTGGGAGGGACGGACAGGCTGGCGGATGGGGCCCTGGACCTTTTCCCCTGGAGGGCCTGTGACAGAGCTGGGGGTGGTCGGGGGAGAAGGGAAGGGGGGAGAAGCAAGAATGCACATGGGGGCATTGTCGGGGTGGCATGTGCTGTGGACCGCCTCCTGCTGAGGTCCGGCACTGGGGCAGGTGGCGTGGTGCCTGGTGGTGGGTGCCCCCAGCATCCCGAGCAGCCCGATGTGGAGTTGTGGCACTTGCCTACGAGGTGTGCCTCTCGGCCCATGTGTCTTGCCGCTTGGAGGTTTCTGGCCTGCAGGTGCACACTTGGGGCATCTCTCCTTGATTCCCCGGAGGGAGGATTTCACTGCAGAGCGGGTGTTCACCTGTACTTGCTCTCAAACCCACGCCATGTCCCTCTGTCTTTCCCCAGTATGCCTGTGGTATCGAAGCCGAGGTGGTGGGGAAACCTTCCCCTGAGTTTTTCAAGTCTGCTCTGCGGGAGATGAGGGTGGAAGCCCACCAGGTAGGCCAGCGGGTCCTGAAGCACGTGTGTGGGGGCAGCTGTTGAGGGAGGCCCAGGGCACTCCCGGGGCGGCCTCGGCGCCGGAGGTGGGTTTGAGGGCTCAGGCAGCCTGCGGAGGTTCCCTCTCTCCCCCCATGAGAGCTGATCTGACTGGAAAGAGGGAAAAAAGACAGCAAAGGAGGCCCACTGAATGTTTTCCACCTGGTTAATTAGTATCAGTGTGAGAGTGAGAAAAAGAAATGCCTGTGGCCCTCTGCAGGTGACTTTTGTTTCTTCTCTGGAAGGATAAGGATTGACAAGTCCCATCAATATATTAAAAATATTTCATGGGAAGACAGTGCACAGCAAGATGAAAAGAACATGTTGGAGTAAAATCATGCATCTGGCCACCTTTATATCATAACTGTTTTTGAGACAGGTTGCCTTCCAAACATACATCTTAAAAGGAAAAAAGGCAGTTATGGTTTTAGTGTCCCCAGTGCCCACCCTCCCACCTCCCCTTCCCAGGTAGAGTGAGTTGGTCCCCTCCGGCCGGTGGGTTCCTGATGGCATTGTTGAAGAAACAGTGGGCACGTGTCTGCCGGCGGTCAGGGCTGTCCTGCTGTCTGTTTCAGACACGGCACCAGGGGACAGTGTCAGCATCCTGTGGTGAGGCTGCTGCCCCCAGGATCACTGTGCTGCTCCCTTATTCTTGGACTGGAATTTCCCATGTGTGTTCCAGTCTAGAGCGCTGGTCTCTCACGATGCTTAGAGAAAGACAGCACAAAGCCGTGGAAGTCTGGAACCTCTGCGCCCAAACCTCCCCTGAGATTCATAGATGCCAGAAAATACAGTTCTCAGGGGTCCCCAGGAAACACCTAGAAAATGCCGGGTGAGGCTGGTAGAGAGGAGAGGCTTGTGTTTTGAATGAGTGAAGACTACAGGAATAAATAACTTGGTTTTCATGACTTCATTTCACAGTGACAATTTTAAAAATTTGTTTTATTGCGACAAATTTCAAATATATACAAAAGCAGAGACAACGAAACAGTGATTCTCCTCATATATCCATCACCCAGATTCAACAATTAAAAGATTTTGTCACATTCCCTTCTTCTATCCTATTTCTTTCTCTTTAAAAATTTACTTTTTTTTTTTTTCTGTTGTATTTTAAAGCAAATCCCATTCTTAATGTTATACTTTCCTTTCAAATTATAGTGTGCCTTTCAAAAAAAGATGGTTGTTTTGGACCATCATTAATGCTTTTTTTTTTTTTTTTTTTTTTTTTTTTTGCGGTACACGGGCCTCTCACTGTTGTGGCCTCTCCCATTGTGGAGTACAGGCTCCGGACGCGCAGGCTCAGCGGCCATGGCTCACAGGCCCAGCCACTCCGCGGCGTGTGGGATCTTCCCAGACCGGGGCACGACCCCGTGTCCCCTGCATCGGCAGGTGGACTCTCAACCACTGCCCCACCAGGGAAGCCCATATTAATGCATTTTTGACAATGCATTAAGACACCTAACCATGGCAAAAAACACACACACACACACACACACAACAAAGCTGTTCAGCATCATCACTCATTCAGGAAATGCAAATCAAAACCACAGTGAGATCCCACCTCACACCCACTTGGATGGCCCTGATAATTTTTAAAGAAAAAAGGAAAATAACAAGCATTGGCAGCGATGTGGAGAAACTGGAACCCTCATATAGGAATACTGGTAGGAATGCAAAGTGGAGCACCCACTATGAAAAACAGCCAGTATGGAAAACAGTTCCGTGATCATTAAATGTCGTATGACCCAGCAATTCCGCTCCTACGTGTATATCCAGAAGAATTAAAAATGGGTGTTCAAACAAAACTTACATGTGAATATTCATAGCAGCACTATTCACAGTAGCCAAAAGGTGGAAATAATGCAGATGTTCATCAACAAATGAATGGGTGAACAAAAGGTGGTTTATTGTCACTGTGGAATATTTCAGCTATAAAAAGAATGAAATACTGATAAATCCTACCATGTGTTTGAACCTTGAAAACATTATGGTAAGTGAAAGAAGCCAGTCACAAAAGGTCACATTTTATATATTTAACATTTATATGAAATGTCCAGAATAGGCAAATCCACAGAGACATAAAATAGATTAGTGGTTGCCAGGGGCTGGGAGTATGGGGGAATGGGGAGTGACTGCCAGTGGGTATGAGGTCTCCTTTTGGGTTGATAAAAAATGTCTGGAACTAGCTGGTGGTGATGGTTGCACAACATTGTGAATGTACTTAACGCCACTGATCTGTACACTTCAAAATGGTTACATTGGTAAATTTTATGTTATTTTATCACATTGAAAAAAAAACCCTAGCTAAAAAAAAAAAAAAAAAAAACTCTACCTAACAAAATCAATAGTAATTCCTTAGTATTATCTAATACCAGTCCATATTTAAATTTTCCTGGCTGTCTCAGAAATGTCTTTTATATAGATTTAAAAAATAATCAAATCCAAATAAGGTTATTTTGTGTTTTAAACCTCTCTTTTTAACTTTTTTATCATGGAACATTTCAAATATCTGTGCAAATTGCGAGAGTAACCTCATAAACCCCCAGGTACGCATCACTGAGCTTCAGTAATTATCAACTAATAAGCACTTTAAAAAATTGTTTTTAACTGTTCATTCTGAAGCAATTTCCCACGTACAAAGAGGTTGCAAAAATAGTACAGAGAATTCCCCTGTGTCCTTACTGCAGCTTCCCCAAAGGCTAACATCTTATGTAACAATCACAGGACAATTATAAAATCAGGAAGTTAGCCTTGATGCAGATGTTGACTAGCCCAGGGACCCTCTGTTTTTGGACGCGTTATATTCGGTGTCACGCCCCCTAGCACCTTTTATTCTGAGCAGTTCCTCAGTCTGTCTTTGTTCTTTCAGGACTGTGGCAGTTTTCAAGAGTACTAGCCAGTTCTTTCGTAGAATGTCTCTGATGTTCCCTCATGATTTAATTTCAGGTTATGCATTTCTGGCATATGTAATTCTGGTTATACATTTCACAGACACAGTGCCGTGCCCTCTGGTGTGTCCCATCAGGAGGCGTGTGCGGGCGCTCTGCGCATTATAGGCTGTGGTCACTTTGATGCCTGTCGGAGGTTCCCATTTCTGCACTGCAGAGTTACTGTTGTCCCTTTGTGACTAATAAGTATCTTATGGGGGAATACTTTGACACTATGTAAATATTCTCTTTTCCCCTCCTAATTGCAGCATCCTCTTACCTGCAACAGTTGTTACCATGGTGCCAAATGGCGGTTTTCTACTTCCATTGTTCCCTCTATATTTATTGATTAGCATTTACCGTAAGAGAGAGCTTTCCTTTTTCTCCCATTTACTTTTTTATTTATTCCAACATGTACTTAAGAATAATTGTTTTACTCCACGAGTCACAATCCATTCCTGTTGTTATTTTGTTGCCCATATTGTCCCCTATTTGGCCATTGGGACCACTTTGAAGATTAATAACCCCTTGTTTAATCTGTGCTCCCACCTGCTCCTCTCCCCTAGATTATTTTGAATCATCTTCCAGAAATCATATCATTTCATCTGTAAGTATTTCTAAGTGTCTCTAAAAGATAGGAATTCTTTTTAAAAACATGGATGATGCCATTATCCCAACTAAGTAATACTGACAATAATTCCTTAATAGCATCAAATATCCAGCCATTGTTCACATTTCCCTGATTGTCTTACAAGTGTTTACGCCGTCGCTTGCAGTTTCTTTGAATCAGGATCCACATGAGGTCCTCGCATTGTGATTGGCCGGTGTGATTCTTAAGTGTTTTCTAATCTATCCATTCACCCACCCGTCTGGCATATGTAATTCTGGTTATACATTTCACAGACACAGTGCCGTGCCCTCTGGTGTGTCCCATCAGGAGGCGTGTGCGGGCGCTCTGCGCATTATAGGCTGTGGTCACTTTGATGCCTGTCGGAGGTTCCCATTTCTGCACTGCAGAGTTACTGTTGTCCCTTTGTGACTAATAAGTATCTTATGGGGGAATACTTTGACACTATGTAAATATTCTCTTTTCCCCTCCTAATTGCAGCATCCTCTTACCTGCAACAGTTGTTACCATGGTGCCAAATGGCGGTTTTCTACTTCCATTGTTCCCTCTATATTTATTGATTAGCATTTACCGTAAGAGAGAGCTTTCCTTTTTCTCCCATTTACTTTTTTATTTATTCCAACATGTACTTAAGAATAATTGTTTTACTCCACGAGTCACAATCCATTCCTGTTGTTATTTTGTTGCCCATATTGTCCCCTATTTGGCCATTGGGACCACTTTGAAGATTAATAACCCCTTGTTTAATCTGTGCTCCCACCTGCTCCTCTCCCCTAGATTATTTTGAATCATCTTCCAGAAATCATATCATTTCATCTGTAAGTATTTCTAAGTGTCTCTAAAAGATAGGAATTCTTTTTAAAAACATGGATGATGCCATTATCCCAACTAAGTAATACTGACAATAATTCCTTAATAGCATCAAATATCCAGCCATTGTTCACATTTCCCTGATTGTCTTACAAGTGTTTACGCCGTCGCTTGCAGTTTCTTTGAATCAGGATCCACATGAGGTCCTCGCATTGTGATTGGCCGGTGTGATTCTTAAGTGTTTTCTAATCTATCCATTCCCACCCACCCGTGCCGACCCGCCCGCCCCCCGCCCCCCTCCCTTTTGTACTCCTTGCAGCTTTATGAAGAAAAAGCTGGCTTGTTTGTCCTGTAGAGTTTCCCACAGGGAGGATTTTGTTGATTGCGCCTCAGTGGTGTCCTGTCTCACGCTCCCCTGTTCTCCCTGCTTCCTGAATGTTGATAGTTAGATCTAGAAGCTTAGGCAGAATCTGTTTCAGTTTTTTGATGACTGCTTTCTGGGTGATGGTGTGGCCTCCATTTGGAGGTTCAGAACGTCCGGGTGTCTCCTTCGGTGGCGTTAGCAGCCATTGGTGATTGGTGCGTTAACCCCATTCATTCATTAAGGGCTGCAAAATGGTGATATTTGAATTCTGTCATTCCTTCTCCATTTCTTCTCTGGATTACCTCTGTGTAGGAAAATGCCTCACGAACTATGCGTTCCCCTGAAGTCCAATTCATATAGGAAACTACAGATAAATGCCTATTTCTTTCTTGTTATTTATTAGTTTTCAGAATGATTGATTCTCTAACACCCTCCCAATACCTTGGAGGTTTAAAACTACATATATCACTATAAATAGACAAAAGCATATTTGACGTGTTCCAATCCATTGCAGTTATTCGCGTTCAAAGTATTGCATCTTTGACCAGCGGGAGCCTCTTCCAGCTGCCCTCTGAGTCCTGTTGTCCTGACCCCAGAGGTCTCTGAGGTGCTTTACTCCTGTTGTGACAGGATAACACCTGCCTTGCACACTTCCTGCCCTAGACCTAGAGTCTGCCATCCTTCCAAGGAGCCACGCTTACCTTTAGTGGAAAATAGTATTCAGAAACCATACTCGGGATATTAACCGTTCTTACTGTTATTGGGTTGGTCATCATTTCCAAGACTTAGTCTACAAGGGTTGAAAAAATATGTATCTTTAAAGATGAAGTGCAGGGCTTCCCTGGTGGCGCAGTGGTTGGGAGTCTGCCTGCCGATGCAGGGGACGCGGGTTCGTGCCCTGGCCCGGGAGGATCCCACATGCCGCGGAGCGGCTGGGCCCGTGAGCCATGGCCGCTGAGCCTGCCCGTCCGGAGCCTGTGCTCCGCAACGGGAGAGGCCACAACAGTGATCACAACCGCGTACCGCAAAAAAAAAAAAGGTGAAGTGAATAATGAGTTCATACTGAAACTTCTGACCCAGATTTAGGCCTGTGGGTTTATACTGGATCACCCATCTTGTGTCTGTGTTTCATTTTTTCCATGTCAAAAATCCTGGCTCGCGAGAATACCGACATAATCATTTGTTTTAGCCCATAAAACACACAAGAGTCTTGAATCTCAAAAACATTATGCTGTGTGAGAGAAGCCAGACACAAAAGAGTGGGTGCCACCACCAGTTCTATCAGTGCCACCAAGGCTGGGTCAGGGTTGTGATTGCCGTGTACTGGACTGTGAGACATAGCATCACTGTGACTGCTGCTTCCTGAATATGATAAGGCTGATTACCGGTGCTGTTTAAGATTTCTTTTTTCGACACTTCTTTTTTGGCTTAGAATATATCCCTCTAGAGATTTACAGCCAAAATACTGTTTTTTAAAGCTACCATTATTCCGCTGGGTAAGTGTGTCACCAACAGGACCCTCCTTGAAGTCACTTTACTTCCAATTTTTAAGGAGTTGGTTTTTCAACATTTAAACTTGTTTCATAGTTATGTAAAAATTCATGTGGTCCCGAAATTAAATCCACGGAACAAGATACATTCAAGGAAGTCTGGCTCCTGTCCTTTTCCTTCTATTGTCTTCCCACCCATCTCTCATCGTAGCCATTTTTATAAATATTATGGCTTATCTTTCCATTTTTAAAATATGACCAACTATGTATACATTTGTATCTCTCATCATAGCCGTCTCTCATCATAGCCATTTTTATAAATGTTATGGCTTATCTTTCCATTTTTTAAATATGACCAACTATGTATACATTTGTATCCTGCTTACAGGGTGAATTTGCGAGAGTAAATTCTTTGTTTTTTCAAAGATTTTTTTTTGATGTGGACCATTCTTAAAGTCTTTATTGAACTTGTTACAGTATTGCTTCTGTTTTATATGTTGGTTTTTTGGCCGCAAGGCATGTGGGATCTTAGCTCCCCGACCAGGGATCGAACCTGCACTCCCTGTATTGGAAGGCGAAGTCTTAGCCACTGGACCGCCAGGGAAGTCCCTGAGAGAGTAAATTCTTAAGATCATTTGTTATAGAGTGGGAGGAACGTCACTGTTGTAATCTGAGTTAAAAACCTGAGTATTTAGAATTACGTAAGCACTGTGGTCACAACCATCTCCCGTGACCCCCCAATCCCCTGCCTTCCCCAATCAACAAAACAAAAAACTGTCACTGCCTAGCAATTAAGACCAGAGGAACTGAATATTAAGACGTTGTCTTTGTAGAGTTGACCTTGGTTAATCCTCTCCCCCCCTTTTGTTTGTTTGTTTATTTGTTTGGTGTTTTCCAGTTACTTCCACGATCAGTGTCTTTTACGTTCTGAATGATAAACTGCGCTCCCCACACCCCAAAGAGGAGCTGAGGCATTTCTGGGGGTCAGGTTGATCGGGCTTCTCATTTGGCGGATGCCGGGCCGTGCAGTCTGGGGTGGCAGGTTAGGAGCTTGGATTCCTGGCGTGTCTGCTGAGGCTGGGGTCCCTGTGCTGTCCAGGCATCGCGAGCATCTGTGGCCCTGGGTCGCTAAGGAATTGTTTTCTCTGGCGGCTCTGAGCCCACGTGGCCGAGCTGAATCTTATTTACCTACCACATTATCATGCTGTCTCTGTCTCCCCTCTTGACACACAGTTGAGTGGCAGTTGCATGTTCTTAACACCCCACCTCACCGTTTTTCTAAAATGTTAATTTAGAACATTTTGAAATACTGCTTGAGCCTCAGGATGTGTAGACATTTTAAAGCAGTATTTCAAAATAAGGCCATTTTGAACGAACTGTGTCTCATGCACAAGGTAATAATTCTCTGCTCCTGCTTCTCTCTTGTTAATGAAAAATGGCCTTGAGGGGCTGTCTTGCTGCTGAAGTGCCAGGCTGTGGCAAACCTTAAAATTTTCAAGCTGCTTTAATCAATAGAGTTATCACCAGTCATTTCCCTCGATAAGTGCTTCTCCCAGATCCAGACTTGCTTATTGCTGCTGAGGAGTTTTCCACCTGCGCTCAGAATGGATATAACTCCCCAAATCCAATTTTCATTTTAACCTTTCCTCAATAGCCTAGAAATAACAGATTGCTGGTATTACTCTAATAGATTGGAAATTCAAACCTCTTAGCAGTAACCAGGCCATTTCTAGGATTCAGTAATAAGGCAAAGAATAACATACCTTAAAGGTTACTTCAAGAAATACCTAATTCTCATGGTTTAAGGCTTCTGAATCAGCGGGTGGTTTTATAGCTTCATACTAAAGCCCAAATGATGTGAAGGTTTTGGCAGTTTTCCATAATCATAAGAAATTCCATCAGTTGCGAATTGTGCAGGTTTAGTGGAAATTGGGTCCTTCAGACCAGAGTGCTTAGTCAGCACCAGAAGCCAGTGTGCAGGCAGCCTGGAAGCTGGCGGTGCCCATTTCACAGATGAGGAAGCCGAGGCTTGGAGAGGAAGGACCTTGAATACTTTGAGCACTTGTGCTGGGCACACCCAGGATCTGTCACATACCCATTTGCTTTGTGAAATCCTTACTCCAATCCGCTGTCGTAGGTACTTTCATTCCCGTCTTAAGGTTAAGGTTAAGGATTTCTCATCCTCGGCACTACTGACATTTTGGGGTCAGATCATTATTTGTGGTGGGCGGTACTGCCCTCCTCCCCCAGTTGTGAAGCCACAGATGTCCCCAGACGTTGCCAAATGTCTCAGGGGAGCAAAATCGCCCCCAGTTGAGAACCAGGGCACTGAGGAGTAGTCACAGGAACGTCTGCTGTTGAAGCCAGGATTACTCTGCCGCCGTGGGGTGAGGCTGGGACCCAGCCCCCTCCAGGTCTCTGCTGCTCCCCAGTTCTCAAGGAGGGGCCAGCAACACAGCAGAATGCTTAGGTTAGAAAATGCATATTTAGCAGTGCAATATCATTTTCTGTTGTGAAAAACATTAAAATCTGTCTTGTTGGCAGAATATAGAAAGTAAAGTTAAGCAAGATCTTGGGTGGTGAAGGTGAGGACTCTCAGGACAGCCTATCAAAAAAGGGGGAGAGGTTTGTGGGTTTATCCAAAGAGGGCCGGGCATAAAACATGGACTTTGCCCCATCATTTTGCTCCCTGGTTCTCAGGGCATTAATTCTAGCTACGGGGTTATGGGGACAGTCTGTACCCTCGGTGGGGAGGCCTTGTGGGTGGGGAGTGAACGTCTGCGCGGGGACCTCCTCTCCCTCAGGTCTGTGCATGGAAGGCCTTTCTTCTCCCCTTCGTGGGCTGGGCCCTCCGCCGGGCCCGTCTTCCCCACAAGCGGTGTGCATGGTCTTTGGGTGTCAGTTCAGGGACCACTTGCTGGGACGGTGTGAGCCCCAGGACAGAGAGAGCCTGAGCGGTGCCTCATCCAGCCACGGGTGGGGGTTTTCAGGAAATGCATCTCTGGGGCTGCCTTGTGCCCTGTCTCGGTCATAAGGGAGCTTTAGAGCCTCGTGTCTTAGTTTTCACTAAGATATTTCCTCTGCTAAAGCCTTTTTAGTAGATTTTATTTTCTTCTCCTCAAAACACAGTTTTTTAATCTGATTGTGAAGTCGCTCATGTTTGTTAAGGGGATGAATAAAGTTCTGAAAGTACAAGGGGAAAAATGTTCATCCTTCCACTAACCGGCAATAACACAAATCATGCTTAACGCTTCCAAGTTTTTGGTGTCTATATATACTTTTTTTTTTTTTGGCTGCACTGCTCGACTTGCGGGATCTTAGTTCCCTGACCAGGCCCAGCAGTGAAAGCGCCAAGTCCTACCCACTGGACTGCCAGGGAATTCCTGTATATGTACATTTAAAAAGAAAATTATTTATTTATTTGGCTGCGCTGGGTCTTAGTCGCTGCACGCCGGGATCTTCGTTTCTGCGTGCGGGGCCTTTAGTTGTGGCATGCAGGATCTTTTTAGTTGTGGCATGAGGGCTCTTTGTTGTGGCATGTGGGATCTAGTTCCCTGACCAGGGACCAAACCCGAGCCCCCTACACTGGGAGCGCAGAGTCTTTTCCACTGGATCACCAAGGGGGTCCCTGTGTATATACATTTTTAACACAAAATTGGATAATCCCGTATCTACTGTTTGAAACCCAATTCCCATTCCCCTCCCCCCCGCCCCGGCTTAATATTGGGAACAATTTCCTTTGTGCGAATTCAAGTACCTCCACAAAGTCATTTTCGTGGCTACGGAGCATTCTGTCATAGGGACCACCATAATGTTCTTTAGCCGAGGCTACCTTCCATCCCCTTCCTACCGTAATGTGCTTCCTCAGTCCTCTGTTGTTGGACATTTAGATTACTTCCAATTTCGCTCTTGTACATTTAGCCCTAGTGAACACCCTTGTATGTATATGTCCTTTTGTATATTTTAAATTATTTTCTTAGAAATCCTAGAGGTATAGTTGTCAGGCCACGATGCACAGTGTTCGTTTCTGTTTCAGAAACACGGTATCAATTCAGCTTCCTTACCAGCTGTATATGCAAGTGCTCATTTTTCAACATCCTCACCAACACCATTGTTTCTTACTTTTTTTTTTTTTTTTTTTTTGCGGTACACGGGCCTCTCACTGCTGTGGCCTCTCCCGTTGCGGAGCACAGGCTCCGGACGCGCAGGCTCAGCGGCCATGGCTCACGGGCCCAGCCGCTCCGCGGCACGTGGGATCTTCCCGGACCGGGGCACGAACCCGCATCCCCTGCATCAGCAGGCGGACTCTTAACCACTGCGCCACCAGGGAAGCCCTGTTTCTTACTTTTTATAAAATAGTTTCTTCGAGTTTTGCTGTGTTGGTGTTATTCCTGACGAATGTGTCAGACGGTGGGGGAAATTCCTTAGTGACGAGCCACCTCTGGGTGTCGGAGGGGGCCCGGTTGCTCTGAGCCTGCAGGCTGAGGGTCTAGGGCTCTTCCCGATGCTAGGTGTCATCTCGAGGCCTCTCCAAATGGGGGTGTCTGTCCCTCGGGGCTGAAGCGCAGGCCAAGCCCACTGCCCTTTCACCACCAGCCCTGCTGTTCATTGCCCCATGGGGGCAGAAGTGCTCCTCCTGGCAGAGCCCTGGGAATAATCAGAAATTTCGTGAAACGTGGGCTTTCTTGGGAAAGCTCTTTGGCGTTGGAAGTTGCGTTCCAGACGTCACCACCTGTTGGAATGGGTTCTGCCCCTGGCACCTGGGATGGCGAAGAGGAGACCATGGTGGGCAGACGAATATTTAAGAAGGGTGAATGAATCTGCATTTTGAGCCCAAACCAGAAAACCTGCCTAAAGGGCTCTGGTGCCGCCTCTGGCTCTTGGATCTCTGTTCTGTGGGAGTCCGACCTCCTGGTGTGCATCCCTGAACCATCAGAAAGGAAGTGCAACCCAGACCTGACAGGTAGGGTTTTTTTATTTCCCCTGACAGCACACCTCTTGACCTCTATCTTCTTGCCAGTGATTTTTTAAATCCTAAATGATTTGGCAATAATTGCTCCTCCTTGCGTGGTTATTGCCCTTCACCGATAGTAAATCTGTGAAATCCCCAGGGGCTGGAACGCGTTTTGGTATGCGGAGCCCACAAGCTGGCCCAGACAGGCCTCACTGCGGCGGGCGGCTGCACACCCACTGGGTCCCCGCACCCTGCCCCTGCCCTCACACGTGGCTCTGGGCTCTGCCTGGGCTTGGCCAGTGGCTTATCGTGCAGAACCATAGCTGCTGCTTCTGGTGTTCTTCTTCCGATGGCCCAGATTTCTCTGGTTCCACTTCCGTGGGCCACACCGAAAAATGTCCTCGCCCAGGCAGACCCAGCAGTCTCTGTTCTGAGGGGGGGAGGAATTTCTGCTTCATGCACAAGTGTGTATGCACAAAATTTTATTTTCCCCAGACCATGGAAGATGCCAGGCATGACATTTGATCATAGGAAGACGGTTTCATTTCCAAGGAACCTTCTAGCAAGGTGGCCCCCGGAACCCCTGGCAGCATTCCTAAGCTGGAATGCTGTGGATGTTTAGAGGCTGACCTAACAGTGTCAGGACAACTCTTTGAGAAGGGCAAAGTAGGATCTCACAGTGGGGCTTGTGGCCGGTCCGGCTGCCTAAGCCAGGTGCCCACCTGCCCCAGCCCTCTCCTCCCAGGTGAGCTGTGTGGTTGCCCAGGTGACCCTGGCTTTGCAGATACCCTTAGACTCAACGTGTGTGTGCAGCGGTCTCATGGCGGGTCCCACTTCAAGGAACACGCATCGCCACTGGTTCTTTCTCTTGGGTGACTGATGATTTCCACATAGCTGCATGGGAGCTTATAGACACGAAGATTAAACCCATTTGGATTTGGCAGTGTTTTCCCCAGCATCACTCATTCTAGGAAAAGAATTCCAATTTTACCATATCTGGGTACTTGCCCCTGGCACTATTATTTACTTAATGTTTCTTTAAATTGATTCATTTTATAAACTTAAATGTATTTAAAAAAAAACTTTGGATCCCAACTGTAAATGGAAGACCAGAATCACTTACCATAAATAGATCACTCTAAAAATAAATACAAACGATTACATTAAAAATGTATGTCCTTATATACACTACCAAATGTAAAATAGATAGCTAGTGGGAAGCAGCTATATCACGCGGGGAGATCAGCTCGGTGCTTTGTGACCACCTAGAGGGGAGGGATAGGGAGGGTGGGAGGGAGACCCCAGAGGGAGGGGATATGAGGATATATGTATATATATATAGCTGGTTCACTTGGTTATACAGCAGAAACTAACACAACATTGTAAAGCAATTATACTCCGATAAAGATGTTAAAAAAAAAATGTTATGTCCTGTTCTACCTAAAATCAAATAGCGTATCACCAGTATGCATAACACACATTGGGAAACATGGGTTTAGGTGGAGGAAAGACCAGAGGAAATTAGTGAGAAGTATGAAGTTTAGAATATTCACTGGGACAAAGTGCAGTTTATTTCAGGTACCTCGTATGTCTCTCAGGGGCGGTGGCTCCCAGCAGTTGGCAGAATTCTCAGCCCTGGTGGTCATCAGCCACCTGCTCAAGCTCCCCCGGGGGCCAGTGTCCCCCAGTAGCTTCTCTGGCGGAGGCCTCTTTGGCCTCTGCTGGAATATGATTAAGTGGCCGCGGCCTGGTACCTCTGAGGCAGCCCATATGCTGATTGTTAGAAAAGCCTCGTGTTTACCTGAAACTACTTCCCTGGCATCTGGGGCCGCTCCAGCTCAGTCTTGGTCCTTGTCCACAAGCTCCTAATGATTCCTCGTTATTTGAAGTCCTGTTTGGGAGATGTTTCCGAGGACATGTGCTTCAGGCTTAATGGCTGTGCTTTTGGGAATTCGTTGTGTGGCCTGCCCTGGTAGAGGATTAGCACACACGTGGTGTCTTCTTCGGAGAAGGCTCTCACCCCTTCCCCTATACCCCCTAACCTGGTTGACCCCTCTTGCTCTTCAGATCCAAGCTCAAAACCTCACCTCCTCCAGGAAGGCTTCCCTGACCACCACCAGCCCCACAAGGTTAGGCCTGACAGCCTCCTGCACTTTTCCTCCCTGTGCTTTATCACAGGTCCTGGCTCTGTGTTTGTGAAGTTACCTCATGAACATCCGTCTTCTGCCTTCCACTGGGAGCTTCACAAAGGTGGAGACTGTGTTTCTGACTCACTGTGTCCCCACTGCCTGGCCTATAGAGGACCTGATACAAAGGAGCTGAGGCACTGAAGCCCGGTCGTAAAGACTGTGGACTGTGTCCAATAGGGTTAGATTAGGAGTTTCCTCAACAGAACATTTCCTAATATTTTTTCCTTTTAAACATGTATAGATAACTTATTACGTCCAGGCACTGTCCTTGATGCTTAACTTAATGTGATTTTGTTTAAACACCACACCAGTTGTACCCATTTTACAGACTGGAGTGGATCACAAGATCACAGGGCTAGCAAACAGCAGAGCTGGCATTCAGGCCCAGTTGCTCTGGCCCCGTCTGCGACTTGAGCTCAGTCTGTCCATTCTGCTGGTCGCATAGGGCCTGCCTCTGGCTTCACTGCCTCCCACCCCTCCCACTCCGAGCTGGAAGGCAAATTCCATCTGGACTCCTCTCCTCACAGGCAGAGTCCAAGTCAATGTGTAAGAGTCCCCTGGTTTGCAAATGCTTCACGGTCATCACTTTTTTTAAAAAAAATTTATTCATTCATTCTTTTTTGGCTGCATGGGGTCTTTGTTGCTGCACGTGGGCTTTCTCTAGTTGTGGCAAGCAGGGGCTACTCTTTGTTGCTTCGCGTGGGCTTCTTATTGCGGTGGCTTCTCTTGTTGCGGAGCACGGGCTCTAGGCGTGCGGGCTTCAGTAGTTGGGACACGCGGGCTCTAGAGCGCAGGCTCACTAGTTGTGGCGCACAGGCTTAGTTGCTCTGTGGCATGTGGGATCTTCCCGGACCAGGGATCGAACCCGTGTCCCCTGCATTGGCAGGAAGATTCTTAACCACTGTGCTACCCGGGAAGTCCATGGTCACCATTTTTAGTTTTCTTGGTTTCGGTTTATGTATTTATTCACTGGTTAGCCCTACCTAGCATCTGAATTCCAGAGGAAAGTTGTGGAATAACTGTCAGTTTCAAAGCTTCTATCCCGTCAACATCAGGACACTCACCCTGCTACGGGAGCCCGGTTTGTCAGGCCTGGCTGACCTCCCACCAAGGACATTTCTGATCGGACTTGGGAGCGTCTCTGGAATGCATTTGGTGTCTGAGGCATTAGACTTTTCTTCCGCTAGCAGGATCGTTTCCTGAAAATATTTTGAAGCTTTTCTTTTAATCAGTGTGGCAGTTGAGTCAGGGAGGCTGCTCCTTTTTTCTTAAAAAAAGCACATTTATTTATGTAAAGATTATGAATCAGTTTAAACAGTAATATTAATACAGGTTGATATGTCGAATGGGCACCCACTGGTGACTAAAGTTTCGGCAACATGGATGCGGACTATGCCACCCACCCCTGCTCTTTTGGTTGGTAAACACTGAACAGTTCTATTGGCTGGACCTCCTAAGTGTCTCCAGACATGCACAGCCGCATGGCCGGTGCTTATTTCAGAGCACCGATTCACTCAACAAACTCGTGCTGGTCATCAGCTGAGCTCCAGGATCAGCACAGAGCCTGCCCTCAAGGAACTCACACAGTTTTGGAGGAAAGAGATAAGTGAAGGGACCATTATAACACAGGAGGTGCATGCAATTCAAGGGGGTAATCACAGAATGTTTTGGGGAGCCCCCAAACCCAGCCGGGGGTTGAAAGGTGGTAGTCGCCTGAGCTGAGTCCAGACAGACTGTTAGGAGTTGGCCAGTAGAAGAACAGAGGGAAGCGGCAGAAGGGTCACCCTGTGCCAGTGGGTACCCTTTCTGGTGCTGTCCATTCCGTTTTGTGTAGATGCGTATTTCTATTTAAGTACCATTTTCCTTTTGCCTGAAGAACTTCCTTTTACATTTCTTGTGTGTGGATCTGTTGGTGATGAAGTCTTTTAGCTTCAGATATCTGGAAATGTCTTTATTTCATCTTTGCTCTGAAAGATAATTTTGCTGCATATAGAATCCTAGGTAAGCATTTTCCCCCCTTTTCAGTACCAAGGTGGTGTTCCACTGTTTTCTCATTTGCATGTTTTCAACAAGAAATCTGATGTCTTATCTTTGTTCCTCTCTGTACATGTCTTTTTTTTTTTTCCTCCAGTTGTTTTTAAGATTTTCTCCTTGTCACTGACTTTGAGCAATTTGATTATGTTGTGCCTTGATACAGTTTTCTTTGTGTTTCTTGTGCTTGGTATTGATTGGGATCTGGGAGCTGTGGATTTGTCCTTTTTGTTGACTTTGGAAATTTTTCAGCCATTATTTCTTCAAATATTGTTTCTGTCTCCCCCTCTCTCATCTTGATTCCAGGGACTCCAGTTACACCAGGCTGTTTGAAGTTTTGTCATAGCTCACCGTTTCTCTGTTCATTTTTTAAAAATTATTTTTTCTGGGGGCTTCCCTGGTGACGCAGTGGTTGAGGGTCTGCCTGCCGATGCAGGGGATGCGGGATCGTGCCGCGGTCCGGGGGGATCCCGCATGCCGCGGAGCGGCTGGGCCCGTGAGCCATGGCCGCTGAGCCTGCGCTTCCGGAGCCTGTGCTCCGCAACGGGAGAGGCCGTAACAGTGAGAGGCCCGCGTACCACCAAAAAAAAAAAAAAAAAAAATTATTTTTTCTCCCTGTGTTTCATTTTGGATAGTTTTTATTGCTGTGTCTTCAAGTTCATAAATGTTTTTTCTGCATTGTCTAATCTGGATTTAATCTCATCCAGTGTTTTTATTTTATTTTATTTTTTTTCAGTCCAGACATTGTAGTTTTCACCTCTAGAAGCTTGGTTTGGATCTTTTCTTTTACCTTCCATGTCTCTCTACTTAACTTTGGAAACGTGTGGAATACATTTACAGTAACGGATTTAATGCCCTTGTCTGCTAATTCTCACATGTGTGTCAGTTCCAGGTCTGTTTTGGTTGATTTTCCTCTTCACTGTGTGTGATATCTGTCATCTTTGCATGTCTGGTTATTTTTTTAATTGGACGCCAGACATTGTGAATTTTACCTTTTGTGAGTGCTAGATATTTTTATACGCCAATAAATATTTTTGTGCTTTGTTCTGGGATGCAGCTAAATCACTTGGAAACAATTTGATCCTTCCAGATCTTGCTTTGAAGGTTTGGGAGGCAGAGCAGGGTTTAGTCCAGGGCTAATTACTCCTCACTGCTGAGGCAAGACGCTTCTGAGAATGCTACTCAGTGCCCTGTGAATTATGAGATTTTCCAGTCTGGCTGGTGGGAACAGACACTAAACCCAACCCTGCGTGAGGTCCCGGCACTGTTTTAATTTTTGGTGTGATTCTTTCCCTGGCCTCGGGTGGTTTCCTCACTTGCCTGTGCTCATTAGCAGTCTACCCAACACTGCATCATTCGGGGGGACCCTCTGTAGAGCTCCACAGTTCTCCGGGTAGCCCTCTCTTCTGGGACGCCCTGCCTTAATCTCCCAGCTCTTAGCTCCGTGTCCTCAATTCAGGGAGTCTGAGCTGTACCTGGTTCTTCCTGTCTGTGCTCACAGTCTGGAAACTCTGGAGGCAGTAAGCTGCGGCATTTGTAGGATCCATGTCATTTGTTTCCTGTGTCTCAGGAATCCTCCTTCATTGCCTGATGTCCAGTGTCTTGGAAACTTATTGCATTTGGTTTGTCTGGTTCTCTAGTTGTTTCAGGTGGGAGGGGCTGCTTTTTGAAATGATATCCAGGTTGTGGGCATTTCATGTGTGTGTGTGTGTGTGTGTGTGTGTGTGTTAGAGTGTGTATTTTTGTTTGCTCTTTTTTCTTTTTTTTTTGTTGTTGTTGTTGCTTTTTATAGGTAGTAAATTCAGCATGGAGAGCAAAACCTAAACTTGGGCTACAAAGATTTGCCAGGAATTTACTTAGTTTTCACAAAACCAACGGTTGGCAAAATAACCTGGTTACAGAGTATTTAGCTGAAGGTAAATTTCAGCCTGTGCTCGACTAGAGGTGAGATAGCGTCAGCCTCCCCCTGTGTCCTGGTGGCACTGTATCACTTTAATACCCGCTGATTGATTTTAAATTGCCCAAATATGCATCATTCAGAGCCGCAGCCCGTGATGGGCAGTGGGAGATATATTCAAGTACATTGACTTTTTTTTTTTTTTTAACATCTTTATTGGGGTATAATTGCTTTACAATGGTGTGTTAGTTTCAAGTACATTGACTTTTAATCAATATGATGACGATGCTACCTCGTTTACTTTGTATGGTGGTGGTTTTAAAGCATCAAGTCAGGAGGTTTATTATGTCAGAAAAGATGAGGCAGCACAGGAAGAAAACTGTCTTGACATCACTTCTGAGTGCCTTTCACTCACTGCACGACAGGCCATCATGATCGGGGACGACATCGTGGGTGACGTCAGCGGTGCCCAGCGGTGTGGGATGAGAGCGCTGCAGGTGCGGACCGGGAAGTTCAGGTAAGTGCCCCGCGCCAGCCTGCCCGCCATCTGCCTGCCCGCCTCGTGGATTCCTGGGGTGACCAGGTTTTCGTTTGCTTTCTTCTCCAAAGTAAAGGGGGTTACTTTTTCCCAAATGGAAGAGCAGTATGTGGGCATCCGATGACTTTTGTTAACTGTCCCCTAAGGACGGGCCTGGATGCCTTTTTGTAGCAGAGAGTGGTAGATAAAAAGGGTCTGAGTTTCAAAACTGAGATTTGAATAGGGTGTAGTGTGGAGACAACAAACGGAAGGCTCTGGCCAGCCGTTGAGCCTGCTTCCCACAGAGAGCCGGCTTCACCTTGGGCCGCACGCCTCTCCTCAAGGTGGCTGATGCTTCCCTGTGCTCGGAGCGGGCAGCTCCTGGGCGCCCAGCTCCTCTGGTCACCTTCCCCCTCCTCTTCCTCCACCGTATCCATCTCTCACCTAGAGATGACAGGTCCGTGGTCAGGGATGAGTCAAGGACACTTTGGAGTTGAACCTCTGCCTCCAGAGTGTTTTCTTTGCTGGGTCAGAAGTCAGCCTAGCCTCGGGCAGGTTGCTAACGGGCACCTGTCGGGGACGTGTGGATGTGCCCTGCGGTGTCTGGGCCTGGCTCGCTTAGCCTTTGAGAATATCTCAGACATCACAGTGTTGTCTTGGCTTATTCCAGATGGTTTTGATTGTTGCCATTCAGAGAAAGTACCATTTTGTGTATGCTGGAGAGGCTTGGTTAAAACATGGTTACCCTGGGGTGTTTGGGTGTCGGGGGAGGGATGGATTACATCAGTCCTGGGTGGTCTGCTTAGACGGGGTCAGAGGAATAGATTAGAGGGCCTAACCCTCACTCCGAGGCCCGTTCCTGTGTGAGAGACACACGCGGCCTTTGGGTTTGGGTCACGTAGGTGGACACAAGGTGAGTGAGGACGTCTCAGTACCCCTAAGGTCCAGGGCCAGAAAGTCCCTTCCATCCACCTCTTGGACCTCCCAGGGTGCCAGAGGCCACCTTGAAGCCCCCAGCACACCTGAAATATGGACCTCCTTTCTTCCCCAGGTCCTCAAACGAGGGTTTCCTGGGTTTCCTGGGCTCTCTCCGGCCTAAGGGAGTGAGGGAGACCCCACTCGAAACCTCATCAGCATTCTCTCCCAGAGGCCAGCCTGGAAACCCAAGGTCCCCAGTGCCCGCTTCCCCCAAAGCTGCTGAGCAGTGGGACTTGGCGCCCTGTGGTTGATGCTCTGCTGCGCGGTGCCGCCCGGCCCCTGGTGCTGCCCCATCAGTAGCCAGCCTAGCTCAGTGAGCACCTTTGACCCATGAGCACAGGACTGGCGCCTCCATAACTGAGAGCACGGTGGTGAGGCAGAGGTGAAGAGTGAGAGCCATGTAGCTTTTCGTGCTGGGCTGCTGCTTCTGGTTTCTTAGGGAGAAAAACATGTCTGTCTCGATTAAATGTAGCCACAGCTGGGGTCTTCCTGGCCCAGCCTAAGCCGTGCCCCTATACACTGAGAAGGTACTGGCCCTGCCCCAGGCCCCAAGCATGCCACTAGGTCGCTGGGTCACTGAGGAAGGTCCGCACACACAGTCGGGAAGCCCTCGAATGGGCAGGTGGGCGTGCAGGCGGCTGTGTCCTACCTTACACCACCGGGGTTGGCACTTTTCTGAGTGCCCCATCACCCCGTCTCCCAGAGAGACAAACCCCATCAACAGTTGGCCAGATCATTCCAGACTGCCTTCTCTGTGTAGATAATATAAGGAGAATATTTTGTTTTTTTCTCTTTATAAAAACGGTATTATATTATTTCACAACCTGCCCTTTTCTTGAACAATGTTTTGTGGCATCTCCCCATGACCGTTCTTCATCGTTTTAAATTGCTGAGGAAATGCTGTAGGTAAGTACTGTTTAGCGCGTAGTGCACAGGGAGCCCTCAGCAACGGGGAGGTGATGCCGGTGCTGTTGGTGACGTCTGTTGCTTCCCGGTGCAGCCCCACCTGGCTCTGCGTGGAGAGGGTGGGGCTTAGCGTCTCTTTTCGTGGAGGTATTTAAGATTTCAGACCTTTTGATTTGTTTGTTGTGAGGTTGTAAATCTGCCTTTGTTAGCAGGCAGGGCGGAGGGAGAGGAGCCTCAGTGCAGGTTAGGAGGTGATGGAGCCACCCGAGGGGGAGGCCGCGTGGCGGAACAGGAGGCTGGGCTCCGTGCCGTCAAAGCAGGCAGAGGACCTCTCTGCCCCTCGCCGATCTCTAGAGCCTCACTGTCTAGTGCGGAAGCCACGAGCCGCAGATGCCTGGGGAGCACTTGAAATGTGGCTGTTCCAAATTGAGACGTGTTAGAAGTGCACACACACAAGAGTTCAGACTTAGTGGGAGAAAAAGAATGTGACAAACTCATGATATCTTACACTGATGGCATGTTGCAATCCTGATGCCTTATGTTAATTTCACCTGCTTATTCTTATTTTTGTTAATGTGGCCACTAGAAAGTCCTAGCTTGCCTCCATGGCTCGCATCCATTGGCGCTTAGTGCATTTCTGGTGGGCAGCGGGGCCCCTGCACCACCCCCTGCTCCCTGCAGATGGCAGTCTCGGTGCACGAGATCTCCATGTTACCTTGCATGGTCCTCTCTGTAGACGTAGCTGGCTTGGGGCCAGTGAGCAGCCTTGGCACTTTGGCACCCTGGTGACTGGGCCAGCGTCACCCGGCAGCACCCAGCTCCTCCCTCTGGGGCTGCCCTGCCTGCCCCTGTAGCCCTCCACCCCTCTGGCCACCTCTGTGAGCCGGCGGCACTAGGTTTGAAGCTCACTGTGGCCCATGTCTGCACCAGTCGTGAGCTGGGCAGGGGCAGGGTCTGCATCCTTACTGTGCTGGGCCTCCCTCTGAGTGGCCCTGAGTGGCCTCACAGGAGCCAAGGGCCACTGGATGGGTCAGCAGGGCATCAGCCCTGTGCACCGTGTCCCCTGTTGGTGGCCTTGGTCCAGCCTTGACTGAATTGGGGGAGTGAGGCAGGTGGAGGATGACCTTGTCACTGGGCACGAGTGGCAGAGAGCCGTGCGGTGAGGGAGCTTGGCGCTCATACCTGGCCACATGGCTTCTCCACTGGCTTGAGGCCAAGGGCTGGATGGGGAGGCTGAGGCAAGTGAAACCGGGGTGTCCTGCCCGTCCTGGCACGGGAAAGGGAGGGAGGCTGGTGGGGACCGCGTAGGGCCTCTGGACAGCCCCGCTGCAGGTGCCCCTCAGGCCAGCCTCTTCTAGTTGTGCGTGCGCACGCACGCACACACACGTGAGGTTGGCTGAGGCCACGGCATTGCTGGGGGTGTGGGATTTGGACTTTCCCATGGCTGTGAGATCTCCCTGTGACCTTCCATGTCTTCATTCCCCTCGCTTCTTTCTATTTTTTAAAAAATTTATTTAATTTATTTATTTTTGTCTGCATTGGGTCTTCTTTGCTGCGCGCGGGCTTTCTCTAGTTGTGGCGAGCGGGGGCTACTCTTGGTTACAGTGCGCAGGCTTCTCATTGTGGTGGCTTCTCTCGTTGCGGAGCACGGGCTCTAGGCGCGCAGGCTCAGTAGCTGTGGCTCGCAGGCTCTAGAGCTCAGGCTCAGTAGTTGCGGCGCATGAACTTAGTTGCTCCGCGGCATGGGGGATCTTCCCGGACCAGGGTTCGAACCCATGTCCCCTGCATTGGCAGACGGATTCTCAACCACTGTGCCACCAGGGAAGCCCGCTTCTTTCTACTTTTATCAGAAAATGGCCCAAAGAGAAAAGTGTGAAGTCTCAGAGTGGGGAGAGGTTACAGCGGCTCCTGAGCTTTGGAAGGAGGCCTTCACAGGGCCTGCCCCACCAGGACCAGCGGGAGGCTCAGGCCCCTTGCAGGAAGGAGGCTGGATCCCTTCCAGCAAGCCCAGTGTTTGGAGCCAGGGAGGCTCCCGAGGCAGACAGCTTGCAAACACACCCCCGCCCAGCCGGGCAGCTGGGCAGCTGAGCTGTAGACAGAGCCATACAAGGTTTTCTTTTCATACCTGCTCTACGTGAACGTCCAGCCCAGCCAGGGTGTGGCCCTCACCTGGCTGGCAGGTAAAGGCCTTTCAGGCGTTTTCCCCACCTGCCCCTTCCTGGCATGTCTGACACACCGGGCCTGCTGGCAGAAACTTCCAGCCTGAGGCCAGGAGGCTGCTGTTCCTCCAGTCTCCTCAAGATGCCATCGCGACTCCAAGGGCCCTGTGACCATCGCTGGCACATCCTCACGGTCGCAGTGAGTCCTGGAGACCCAGAGGATGCTGGCTCCCCCGCTGCCAGAGGCCTTTCCCGATGAGACGGCTAAAGCCTTGCCCAAGGCCACCTAGCAAGGTTAGGCAGAGGCTGGGCTGGAGCCTTCTCTTACCCGAGGTGGGTGCTTCTGCCACCGCTTTCCTACTGGGAACATCCAACCCTTGGGGCTCAGCTTCTGAGGAGCTGCAGGAGTCACGGTCCCAGGCTCACTTCAGGGCACAGGCAGGGCTCGGTGTCTGAATAATGGGGGGCTCGTCTGGGAGGGCTGCTGTCCCCACCTGCAGGCACCATAGCCCCCCTCCTTCTCTCCTAAGGACAGACCTCATCTTCCATGGGGGCTGGGGCCAGGCCCTGTGTACCCCCATTCTGGCAAATTCAGGTGAGGGACGTCCTTCTCAGGAGCCAGATGCCCTGCCTGTCCCCAGTGGAGGAGGAAGCGGTCAGGACATCTCACTGTCCCTTCATACCTGCTTGTGTCCCCACCTGACCCTCCTCCTGGAGACATGCCAGAAGCGGAGCGAGGACACCCTGAACGCTTCCCCCGTCACCCTGTCCTCCGTTCCACGCTGCAAAGCACAGCTGGCGCCTGGTTCTCAAGCACGGTGGCAGGCGTCACTGCCCAAGGCCCACGCTGGTCACGCTGTGTAAATAATCCGGCTACGTGGAGCCTGCTTTGGGTATTCTCTTATTTGTTATTTACTCATGGGTGGGAGATGTTTTATGAGTCCAGAACGTTCTTGACAAGCAGTTTGCCGTTTTGGACTCACGAGGGAGAGTTTCCTGGGCCTGGATTCCAGGTGTCCCTGGGCTGGGACTGGCGCTCCGCCCGCACTGAAGCTCAGCTGGGGCTGGGGTGCCCGTGGTCGCTGTCCACTGTCCACCCGGCAGCGGGGCTGGTGGGTCTGAGGTTCCAGGCACGCTGCACAATGCTGAAGGATGCGGGGGTACAGAGAATTGGATGGTGGAACCAGACGCTGGAGTGGAGCTACCCAGAGCCCTAAAGGGCTGCACTCCTGACACAGCTGCCGCCAAAGTGTGGCCCTTGACCCCGTCTCTCGTCACTTTGCAGCCAGTGACTTCAAAGAGTTTCCTTAAGAGGAGGCTCTGGTTTCCCTTCGGAAGGAAATGGGTTTTTCTTCTAGCGCCAGGTGGTATTTGAGGGAAGTGAGTGATCCTGGGTGTTGATTTTTCAGCAGTCACAGTTGTCACCATGAGGCTATTGCAGGCTGGGGTTGTGGGTGGTAGCCCTCCGTCCCTGCGTCCCGCCAAGGAGCATTGCCACGTGTGCACCAGGAGGGAGCTCCTGCCCGCGTAGTGGCCTCTGGAAGACACTCCCAGCTGGGGAGGAGGCTCCACGTAGCTTCAGGGAAACAGGAGGTGACCGGCTACTGCCTGGCTGCAGCCCGCCCAGCTGGGGAGAATGGCTTAATACTGGGCTTGGGGGCTCCCCGCTGGGTCCCTCGGACTCCAGTCCTGGCTGCCAGTTGGGGGAGGGCTCCGGGAACCAATCTTCGGGGAAATCGATTGTGGAACGTTGGTGGGCCAGCCGGTCAGCCCAGCAGGCAGCCTCGGTCTTACACGGGGATAGAGGTTGTGGGAGGCACCCCTGGGCTTTGAGAGGTCCCTCAGCTAACTGGGGGTCACACAGTGAAGGGGGCACACCCGGATTTGAGCCTATATGCCTTCTTTGGGGTTTTTTTGCTAACTGCTTTATTGAGAAATAACTCGTATGTTGTACAATTCAGTAGTTTTTCAAATATTCACAGAGCTGTGCAGCCATCACCACAGTTGGGTAGACACCACTCCATCATTCTGAACCCTTTAGCCATCCTTCCCAAATCCCCTGCATCATAGGGCTTTGGGGGGGGCAATGCCAGCCCCCAGCGGT
>NW_006796565.1:1065009-1070700 GCF_000442215.2 Lipotes vexillifer | reverse complement strand
CGGTTCAGTCTGCCTAGACCCTGGGCCCTGTGGGAGACTGAGGAGGGACCCCCAGGGGCCTGGGGTGGGAGGGCATTGGGCAGGCAGAGGTAGGCACCGGTGGTGGGGTCAGTGGCGGGTCAGGGTGGGATTGGCAGGGCCAGACCCGCCCGTCTCCCCGTCCCCTCCCACCCACCGCTTTCCTGGGTTGAGTCCACTTCCTCTGCTCTGGTTTGGGTTCCCTGCCCTCTGACTGGCTGCTCGCTGGGGGACAGAACTAGCAGCACTTTCTGGTCCCTGACTCTCATTATCCTTCTTGGTCCCTGACCAAGGCTGCTTCATGCCCAGGGCAAGAGGGGAAAGGTTTCCAAACTGTATACAGCCCTGCTGGACTCCTCACCCTGCTTGGAGAAACCGGCCGGCTGAGGCGGGGGGCTCCAGGCTGAGGGGGGCATCCCAGGTGGAGGCCAGGAGGTGGCTGCAGAGTGAGACCACGAGGCCCGGTGGGGGGCCCAGTTAGGACCCCGTCAGCAGCCTCCTAGCCCGAGGAACTTGCTTCCTAGGAACCTGCAGGTAACTCGGGGGATCCTGGACGGCTCACGGGGCGGACGGGGATGGAGGAAGGCCCAGCAGCTTCTCTAGTTCCCCTGAGCCCAGCTAGTACTTTCCAGGAGCCCCTCAACAAACCTCGGGAGGTGTGTGCTCTGGACCTGCCGCTCGCACTTGCTCTTCAACCGTGTGACACCCCGAGAAGGAGGCCGGGGTCATGGTCCCCTCTCGGCCACAAGCTGGCGAGGAAGACGTGAGAACAGGGCAGTGCCTCCCAGAGGGTGTCTCACATGCCAGAGGTGCTCACATGCATCTTGCACAGCTCATCTAAAGCTCACAACCGCCCTGGAGGCTGCCTCTCTTCTCACTCCACTTTATACGTGTGGAAATGGAAGCCCAGAGAGGTAGAGTAACTTGCCTGAGGCCACACAGCCCACCAGTGTGGGAGTTGGGATTCGAACGCAGCTCTGCCTGACTCCAGGGCCTGTGTCCTGAGCACTCTCGCACCCTGCTAGCCCCAGTTAGCCCAGTCTCGCGGGAGCTCCGAGCCCGTGCTGGGTCTCGCCGACCAAGAGTGGCCGCCGTGGGGCTCTCGGGAACGAGCGGATCCCTCCTCTCCCTGTTCTCTCGCACGACACTCTGCACTCAGCCCTGCTCGAGGAAAGGGGCCTCGTGAGGATGAGCTGTGACTTGAGCTGGTCTGGCCCCGAAGTCGGTCACGTGACCACACCCAAGGGCCTGGCTGCGGGGGTGACAGGTGGCAGCCTCAGAAGTCACATGTTTGCTGGCTTTGTGGTTAAAGCCAGCTAACCCTGAGCCCTCCCCTTGCCTCCTGTGTGGGGGTGGGGTGGGGGAAGGGGTACTGGAAGGTGCTGGAAGGAACCTCATTTAACCTCAGAGGAAGCTGCCCGTGAAGGTGCGTCAGAGCTGTCCCGAAATAGAACGGGTTGCCTGGAGAGGGGTGAGTCCTCGTCACTAGAGATGACCCGGGGAGGCTGGCAGACCTCCGGCTGGGGAGGCCGAAGACGGCACTGCAGTGGCCAGAGGCCAGGGCTAAATAGAGCCGCACACTCATTCTGAGTCTGCTGACATTTAATGGGCACTTGTGGGCGCCAGGTCGTTTCTGTACCTCTGGTGCCATTTCCCCATTGACAGACCCTGAAATGTCAGTGTCGCCACCTCCTACTCGCAGTTGCAGAAACTGCGGCCCAGGCAGGGCAGGGGCACTTGTACTCAGTTATTCCAGCTGGGCCTGCCGTTCAAGCCTGACTTCCCCGTCTAGGTCCTGGGCTGTTAGCATCAGAGCTGAAGCCTAGCGGTTAAAACCACAAGGGTAGATGCAGGTGTATAGGTGCATGAGTAGCGGAGATGGGAAGGAAAGACAGCTGCTTGTTACGCAGGATTTGGTTATATCTTTGCATCATCGGGTGTCTCCTAAATATCGTATGATGAAAGTATAGCACTCCTATCAGAACAACAGTTATCTTCTAAAGGACGCCTGTGCCACCCACACCCCCATAGGTTTGTGAATTTGGGGAATTCTTAAGAAGGAAGACCACCTGAAAGTACAACACTGTTGGTTTAAGAACAGAAACCAACCCAAGTACCCTGAGGCCCCTGAGCCCACGCACAGCTCTGCCCTGACCCCCGAGGCCCAGCCGGGCTCCCCGCTCACACGCAGGACCGCGAGTCTCCGGACACAGGTGTTCTCGTAGTGCAGTCCCATCCCTGGCCTGTGAGCCGGCGCTCCGGCCCCTCCTGCCTCCCTGCATGGTGCAAGGACATCCTCTGAGGTGTTTCATCCGGAAGGGATCAGGGTGAGGGCTCCGGTCCCTGCGACTGAAATCAGCGCCTTCTCTGGGCCACCACGCATACGCAGCCGTCTGTGACCTCCTCCCCACAGCGTCACCCCGACACGCTCAGGTCCCATGCCCTGGCTTACACACACACGCGCACACACACGCATACATGCACGCACACACACGCACGCACGCACTTGGACTTGCGGAAGGGTGGCCGCCCCAGCACGGGATGGGCGTCCAGGGCCGTCGTGTCTGGACTCGCGGACGGCGGGCCCCAGGCTGGGGGTGGTGGGTGAGGGTGTGTCCGGGTAGAGGGGCCTGAGTCAGCCCTTGCTGGACAGAGGGGCTCAGAAGGCGGACTCAAGGCTCCCCTTGCTGCAGGCCCGGGTCCACCCGGATGTGTCCAGTCCAAGCCCACCTGCCCTTCGTCATCTGGGAGGGTCCTCTGACCTGGGGAGGGAGGGGCCTGGTGAAGACCTGAGAGGGTTGGGCAGGGGGTCAGCCTCCAAGACGCGCTGTGCCCTGAGGAGGATGCCAGGGGAGCGTGCACAGGGCTTGTTTTCTCCTCCAGACTCTCCCCTCTGTGTCCTTCCTCCTGTCCCCACTCCTGTCCATCGTCTCTGCCCCTGGCTTTGCTGCCTCTTTCCAGATCCTTCAGGGTCAGCGCTCATTTTCCTCTCTTCCTCACGCCTCTTTCCGCTGGGGCCGCTAGAGGGCGCCTCCATGCCAGGGCCGGGATGCACACCCGCTCACACCTGCACACCCACGCACACTGACACCCAGGCCCCCTGCACACACACGGGAGCCAGGCCTCCCCAGCCCACCCCCCAACCCTGGGCCCTCCCTCCTCCCCTGCCACCCCTCACGGAGAACATGGAGGTGCTGGGCCTGGGGGTTTCCTGCAGCTGCGGCGAGACCCTCCTGGCAGCGGGATCCCAGGCCCGAGGCAGGTGGAGCCACCCCCCACCATCCTCTCCAGGGTCTTTTTCCTTTTCCAGCTCCCCTGGCACCGGCCCAGGGGAGGGGAGCCTGAGAACTTCCGGTGTTCCTGGCCAGGGGCCTCCTAGCACCCCTCTGGGCGCCGGGGAGACTGGGCCTCCCAGCCCCTCAGGCTCCCCTCCTGTCCGTCCCCACACCCCCCGTCCTTGGCTGGTCTGAATCCTGCTGTCCTTAAGGTCTTCTCTGATGATGGAATTCCCAGGGTCTTCCTAGCTGGAAGGGCCTTAGGGGACCCCCGGCTCTGTATGGGCAGCTGAGAGTGGCAGAGGGGCTGTCTCAAGGTCAAGGGGATCCTGTCGCAGTCTGGGGTCTGTGTGGGTTCCCACTCCAGCGCCGTTTCTGTTGTACCCCAAACACACCTCGCCTCCGGCGGAATTATCTGGCCCTCCCTTGGGTTCCCACAGTCTTCTTATTTCCAAGCCCTTTTTGATATTTTCCCAAAGAAGACAGATTCCATGCATCCCTTCTCCCAGAGCCAGACCCAGGTCCAGGTCTCACCGGTTACTCCACTAACTCCTCTATAGACAGGGAGATCCAGTCCGGGGGCAAGCAGCTCCCTGGTCCTGTCTCTAGACTCTGATCTGGGGCACTAAAGCCTTGCCTCGACTATCATCGTGTTGACCGTGTTGCTTTTTTTTTTTTTTTTTTTTTTGTGGCCTCACTGCACAGCTTGTGGGATCCTATCCTAGTTCCCCGACCAGGGATCGAACCCGTGCCCGCTGCGGTGGAAGCGCAGAGTCTTAACCACTGGACCGCCAGGGAAGTCCCACCATTTTGAAGATTTCAGGACAGTCATTTTGTCTGATGCTTCCTTGTGAAATGACCCAGGTTATGCATCTGGGGCCGGAATATCACAGAAGTGATGCTGCGTGCATCTCAGTGCATCATATTAGGAGGCTGGCGGTGTCAGTTTGCCCCAAATGACAATGATGTTAACGTGGTTTGATTAAGATGGTGGCTGCCATAGAGTTACATAAAGTTATGGGTTTTCTTCCCTTTGTGATTAGTAACTGCTCGTAGGGAGATGCTTTGAGTAAAAATCGCATTCCTCATCGTGCTTTCATCCACTACTTTTAATGTCTGTCGCTGCTTCTTGAGTTAATTATTTCTATGATGGTTACCAAGTAATTCCATCATTTGTTCTCACATTTGTTATTGATGTTCCACTGTAGGGAAGAAGATGCCCGGGCATCTGGAGGGTCAAGCCAGTGCAGACTCATGGGTTCCTATTTAATCCAGTGGGTTATAACCTGTTACTACCATAATCGACTTTGGTGCTCAGATGGTCCCTGGTGTGGCCAGTGGCAGCCTCTTGAAGCTGGGTCTGTGTACTTCTGACACCCCCCGCCCGCCCCCGCCACCGCCCCAACCGATTCTCCAGCCCTTCCTTACTTTCTGGCACAAAAGATGTTTCAGGCTCATGGTGTTCTGTCTCTGCATCAGCCCCGGAGTCAGCCATTTCTCCAAGGAGACCCCGTTCCTTTGAGTGGAAAGTGATATTTAGAATGAAAGACCAGGGCGCTGGATGTTCTCTTGCCTCTGGATGTCTCTTCTCTCAGAGCCTCTCTGTGGACAGAGGTGGGAAGCGTGCATGTGTAATTCACACGTCCATCCCCCTGTGTCTCCGTTCCTGTCGGTACCCATAGAAAACCATGGGTTCACACCGATACCTTTGATTCTGGTCCAGCACCACAGGGCTCATCCCAGCCTTGTGCCTTTGCACATTTGTACCTTTGTCCGCCAACGGGGAGAAGACTGCTTCCGTTATTCTCTCTCTGTTTTCCTAATTGCTCAGTCCCCCTGTATGTGGCCAGTCTCTGGCCCTGCTGGCCTGCCATCCCTCTCACTGCCCCCTCCTGTGCCGGGGCGCCGGACTGCCTTCCGCAAGGGAGGAAGACCCCAGACCTTGCTGGCTGATCCGTCTCCCTCCTCTCACCCTTCCTGTTCCTTGAGTGAGAGGACTGGGTTTTTGCCAATTTCGTTGTCCCCCCCCCCCCCCCCCGCCCCCGCTCCCAGAGCCGCTCACGGCCCTGACCCGCTCCTGAGATGCTGACCCAGCGGGCTGGGGACAAGTTCTCTACCCCAGGGGAGCAGCGGCGAGACCATGCGGCCCGTTCACCCCCCGACGAGAGGCTGCCTGACCACGGACACGTTGAGAAGCCTGAGCAGATCCGGGCGACATCCGATCAGCAGGAGAGCGACGAGGTGCCTGTGTCAGTGCACGTGGCCGGGGCAGCCGGGTCACCAGAGTGCAGACCTCCATCGGGGATCCCTTCTCCCTGGGGAGGGCGGGGTGACTGGCGGGGGGGGGGGGGGGGGGGGGGGGGGGGGGCTGTGGGGGCTGCAGGGGGGGGGCCCGCAC
>NW_006796565.1:1040294-1064489 GCF_000442215.2 Lipotes vexillifer | reverse complement strand
GCCACCGCCCCAACCGATTCTCCAGCCCTTCCTTACTTTCTGGCACAAAAGATGTTTCAGGCTCATGGTGTTCTGTCTCTGCATCAGCCCCGGAGTCAGCCATTTCTCCAAGGAGACCCCGTTCCTTTGAGTGGAAAGTGATATTTAGAATGAAAGACCAGGGCGCTGGATGTTCTCTTGCCTCTGGATGTCTCTTCTCTCAGAGCCTCTCTGTGGACAGAGGTGGGAAGCGTGCATGTGTAATTCACACGTCCATCCCCCTGTGTCTCCGTTCCTGTCGGTACCCATAGAAAACCATGGGTTCACACCGATACCTTTGATTCTGGTCCAGCACCACAGGGCTCATCCCAGCCTTGTGCCTTTGCACATTTGTACCTTTGTCCGCCAACGGGGAGAAGACTGCTTCCGTTATTCTCTCTCTGTTTTCCTAATTGCTCAGTCCCCCTGTATGTGGCCAGTCTCTGGCCCTGCTGGCCTGCCATCCCTCTCACTGCCCCCTCCTGTGCCGGGGCGCCGGACTGCCTTCCGCAAGGGAGGAAGACCCCAGACCTTGCTGGCTGATCCGTCTCCCTCCTCTCACCCTTCCTGTTCCTTGAGTGAGAGGACTGGGTTTTTGCCAATTTCGTTGTCCCCCCCCCCCCCCCCGCCGGCCCCAGTTCCTCGCATGTGGTGGACACTCCGGTCTGTTAAGCTGAGTAACAACGGTCTTCCCCATCGGGAGAGGCCTTTCACCTTCCCAGACCATTTTCACGTCTGTGGTTCTCACCCAAGGCTCCCGGGTAGGCAGGGAAAGTCTTCTGTTTTCTGGGGAAGATGCTGACTCGCCCAGGCTTGCCTCGCCTGCATGGGAGTGAGAGGGGTGGGAGCAGCCGTCCACTGTGCCCAGGGTAAAGGTGTTCCGGGGCAGTTGCCAGCATGTCTGTTAAGGTTGTCCCTTTGCCCCCATGAAAGCCTAGCTGTGTGGTGTAAGAGTATCACCTGGACTGGTGCTCCTGTGGCGATCATGTGCTCCGAAGACAGAGGACCTCAGGCTCAAATCCTGGCTCTGCCACCTACCAGTTGAGCCTCAGTTTTCTCATCTGTAAAATGGAGATTTGGGGGAAGTATCCTCAGCACCTTCGGTGCAGGAGGAGCTGAAGGAATATACAGGTGCAGGAGGTAGGTAGGTCTGTGAAACCACATGTGTGCAGAGCGCAGAGAACTCCCTCCAGATGCCCGGGCATTCCTGGGGGCAGGCTTGGCCAGGCCCGCGCTCCTGGGTCGAATCACAGGGTGTCATGAACCGGGGCGTTCAGGACACCGCTTTGAAAATTCACGCCCACGTCCTCAGATTTCCAACCCGTTCTCCCAGATGTGCTCCCAGCCTCCCCTTTTGTGGCGGAATGGTTGGCAGAGTTCACAAGTTTACGTACCTGGATGCAGGGAGGGAAACATGCAGGTGCAACCACGTGAGATTTTTCTTGCTGTTCACGACCTTGTGGCAGCCGGGCAGAGCGTGGCATGTCATGGGGCCGGCCACTCCAAGAGGATAGATGCTGGCTTAGCAAAGTTGACCTTTCTTTTAATAGGGCGCAGTTGGCTTACTGTGAGGGGAGGAGGGGCAGCTGCTCCCACCCCCCCACCCATATGCATGGAGACGCACCCCACCCTTGCCAGGCCGTCTGCTCCTGCCACCCAGGGGTCACCCAGGAGGCGCTCAGCTTCGCAGGCACCTTCGTGTGCTCAGCACTGTGCGGCGGGCACCGAGTGGCCTGGAGGGTCCCCAGCCCAGCGTTGGGCACGGAGTGTGTGTCCTGGGGACTTGGGGTGCCCAAGGAGGACTCTGTGAGGTGCAGAGTGCAGGGGGAAGGGGGACGTGGCACTCCGGGGATCACCTGCTCAGCAGGGACAGCGTCTGCCCCAGTTGATGTCCTATCTCGTGTGGTCACAGGACGGCAGGCTCTGAGCGACAAGAGTGTGGGGATGGGCAGGAGCCCGGAGGTGCTGGGCGGCCGGAGCAGGGCCCTTTGCTGCGGCAGGATTGCCGTCCAGGCCCCAGGGCGTGCTGAGCCGGAGGGGGTGGGGCAGGCTGCGTGGCCACGAGTTTCGGGAGCGGATGCCCCTCGGGAGATTGGCATCACCGTCTTTGCCCCGGTGCTGGGAGCTCAGGTGCTGGATCTGCCTGGATTTCTTCCTCCACCTCAGCCCTGTTGCGCTTTCTCTGTTTTTGGAGCCTCCTGTATGTGAGATTGCAGAGAGCCGGTGGCAGGGAGGGGGCAGCGCTGGCTCGCCAGAAGCTGCAGCAGCGTGGGGAGGAGGCCTGGGTGCAGGGCTCAGCCTGGGCGGGGGGAAGCCTGGGTTTTGGGGTCTGTGGCAGGGGATGACATCTCTGAGCCGCCGCCTAGCCGGCGTGTGACCCTGCATGGGCTACATTACCTCTCCGTGCTCCATTCCCGTCTGTGAAAAACGTGCTGCTGCTCTTGCGGGGTGCTGTGAGATCCCACAGGAGTTACAGGTGAGAAACAGGTGATCTGGGCAGGTACAGGTGAGGCTGTGATGAGCCCTGTCTCCTTCCTCTCTGGTTCCTGACCAGACATCTCTCATGGTTTCTGTCAGTAGCTTGGCTCTGGCTTACACAGGGCTGGGAAGAGCTCACTGATCTGGCTGTGTAAAGTAGCAGTCAGGACTCGCACATAGTTCCACATAAAGATGTTCACGAGATCTGGGTATTGTCTCGTGTGCCTTGGTCCTTGGAGCCTAGTGGTTAAGCACACAGGCTCTGGGACCTGCTGCCCCCATATGCTCAGCTGTGTGGCTGTGGGCTGGTTACTAAACCTCTCTGTGCCTCAGCTTCCTCACTGTAGATGTGTTTCCTTCCTAAGGTTGTTGGGAAAACACTAATTGTGACTGTGACAGACACAGGACCTACTTCATCAGAGATTGTTCCATTAGCTCGTTTACCCTCAAAACAATGATATGGGATGGTTAACCTATTATATCAGAGAGGTTGAGTAACTCCCCTAAGGTCACAGAGCTGATGAGAGCCCGTCTTTGAACCCTAGGAGTCTACTCTATAGCCAGTGCTCTGAACCCTCCACCGTGTGCAGCGTTACCTATGAGTACTGTCCATTTGTTTCTGGAGCGTTCTAGGTTAGTCCAGTAGATTTTTAAATCACGTTGGCTTCCAGGGGGGGCCTGCTGTGAAGTCCTGCTGGGTGGGGGGCCGGCACCAAGAGGAGCTGCTCCCTGCTGTCAGAGGAGCTCAGAGCCCAGGGCTGAGAGAACGACTGGCTCGGGGTCTGTCCTTAGGCCGGGGCCCAAGCCCCAGTTCTGCTGTGGTCCCTCAGGGAATTAGGGGGACCAAGCGGGGCTTCCAGACCCTGCCCTGGTTCAGCCCGAGCAGCTCCCTTGTCTGTATCGGGGTTCCTTGCAAATTCCGCTGGGCTGGGGTGGAAATTCTACTTTAAAAGCATTTAAAAGCTCGAGGAGCGTGGCTCTCCCGACTTCGCCCCTGTGCCCCCCAACCCCTGGGCCCTTTTACAGGTGAGTAGGCTGAGGCTGGCCGAGTCGGGGGCTGCCACTGGCTCTGGCCCCAGGGCCCCTGCCTCGCAGCCGAACGGGCTCAGGCCTGTCCCTCTGCTCGTTTCTGGGTGTTTCACGCCCAGGCCTCATCAGTCTTACGGAGGCTGTGACTGGGGCCTGGCAGGATCCAGGCGACGTGTCTGAGATGTTCCTTGTTTTGTTCTGGCCACAGCGTCAGCCAAGAGGGAGAAGGAGGAGTTAACCTTCTTTGCAACCTGCCAGTAAAGACGAACCATCTGTGTCTCCACCTGAAATGGCTTAAAATAAACTCCTGTCCAGCCCCAGTGAGGCCACCCCAGACAGATCTTGCCAGGGCCGGATGGCAGCGCATGAGCGCCTCCTAGTGTCCCAGCTGCTCTCTGCCGGCCTGAGTGAGCTCAGGGCCGGTGGTGGGACCAGCTGGTGTGTCCCAGAGCCCCCATAGCAGTCTCCCCGAGGTCCTGTGAGCCCAGGGCTGGTGAGGCTGAGGGAGGGGAGGCGAGAAGGGCAGGGAAAGCTTCTTTGCCACTTTGGAAGTGGCTTTCTGAAGGCAGGAAGCAGGCCAGGGCCCCATTTGACTGAAGACCACTGGGAACCTGAGTTATTTCAGAACAGATCCTGTGCGGCAGCTCCAAGCCTGGGAGAATCAGGCAAGGATTGGGTTAGGACAGCGGCCCTTGATGGGTCACGTTGGAAGCTGTCAGCCCTCCTTTTGCTGCTGAGAGATGGATGGACTGAGCTGTGAGGGTCTGGGCACCTGGACTGTGGTCCTGGCTCTGCTATGGACCACCCACTGGTGGCTCAGGCCTCTTGTCCTCTGTGATAATAAAAATAATAGCTATCTTTTTATTTATTTAATTATTATTTTTAATTAATTAATTAATCAATTTATGGCTGCATTGGGTCTTCGTTGCTGTGCACGGGCTTTCTCTAGTCGTGGTGAGCAGGGGCTACTCTTTGTTGCGGTGCACGGGCTTCTCATTGCGGTGGCTTCTCTTGTGGAGCTCGGGCTCTAGGTGCACGGGCTTCAGTAGCTGTGGTGCAGAGGCTTAGTTGCTCTGCGGCATGTAGAATCTTCCTGGACCAGGGATTGATCCTACGTCCCCCTGCACTGGCAGGCAGATTCTTAACCACTGCGCCACCAGGGAAGTCCCCATCTTTTTAGAATAAACCAGCACTTACCTGGTGCAGGACGAGCACTTTTCCTCTGTGCAGCAAGCCTGTAGGGTAAATATGTGTCTCAGGGTTTTGAGCATCAGAGACATTTAGTGACAGCCTGGTGGGCCCGGGAGTCGAACCAGGTAGGTCTGACTCCAGAGCCCTGCTCGCAGCCCTCACTCAGCTTGCCCAGACTCAGTTTCCCCACCTGCCCTCTCTGTCTCCCTGCTGCCGTGAGAGGTCCCGGGAACACGGTGCTCAGGGTATCATGGGGCCCAGGGAGATGCTGGGGTGTCAGAGCTCTGCCCATGTGGCAGGGCTCCTCGTTGTTGCTGGAAGTGGGGACCCAGGTGGGAGGCTCCGGGTGGCATGAATCGGGCCGCAGGGAGTGGGTGGCAGGCATGCCAACCCGGAGCCGGTTGTGCAGTTGGGTGAGGTGGGGAGGCCGGGACCTGTTGATGCCTGTTGGCACCAGGGCTCAGAGTCTCTTCTGCCTCCCGGCCCAGCCCCAGGCCAGGAGCCCAGAGCCCCCCCTAAACCCTTCCACTGGTCCATCAAGAGATGCATCTAAAGGCCGTTCCCATTAGAGATAATGGCTTGGCCTCATCTCACCTGACACACTGCACCCACTTCACAGATGAGGAAACTGAGGCCAGAGAGCCAGGTGGCCAGCGTGAGGGCCTGCCCCAAGAGCCGGGCTCCCCATCTCCTGCTCCTGTGGACCCCGTTTCTGTGCCCACTGCCCTGAGGAGAGTGGAGGCCGAGATTACCCAAGACTCTGGAGGTATAAGCCAGGTGTGAGTAATTCAGGCTGCGTCGTAAACAAAGGCTGCTGGGCTTCTTTAGCCCTCGGATGAGTGTGTGTGGGTTTGTACCACCACAGAGCAGAGACATGATGTGGGCAGGTGTGGCCCAGGAGCCATGGTGGACGAAAGACCCTCTCAGGACTCCAGAGGTCCTGGACTCTTCTCTGACTGAGTCCTCTTCTGGGCACCGCCATTCCGGTTGCCCCATCCTGGGTGACCCGCCAGAACCTCCCCCCTTGGTGCCCAGGGCGGGACTCAGCACACAGGGTGCGGCCATCTGCAGGGGCTCCCCGCCATCTGCAGGTCTCCGCTCCGTGGGCCATCCCAGCTCTCAGCACGGCGCTGCCTTCCTACCTCCCGGCCACGTGGCCTCCCGGCTGCCCTCTCTTCTCGCCCCATCAGGGCATTCTCTGGGAGGTCAGGAGAGGCTCTTGTCTGCTCACTTCCAGCAGCTTCAGGAGAGCAGCTGCTGCTCTGGCCGGAGGGGAGGTGGTGGACAGGCCTCCTTCCCCTGAGACAGGGGCCGTACACGTCCACGCTGAACCATGCTGGTGACCACGAGGACTTTGCTACTCGGACCCGGAAGAGACCAGTGATGATGAGGTTGTGTGCAGACATTCCATTTCTTGAGAGACTCGCAGGTCTAGGAACCCTTAGGAGTTGTCTGGGTTCTGCCCTCCCACTCCGTCCTGCGGAAAAGTAAGCCCAGAGCGGCTTCTGACTTGCCCAGGTGACACAGCTCTTTGGAAGCTGACTCAAGCTTCCAGAGAGAGAGCCTGGGTCTGCTAACAACACGGGCTCTTACTGCCTCTTACTTCTGCAAGGAAACATGGTGAAGGAAGGAGGCACTTCCTTCCCGTGATATTTCACGGCACTTTATTTCTCAGAACATTGTAGGCATTGAATTATTTTTAGCCTCTGCCTTCATGGGAGCAGGGGGTACGCTTGCTGCAGCTTGAAGCGTAGGACGGTTATTCAGGGCCTCTTTCTGGGGGGAGTGGGATGGCTGGAGGAAGTGTGGGGTGCCCCCGAGGCCTACCGGGCCCCCCAAGTGTTCTCTGTGGCTCATCAGCCATGTTGGAACTGAAATGCCCCCCCTCCCCCCTGCCACATCCCCTGAGCTCCCCAAGGGGAGGCAGCAAAGCATCTTCAGTCAGAGCCACTTCCCTGACTTCATGTCCTGCTCCAGTCACTTCAGGCCTCAGTTTCTTTATCTTTAAAATGGGGATAATAAGAGCGCCGACGCCCCAGGTGGAGGGAGGACAGAAAGGCGTGTTATGCTGAAAGCATTCAGCACATTTCCCGGCACATAGAGTGCTCCTCGGCAAATACCAGCTGTTGTTATTTTTGTTGGTGTTCCATCTGTGTGACCATCGGGAAGGAGGCCCCGGGTTACCCCTGACCTCCCAGGCCCTTGGGCCCACTGTCCCTGTGGCGTGGCTGTATTTCTGCGGCTGTGGGAGCCTCCGTGGTGTCTGGGGAGGTGCTCTGGGTGGGCGGCAGGTGTGCCTGTGCTGTCAGGCCTCCAGAGACAGGGATCCCCACCCCCATCCCCGAGCAGGGACCTGCAGCCCAGGCATGTGGCCCCACCCTGTCCCTCCAGGCCCCCCGCAGGAGGGGCCTTTCACCGTAGTCTGGAGCCCCTGCTCTCTGACCTCTGGAGCTGCTCGCACAGTATGCTGAGGGAAGTTGCCAACACAGAGCACGGAGCCTCGGACAGCTGGCTTCTTCCACTGGGCGCCCCAGACTCTGTGGACATGGCCCCCCGTGCAGCCTGTTCTGCTTACTCCGTCCTGCCGTTGGCAAGTTGAGTGGATTTTTCGCTAGGGGCCCGAGGGCTGTGGGAACACAAGCATCTTCTCCAGCAGTCCCGAGGGTCTGCACAGGTGGGGTACCAAGACCAGTGGATCAGAGTGCCTGGTGGTTTATAGTGGACACTCATCCCCTCTCCCGGCCCCTGAGCCCACTCCCAGGTTCTGGCCACCGGCGGGGCTCCAGACCCTCCCAGGAATTGGAGCCAGGGCTTGCAGTGCCTGGGGCCCCGGCTACCTTAAGGGCTCATGAAGGTGTTAATTTCTTTTAAAATTAGAAGGAAAAAAACCCCCAAACTTCTAAGGTCAAAGAAAATGTTTTAAAATTTTTTCTCATATCGGAAATACATGATACTTTTGAGGCTCACGGAAATCTGTTAAATTATTTAAATTCTTTTTATAGAAAAGGGGGCCCCTAAAGTCATGAAGCACCAGGCATGCCCTGCTGTGTGAGTGCCTCCATGCCCACTCAGTGGGCCTGAGTCCCTGAGTGCCATGGATTAGGATGCATCCGCTGTGAGATGAGAGCTCGGAGCCACGGGGAGGGGACAGCCCACCAGGCCCTTGGGGCCCAGATGGTAGTTTAGGTCGGAGCTTAACTCCATCAAGTGAACTTTTATCCAGAGCTGCTTTGTGGAGAGACCAGGGACGGGGCTCTCCGGCCTGCAGGAATGTTGCTTTTGGCTCCAAGTGGCCACCTGTGGTGGAAATTCTGAACCCTGAGGCTCACGGAGGAGCCAGCCCCAGCTAGCCCTTGACCTGATGGAGGGGGGACCACGCGCACCCTGGTGGGGTCCATGCAGCAGCTCCAATGGCGGACAGGTTCATGAGTCTCCTGTCTGTCTCCACAATAGCAGTGGGGACCCAGGATGGGGACATGCCGGGCCTGCGAGGGGCACCAAGGCCTCCTGGGGGGCATCATGGTCCTGTCAACACAGAGCTCCTGTGACCTCATCCCTCAATACACATTGCAAGGGCTTCCTAGAACACACTGGGGACCAGGGGGATTCTAATGTTATCTGCACAAATTTGTGATGCTGGAGGGCAGAGCGAGGTGGTCCCCTTCACCCCACCTTCCCATCTTGAAGGGGGTGCCACCTCCCCAGGGGGCTGGGGAGATGCTGCCATCTGGTCGGTGGCAGGGTAGCCTGTACCCCCACTTGGTCCCTGCCGAGATGCAACAGAAGCGCGAGGGGCCTTTGAGGGGCTCTCCTGAGACACATCTCCAGTGGACACTCCTGAAACTGGAAGGCCCTGCAGTCCTGAGGGCTGAGTCACCAAAGGCCATTGTCACATATTTGCCCTCCGAACCTTCTCTTGGCGCCTGTGACCCGCATTTAGACCTGATGGGCAGTCGGAGCCCAGGGCTGGTGCTGGGGCCAGCAGGGAGGTCTGGATGCCTTCTGTGGCCCAGGGGTGCCTGTGGCTTCCACAGCACCAGACTGCGACCCTGAATGGGGCTGTCAGTGGGGCTCAGCGGCAGGGTGACTTCCATTGATTTACTGACGTGTTTACAAGTATGTTCACAGTAGCCCAAGAGCCAAATACGAATATACCCCCATTTTACAGGTGAGGAAACTAAGGCAGAGTGGTTGGACCCGTCCAAGGACACACAGGAGCTAGTGGGATCTAAACCCTGACATTCTGCTTCCAGTCTGTATGCTGAGGCTGGGGCTCTCCATGGCAGATGGTACCGAGGGGGATCTAGGGGCTCCCAGGGGCTCCCACCCTCGTGGAAGTTCTCCTGCCTCTGCACGTGGGGACCAGAGAGAGGGGCAGGACAGGTCCAGCCTTGGGGAGCTGATGGTCAGTGGGCACAGGTCTTCCCCTGGCCCCCACCCTGCCCCCTGCCCTTCTGGGGCTGAGCCTCGCTGGAGGCCCATCTTTCCTAGAATCCAACCTCCGTGCCCATTCCTCGTGCTCTCGCTGTCCTGCAGGCTACTTTCCTGATGGCCTCCGTGCTTCTGCCCACCCTGCGTCTCGTCTGACCTCCCCTCACTTTCGTGGGGTGCCTGCATTTCAGCACTGGGGTCCGCTGCCTCCCTGGCTAATGCATGCCCCAGAGGGACCCGAACTCATGACCCACCTGGGGGAGACACCGCCTGTCCTCCAGCCCCTGGCTGCCCCCAGCCGGCCCAGGCCAGCCTGAGGTCCCGTCACCCGACCTCCATCCTGGAATAGTTACCCCCATGGGGCAAGCAGGTGGCAAGCGGCTGTGTCTGCAGAGATACCCCAGCAAGGCAAAGTCTGGGGGCCCCACGAGGGCCAAGACTTAGGAGCTTGGGAACAGGGAGTCTTTCTGGGCTCGGGGCCTTTCTCTCAAGATGGAGCATCCTGGTTGCCAGGGCCACTCACAGCACAGAATGCCACCGCTGGTGGCGCGCACTCTGGGGGTTTTCTCACGCTTCTCATCTGCCGTGGGGTGGGCTTAGTGGGGCCTGTCTGGGCCCGAGCACAGTAGCCCATGAAAAGCCATTTTTACCCTGAAGAACTCCTGTCAATCCTCCTTGTTTTTATGTTTTTGACTATGCCTCCAATGGTTTTTTTTTTTTTCTTTCAAAAATTAATGTAATTTTTCTAATTATATAAACAATGAGTGCCCTCTTTGGAAAATACAGAAAAGCACAAAGAAGAAAGTAATCTATAATCCCACCTCCCAGAGGGAACCGCTATTAGCATTTTGTTCTGCCTGTTTCTTTTTAAAAAAGTATTAAATGCAGTTATTTATAGAGCATGGTTTGGGGTTTAAGAACGGACCAAGAGTCACTGGCATCTGAGTGTGTTCCTCCCTCCGGCATGGCTGTGACCCACTGGCCTCCCAGCCAAGCTCCCCAGGGTGGAGCCTGCTTAGGAGGCCACCAGCCCAGCAGGGCAGGAGGGCAGGCTGGAGGCACCCCCCCGCCCCTGCCCCGGGCTGACCTGAGAGAGAAGGTCTGGGTCAGACACGTCCCTCCCCTGGGGGCAGAGGAAAGCTGGACACCCCATCGTGTCTCCTGGGAACGGAGTGGGAACCCCACAATTCGTGGGGTGACTGTGACCCCCCCCATGAACATTCCATGGCTCTGGGCAAGCCTGCCAGCCCTGGTGTCTGGGGTCCAGGAGCAGTCCGGCTGGGGGCACAGTGGAAAGGATGCGAGGCAGGTGGTGAGAGGCAGGCTCCAGTGTCCACGTCCCCACATTGTCCAAGGAGTGGGTGTCTGTTGGGCGTGGGCGTGGAGATCCGGGGGAAGGTCGGCATGTGCCTTTGCCGCCAGCCTGGACTTACCCTCCTCTGGGCTGGCCTGCGCCCGCACCCCTGTGCGTGTGTGCGCGCGCGCGTGTGTGTGCGTGTGCGTGTGTGTGCGCACACGTGTGTGGCAGGGGACAGAGAACCGGCCACCCCTGAGTCGTAGCGTCGGCTGGGCTGACAGGAGGGGTAAGCCGCCCCTGGGCGGGGGGGGGTTCCTTTCCTGTGGTCAGGGGTCTTTTTTTTAAACCTATTACTGATTCATGACATACAGGGAGTTGCCCAGAACTTACGTGCACAGCTTCAGTTCCTATTGCGTGAACCCACCTGTGTAAGCAGAGCATTCCCAGCCCCCCAGAAACCCCGCTGGGTCTCTTCCAGTCACCCTGACCCCTGAGATAACCACCACACCGACCACCTCTAACAGCAGAGGTTAGTTTGCCTGTTCTGGAACTCTCTATAAATGGAATCATGCTGCGTGCGCTCTTCTTAAAGGTTCTGCTGGGCGGTGGCTGGGCCGTGCGTTGTCATCCTGGCATCTGTGGTGGGCAGTGAGGCCACTTCCGGCTGCGGGCTTGTTCGGTCACTCTGCAGACACTCCATGTGTGATGCTCCTGAAGATGCCGGCTCAGCGTGAGGGACACCAAGTCCTGGCTTTGCAGAAACTCTCAGGCCATGAGGCAGGGACAGCTTCTCCTTCTGGGGCTGAGCGCACAGGATTCAGAGCTAGCCCGGAGGGGGATTGGGGTCTCCCTGGAAGAGGTGGAGCCTGAGTGAGACTCTGAGGGATGAAGAGTTTGCCAGAGGGACAGAGCTGGGGGAAGGGCAAGGCCGGAAGAAGGCAGAGCATGTTTGTTTTCCCAGGGGGGCCCTGGCTTACGCGGACCCGGCCACACGCCCTGCCTGGTCCCCGTTGAGACTGGGATCAGGAAATCACATACCAAGTCAAGGGCCGGAGTGGTCCTCATTGCCCACCTAGCCCTTGAAAGAGAAGGAAACTGCTGATCAGAAACATCTCCCCATCTTCTTCCTTCCACCTCGAGATGTAAGGCTTAGGGCAGATACTTCTATGAAGGGACAGCCTAGTACAGGATGGCGGGCGGGGGATGGGGTACCACGGCCCTGCTGTGACCGGAAGAGGCAGGAGCTGGGTGTAGGGGTCTCTGAGGTCCATTCCGCCTCTGCCACCCCCTGATTAGACGTGTGGTGTGAATGACCGAGGGTTCGTCTCCTGCAGTGAGTGATTGAGCAGGAGGGCAGCGTCCCTTGTAAGGCATGGGTGCCTGAATGTGGGTGGGCAGGGAGGGTGTGCACACAGGAAAGCAGGACTGGGGGGCAGAGCTGGGGCTGGGGCACAGCTGTCACCTGGGGCCGTGGCTGGGCTTCAGGGGACCGAGTGCAGAGGCGGCGTAGGTGGGCTCAGTCCTGCGGTAGGGGTCTGTGGGAGGGGCTGTCGTCGGATTCGCTGTGTTCCTGGAATTACAGGCTCTGCTCTGCCGGCGGTGGGGCAGGAGGGGCCAGTGGCCCATTTGCACTTTTGCTCTGGATGGGCGGTGACCTTGGCAGAGGCCAGGGCACATGTAAGGAGTGCCACCGAGTCGAGACGGGTTCACGCTCTGCAGGGGCCACTGATCTTGTCCTTGTTTGAGAGAGGAGCCCCTTCCTCATTCCCCCTCCAGCGTCTCTGGGGAGGTGCGCGGGCCCAGCCTCCTCCCAGGACCCCCTTTGGGATGCTGACGTCAGGCTGGCCCAGTCTGTTCAGGCCAACACAGTGGTTGATTGGCCAACAGACCCCAATTCATCTGCTGGCTGGCAGCCCCTCACTGCAGGAGACCCAGCACCTGACTTTATGCTCTATCACCATGCGGTTGTGTGGGGTGAGGGGAAGAGGGTGGCCAGAGCTCTGAGCGCACACCTCAGCTCTACGGCTCGCTGGGCCTCTGAAGTGGGGAGAAGGGTGCCACCTCCCAGGCCCTCCCAGGTGAATGAGATCGCAGGTATGATGCACCCGGTGCCCAGCAGACCTTCGGTCAGAGTGTGGCCGTCCCTCTTGGCACAGATACCAGTACAAGGGAGCTAACTGTTTCACGCATCCGTGGAGTTGGGGCCCGTGGGTTGGCTGCACCCATGGAGGTGCAATCAGTGTGCACCGCTGTGCTGCACATGTGGGCCGCCTCCCCTGGGGGCACTGTGGCTCCCAGCCGCGTCCCTCCCCCAGGGATGTGGGCACCTAGAGCGAGTTAATGCTGGAGCTTCTCCCGGGGGAGCTCTGCCAGCAGCCTCCCCTCAGGGACTCCCTCCCAGGGCAGAGAGAAGCCCTCAGCCCCTGCCTGGCCCCGTACCTGCCGGAAGCTCTGGGGATGGGCAGGTGAATGAGCCACAGGTGTGAACCTGGCCCTTCTCCCTAGGCATCTGTTTCCTCCTCTGGAAATGGGGATCGAGCATTGTTCGGACTTCACGGGGCGTCACAGGATTGAATGAGAGAATGCTCCTACCACAGTTAAGAGTCCTGCCTGGCCCGAGGTGGAAGCGCCACAGGCGGCCACTGCTGCCTCCAAACAGATAGTTGTTTCAACTCACCTGTTCGGGGGCCACCTTGCAGTCCTGTGTCAGCCTCCAGCTTTTCTCCTCCTGGGGGGCTGAGGGACCTTCTCAGCCTCCAGGTGGGGCCCTACCTCTCCCCTCTGTGGCTCACCACCGGTGACCCTGGCAGCCCACCGCCCACTCTGAGGCCCTTAGTGGCCAGGCCACTCGTCTATTCCTGATGCTCTGATCGTTAGTTCATGGGTAGGGAGTTGCTGGGTCTTTCTGGAGCCTGGAAGTGTAAGCAGCTGCTCCCAGGTCACCAAGAGGAAGGGCCGAAATCCACAGGCAGCGTGAGAGACTCAGCAGGGCGCACACTCGTGTGTGTGTGCGTGCGTGTGCGTGTGTGAGAGGGGGCATGTATATGTGTGTGCGCGTGCATGTGTGAGGGAGCATGTATATGATGTGTGTGTGCGTGTGTGTGCATGCGTGTGAGGGGGCATGTATATGTATATGTGTGTGTGAGTGTGTGCGGGAGTGCATAAGTGTATGTGTAAGTGTGCGCTTGGAGGATAAAGAAAGATTTTTTTTTTCAAACATCTCTCCTGTGGTTTTCGATTTTCTTATGTTTCTGAAAATCAATACAAACTCTTCAGGTGCAGTTTGGGTCTCTGAGGCCGACATCGTCATTCTGCTTCACGTGAGACGGGAAGCTCAGTCGGGGAGAAAGTGCAACCACCCCTGCTGTCAGTAGGCGTTCATGAAGTCCAGCTCTGGACACTAATGATCACAGCTCTGATTGAACTTCAGGAAGAGGCAGGAGGTGGGGAGGGGCTTTGATGCGGCGTCTGTTTCAGAGCGTGCTGCTGGAACCGGGGTTCGCCAGGCTGTCCTCCCAGCCAAGTTGGTGGGAAAGTCCAAGGTGTGCACGACTTCCTGAGGGGCTCGGGATCCGTAGGGGACATAGGGGGCATCTCTGTAGGAGCAGTGTGGGGTGGGAGGGACAATCTGCTGGACCTCCACCCTATGCTGACCTTGGGTGGCGGCTAACAGACAGGGCGGGGAGGATCGCTTCATGCCAGCTGTGCCCGGAGCTGTGCTGTGTGCTGTACACGTCAGGCCACTTGATGGCAGTCAGCCTCTCACATGTCATTTATCAAAGGTCTGCTCTGTGTGAGGCCCCTGCCACGCGCTGGGATGTACCTGCCAAGTATTCACTCATATCATTAGCTAAATAATAATACAGTGAACGACTCCATCATACTCGTGCCCGAGAAGTCACCGAGAGGAGTCCAGAGTCATCCTGAAGGCTTCCTCTCTCGTGTCCTGCAGTCACCTCCAGTACCCGTCAGGACCGCTTTGGCTGCAGCTGCCAAAGAACACTAACTAGCAGTGGCTTCAGCCATTGGGGTAGTTATTTACCGAAGAAAGCAGTTGGTGACTCTCAGACCCAGGGTTGGCACTGCACTTCAGCAGGGGCTGTCTCATCTGTCTTTTTTCATCCACCAGCCTTAATATCAGGGTAAATCCAGGCTTTCTGAGGCCTGAAGTTTAGGCAACTTGCAGGAGAGGGGCTTTTTAAGAAAAAGAATACATTAGGTTTAATGAATATAAAGTTAGTTTGGAAAGAATTGAAAACATATGTCCACGCACAAATGTGTACACGAATGTTCAGAGCAGCATTATTCATAATATCCCCAAAGTGGAAACAACCCAGATGTCCCTCAGCTGATGAATGGACAGACAAAATGTGGCCTATCCAGGCAGTGGAATGTTATTCAGCCACAGGAGAGAATGAGGTACTGACTCGTGCTACGACATGGATGCGCCTTGGAAATATTATGCTGAATGAAAGAAGCCAGACACACAAAAGCCACATATTGTGTGGTTCCATTTATAGGAAATGTCCAGAACAGGCGAGTCTGTAGAGATAGAAGGTACATTAGTGGTTGCCAGGGGCTGCAGGGTAGCCAGGAATGGTGAGAGATTACCTCATGTGTTTAGAGTTTCTTTTTGGGGTGATGAAATGATCTGAAATTAGAAAGAGGTGATGGTTGTGGAACACTGTGAATGCACTAAAAGCTACTGAAGTGTACACTTTAAAATGGTAAGTTTTATGTTATGTTATTAAGAAATGACTATTTATGTGGACAAATTTCTGGGGCCCTGGACGGTGCCTATGCCATTGAGGGGCCTGAAACTGAAGAGTCATTAACTCTGTGGTAAGTCCACCCCTGCTTAGCATGTTGGCTTTTCTTTCTGTTTGTTACCTCATGGTCATAAGATGGCTGTCATGGCACTGGGTGTCATGGTCACCTTCAAGGCAGTGGTAGTGAGCTTTCCCCCCATGAGTGTCCCTTTCAGATGTATGCAAAGCTCTCCCATTGCTGCCCACCTTTCCTAACTTCCAGATGTATCTTTGGAACTGGATCATGTGACCATGCCTGACGAGGGCTTCTCGGGAAGGAAGGACCTGGCAAAAGGCAGTGGAATTGTTGCAGTTGGCTTAGGCAGCCATGATTCTCTGCCTAAGAATGGCCCATGGCTGCCTCAAACAAAATTGGGTTTAGGGTAGCCAGGAAGCTAGCCTTTCTGCCTCCGTGACACCCGCCCCCACCCCGTCCTTCAAGCAAACAGCAGCCAGGCTTGCCTTCTAGATGGTCAGATCTACAGTTCACTCCCCTGCCTAGAACTACTCCACGGCTCCTGCTGCTTTCCAAACCAGGCAAAACTCATTTGCTCCATCATCCACTAGACTTTCCTTGGCTGGCCTCTGCCAGTCCAGCCTTAGCTCTGGCCAGTGCCCTCTCCACACGGAACTTGGAATTCCCACCAGCCCCCTCTTGTCTGGCTGTGGGCCTTCACAGGGATGTTGTCGACAGTGGTGACTGTGACAGCCGCCGGCACGGAGGGAGCACTTCCACTGGTTGGGGTGCTCCTCTGTTTCTACCTCATTTAAAGCCCACAGTCAGGCGATGTCTTCACCACCGTCTTACAGATAAGGTACCTGGGCACCGAGTGGTTGAGCAGCTTGTGCAGTCACATGGCTAGCAGCGACAGTACAGGTGCCCGCCCAGGCCTCCTTGCTCCCGTGTGGGTGAGGGTGGTGACAACAGTAAGAGTCACAGCTCCCGTTTTCTGAGAGCTTGGCCTGGGCCAGGCGCGGGGGCTACAGGCACGGCTCTGCTGGGTCACCCAATCATCATAAACCACCCACACGGGCCGTGTGGGGCCGTTGCTCTTCTCACTTGAATGTCGGGGGCACTGCAGTTCTGATAGGCACAGCGTGCTGCCCAAGGTCCTAGAGCTAAGGGGCCGAGGGGCGGGATTCAGACCCACGCTCTCTGGCCGTGTTGTTCCCGAAAACCGTGCTGCAAACCGGAGGCTGGAGTTTGCAGCAGGGAAGGGCCCCTGCCCAGCTGGCCCTGCGGGTGCCCACGCTGGGGAGGTGGCCGTGCCACCCCCTGGACCCCGAGGCCTTCCCCCGCCTCCTGCACCTCATCCGGGATTGCGCTTCCCTGCCCCTTCCACCTGGGGCTCCTCATGGGAGACGCACCTGTTGTTGAGCGCATGGCCCCTTCTGCCTCCTCCCCCTACCCTGGCGCCTTTGTTGGTGCCACTGCTCACCCAGACCACGTCCTGCAGTGACCCTCCTGGGACACTGAGTTCGTCCCTCCTATGCACCGCGACCTGTGCACCAAGCTCAGTCACACTGACGTCGGCGATGGCGGCTGGTTGGCCTCTGTCTCCATCCCATCCCCATCCTCCAGTCCATCTTCCCTGGGAGCCAGCAGGAGCCAAAATGCAAATTCGGTGAAGCGCCTCCTGGCTTGAACACCCTGTGGGGTTCCCGTGGCCCGTGGAGTATTCGGGTCCTTACACGTCCTGCTCGCCTCCAGCCTCACCTCCATCATCACTTTCCCCAGAAGTCCCCCGAACCTGTCACTCCATTTTCCCTCCATGTGCACATCTAGGTCTCCTTTATATCGTTTCTTAGATACTTATAATATTATGGTTAGAATTAGGTAGTCTACATTTTCACTTAACGTTACACCATGCATATTATCCTATTTTCCTACGGTCTTGAAGAGTTTTCTGTAGGGACCCTCCCTCCTCTCTCCTACTCCCACTTCCATCCCAGAATAATCTGTGTTAACAACATGCCGTGCTTCTGTCTCTGCCCAAGTGTGCACACACACGCGCGCGTGCGCACACACACACACGGCATGAGGGGGCGGGGGCCGTCCTGTTTGTTGTTTTAAAAATGGAATCATACTGTTTTTCTTTACACGCTGCTTTTCTCACTTCACACCCCGGGCACCCGCCCAGTCCACAGCAGCAGTGCTAACTCACGCCCTTCACGTGCCAAGTGTTGTGGTGATTCGTGCAGGTCCTGGGTGTGGGTGCTCCTGGTGACTCCTCCAGCCCCCTTGTTAATAGACATTTGGGCTATTTCCTCTCTTCCCATTACAAACAAAAAAATATGCTTTCTTAAGCTGTTTTCATATTTTAAAACTGTTTCCATTTTCTCACTTAATGGTTTGGACTTTAGATTCTATTAATGATTCTAGCAGTTCTGTTAATGTGTTTGTGGAGGAAAGGCAAAGTTCTGGAGAAGTCCGCATCTTGTCCTGGTCCATGGTGTCCCCAGGTGGAGGTTTGAGGAGCAGAAGGGGGCAGCCTCTGTCCCCAGTCTCTCGGGTGAGGTTTCCACTCCGGCTCTCCACATGGCCTGTGCTGAGCGCATGAAGAGTCCCCTTGGCCCCCGAGACCCCCGACGTGGCTCCGGCTAGCGTCACCTCAGAGGACAGAGTTCCCTGGCTGTGAGGGAGAGGCCAGGGCTGCCGGGCTGCTCCCAGAAGAAGGAATTCCAGGGGAAGGGCTGCGCACCCTGGGGAGGTGCTCACAGCTCTGTGAACCTGAGCTTGTTTGGAAATAGGGTCGTTGCAGATTTATTTATTTATTTTTAAATTTTTATTTTAGTTTAGTTTTGGCTGCATCGGGTCTTCGTTGCTGCGCGCAGGCTTCTCATTGTGGTGGCTTCTCTTGTTGCGGAGCACAGGTGCGCGGGCGTCAGTAGTTGCAGCACGTGGCCTATGTAGTTGCAGCGCACGGGCCCAGTAGTTGTGGCCTCAGTAGTTGCTCCGCGACATGTGGGATCTTCACGGCCCGGGGCCCCAACCTGTGTCCCCTGCATTGGCAGGCGGATTCTTAACCGCTGCGCCACCAGGGAAGTCCTGCAGATTTAATTAGTTAAACTGATGCCACACTCGAGTAGGGTGGGCACTTAATGCAACGTGACTGGTGTCCTTTAAGAAGAGAAGCCACAGAAAGGCACAGAAGTCAGCCATGTGAAGACGAGGCAGAGATGGGAGTGATGCGGCCGCAAGCCAAGGAATGCCTGGGGCCCCAGAAGCTGGAAGAAACAAGGAATGAGCCTTTGGAGGGAGTGCGGCCTTGCCAACACCTTGATTTTGGACTCCTGGCCTCCACAACTGTGAGAGAAGAAATTCATGTTGCCTGGAGTCCCCTAGTTTGTGGTACTTTGTAACAGTTAGTATTAGCCAGGCTTGTCTAGACTCATTGAAGCAAATATCAGACGTCGTGTCATTTAGTCGGACGACAGTTCAGTCCAGAGCTGGAGACTGGCAGGTGGGGGAGGGGTGGGGAGGCGGGTCAGGGAGACTGCGGGTTTGGGGCCTGGACAGCTGGTGGGGGTTAGGATGAGGGGTTGGGCCCTCGGGGCAGCTGGGGGCTGTGGGTAGTCCTGCCTTGGCCTCCTTATGATGGAGAGGCGTGTTGGACCTCCAGGTGGAGAACCCTGGCGGACGATGGGTTTTCAAGTCTGGAGCTCCGAGTGACAGGCCCGGGCTGAGATGAGCCGTGAATCTTGTGCAGCAAAGCCTGGGCCGGAACCTGGGCCCTGGACGGCGAGGTCGGCTCTTTCGGCTGTGGCCTTCCCATGGGCCAAGGTCGGTGGCTTGAAGCCTCCCTGAAAAGAACAGAGAAGGGGGACATTTTAGAATGAAAGTGTGCATTTTTAAACACATGGCTTCTCTCAACTTCTAAGTAGCAGCGGTGATTATCGTGTTTAGGCCTGAATGGGAAGTGATATTTCTAATATGAAAATCTAGTCTAATTAGATTTTTCCTACAAAACAGTTTCCCAGCAATGCTTCGTGGACACGAAAGCCCCTAGTTCTGAGAAAAAGCCTTTCCCTTCTTTTTTAGTGCTAGTCTTATCTGTAAAGCCTTATAAATTCACAGAAGAAACCATTGGTACTCTTTTCCTCTAATTGGGGCACAGGGTATGGATTCCGGTGGTGGCCAGTGGTGTGATTTGCAGGAATGGGACCTTCCATGTGTGGAGTAGTCTGCCAGGCAGGCCGGCCTCCGCTGCCTGGAGGGATGTGGTCTCTGGAATCAAGAGGCCCGGGTTTGCATCCTGACTCAGTCACTGCCTACCTGGGCAGTCTGGGGCAAGTGACAAACCCTCTGAGCCTTGACTTTCTTGTCTGTAAGTGGGGATGCTAATGCCTACTTTGTCAGGTGTTATGAGGAGCAAATCGAATTGCGCTGCGTCTGTAAAGCGTCTGGAAGGGTAACTGCTGGCCACGAGGACAGTGCTGCCTTGCAGGGCGGCCCAGATGTCATAACCTTGGCGTGCTAGGTTGATGGCCCAGCTCCCAGCCTCTCGGAGGCCTGGGGCTTGGACAGACTCCTCCTTCTTTCTGCCTGCAAGCTGGGCTTGAACACCCCCAGCGACTGGGGGCTCATTCCTGGCAGAGGAGTCTGCTCTCCCTGTACCCTCTCCCGACCTGTGCCTGTGGCCTCTGCCCTCAGGCAGCTGTGAGCAGGGGGCTCCTGGGTGACCCTGGTCTTGGCTGTTGGGCCCTTGCTTGAGAATGATCCCCTCCACCACGACACACCCCTTTCCATGCCATCAGGTGAGAGGCCCCATCTCCATCGCCTCTGCAGTTCTTGTGCCCGGACTGTGCAGCTGCTTCTGTTCGTTCGTAGGATTTCTGGAAGCGTGTGCAGGTGGGAGGAGGGACGTCGTGTGCAGGACGTGGTCCGGCTGCCATGGCTCAGCCTCAGCGTGTTTACGTGCACAGGGCCCTTCCGTCCTGGTGAGGATGTGTGTGCACAGGGGCGTGTGCCCGACTTCTCTCCACAGCGACTGATCGTGGAGAAGTCGTGCTTCCCCTCTCCAGGCCGCGATTCTGGGAAGGGGCTTCCCGAATGCCAGCTGCGGGAGAGGGGAGCCAGGGCCGTGGGGAGTGGCCCGCCGGCCCACAGAGGCCTGAGACGGCCGAGCCCCTCTCCTATAGCCCTGCTGTCCTCCCTGTGCCCCCAGGGTAACGTCCGTGCTCGGAGCCGGGGCTGCCACAGAGAGAGGGCTGGTCTCGGTGGCATCTGGAACCCAGCTCTGGAGCCAGACAGCCTGGGTGCAGATGCCCGGTTCACCTCTGAATAACCTCTGTGTGAGCCCTGCTGGGCCTCCATTTCTAATAACCCAGCTCTAAAATGGGGCCACAAGGAGCCACTGCCTCCATGAAATCCTGTCTCCCCAGAGATGGCGCCTTCTGTCATCACTGTCGTGCCCATCAGCACCCACCCGCCCTCTGGGGTGCCTGAGGGGGCAGCCCCCCCAAGCCTCAACACTCGCCTGCGTCTGAGACCAGGCGGAGGGGAAGGCCAGGTGCGCGGGTGCCCAGCTAGCCTTCTCCCCGCACAGCCTCGCCAGGGGCGGTCTTCCCTCGTCCTGACCACGGGAACGTAAGGGCCAGGTGGTGTGACACCATCCCGAGTGGGACATCAGAGCCGTGGGAGCCAAGGCGGGAAGGGCTCCTGAGGCCCTGGGGTGGCGGAGAGCTGCAGCCTCCGGAGTTCTGATGCCCGTGGTCCCTCGGGCCGGGCTGGGCTCCACAGGAGAAAGTCCGCAGCTGCGAGGGGGCCACAGCCCCTCCACCCCAGCGAGGGGGCCCCTGCACGCTGCTAGGACGCACGGAGGATGTCCAGGGAGCGTGCCGGGCCGGCAGCACCGCAGTCTCGCGGCCGGCGTCCCGACAGCGGGTTTTCCGACGGACTCTGTGAGTGGGTCCGGCGTCCTGAGGCCCCGGGACACTTCGCGTCCCCTCCACTGACTGCAGGCACTTCCTGTCCTCACCCGCTGCTCCGCTGGGCTGTCTTCTCGAACCTTCCCTTGCTGTCCTCCTCATCGCCCCGTCCATCCTCCAGGCTGTCAGTGGGGGTCCCCCACGCTCCCTCGGAAGAGGGGGCCCCGCCTTCCCGCTCCCCGCTGGCCCTGCAGCCTTGCACTCCGCACCCTGGAAAGTGGGCCAGTAACATTCACCCCCTCTCTCTGGAGATAAGGAGAGAAAAGCATCTCCAGCCTGGAGGGGCTGAGAGTCATAATTAATGGGCTGATGAGTGTCCTGATTTCCTTGGGGGAAGAGGGGGGGCTCCCGGCTGTCCTCACGGAGGAGCACAAGCTGGGCACAGCTCTTAATCCTGCAGTCGCTGCCTCGCAGGCCGGGCCCTGCCATCCCGCCATCCCCCCCAAGACCGTCCTGCGGTCATCTCACGCCTAGATGGACTGGACGTGTGGCTGCCGTCCTTTGGAAAACACCAGAGACCGCGTGGACCGCCCTCCCTCCCCGCCTCCCGCCTCCCAAGTGCTCCCGAGCCTGTGTAGGGCCCTTAAAGCACCAGCGTTTTAACAGCCTGACCCTGATTGTTAGGAGGGCCCCCTCTGCTGATTCGTACGCTATACGCTCGGGTTTAATTGGAGCATAACTGTAATCCATATGCCTGTTAAGGTAATTACACTTATAAACCTAATATAATCCATAGGTCAGTGGGTTCAGTGCCAATTAAGGCAGCCGTAGTCAACATTTACAAAAAACCTTGCAATTACTGGAATATCCTTTAAGCTGGCCTTCTGAGTTGATAATGAGACTGGGCTCAGTGCTCCGTGGCCTCCTAGGGCTCTTTGACTCGGCACACCCGGCCTTGGGTACCAAGTGCCTGCGCCTTACCACACTGGGGTGGGGTCGGCACCCGCCGTTACCACCCCCGGGCTCTGTGACAGGCACCCGGCTGGTGGCGGTAGCACTAGGGGAGCCAGATCCTTGTGACTCGGCTGTCCCTAGCACTCAGCTTTTGCTCTGGCTCAACGGACTCAGCCTGACAAAGCAGTTCTTCGAGAAAAGAGAACGGGAAATCCGCGTATTGAACTAGAGGCAAGACCAAACTCCGGGGCACCTGGAGCTTCCTCCCCTAGCTCATCCCGTGGTGGTGATGAGCTTCGCAAGGTTCAGAGGGTCCACCTCCGGGCTTTCTTCCTGCACCTGCAGCTGGGCTACACCTGTGCTCCCTCCACTGCCGTGGGGCCGGAAGTGGGGTGGGAACGAGACTGCCCTGAACGCTGGCCTGGCTGTGCCCGCATTCCGTCCCCATGGGCCCTCCCCAGGTCCATCCAGTGAGGGAGAGTTGGGCCTCGTGGGTGTGGGGCTGCAGGCGGTGGGGCGGGGTGAGGAGGTGGTGCAAGGACCAGGGAGGCACAGCCAGCGCCCAGGGGCTGCGTCGTGGGCCGGTGCTCAGGGGAGCCAGCCCGGAAATCCACATGCCCGTGATCGCCCACAGCTTTTGCACGGCCTCCAGATCTGTGTGTCCAAGAAAAAGGAACTCTCTCTGATGCAGAATGTTCCAGACCACAGCCCTCTCCTCTCGCCACCCCTGCCCAACCCCAGGAAGAGTCCAGCAGCTGCATGCTAGGGCCAGGACTGCCCCTGTTCCTGTATGTTGCCTGGTTCCTGGTCATGTTTGCAGCTTGGTGAGCCCCACAGAGGCCCACCCGCCGGCCCCCGACCCCGTCTGGAGCAGGAGATAAGCAGCAGCCCCAGCAGGCAGAGTCTGCGGCAGGATAATCGCAGGCTAATCTCTTTGGAACCTGCCGTTTTCCTGCTCAGGGAGGCAGTGGCACTCGGGGGGGGTTGCCGCGGGGACGTCCCGTTGTCCCTGCAGTCCCGTCCTCCGGGAACCATGTGCTCTTTAGACAGCACCATGTGCATCCTTTGGGAGGGGTGCTGGCGTAGATAGCGGGGGGTGTGGATTAGCCTGGGCTGCCTGGCTGCAGGCCCTGCCTCTGCCGCTTGGAGCTGGTATGACCTTGGCCCGGTAGAAGTTACTTAACCACTTTAAGACTCTGTTTTACATAATGGGGACATGACGACTGAATTCCATAACGTGCACGAAAGCTTAGCGTAGTGCCTGGCACACAGTGAGCACTCGGCCAGCGCTGCTGCCGCCGCCGTTGCTGTCGTCAGGGTCGCTGACAGGAGCAGTAGAGAAACAGGGCACTGGTGCGGGCGTGGCGCAGCAGGTGGGCTGTTAGCGGGGCCGCATCTCTGCTTTCCCCACCTCGCGCCTCTGGGTCTGGTGAACCTGGGGGCCCAGCACTGGCTCTTCCTTCATTTCTGCACACTCTCCTGTCTCTGCCCAGAGACTCTGAAACTCTGGCAGAAATGGCCAGGTGGGACCAGTTTCTTTAATGGAGGAATGAGACAAAGGAGCGTGGGGGGCTCCTCCACGGGACCAGGTGGTAGTTCAGGGGCGGCACATGCACGTTGGGGGAGAAGATGAAACTGCTAGTGGCAGTCGAGCGCCTGCTGTATGCCGGCCTCTGGGCTAAGCGCCGCGCAGACTCATTCGCGGATTCCAACCGCAGCTGATGTAGCTGGCATTTTAGTCCATTTCATGGATGAGGAAGTCGAGGCTCAGGGTGGTTGAGTCGTTGGCCCGAATTCATCCAGTCAGGGGATGCCTGGGCCAGGGTTTGAACCCAGCCATTCTCATCACCACTCCCTCCCAAGGGGAGCCCCCTACCCGCTGTCTCTTGTGGGTGGGCCAGTGGGGCTGGGGGAGGGAGGGGGCCAGATGGTGGAGCCTGCAGGATGCTGGGGGCAGCCGCCCTCTCCAGGGGGATGAGAACTGCACCCTGGAGACCCTTCCCGGGGTCTCTATCATGACCATTAGCCATTTTTTTTTTTTTTTTTTTTTTTTTTTTTTCGGTGCGCGGGCCTCTCACTGTTGTGGCCTCTCCCGTTGCGGAGCACAGGCTCCGAACG
>NW_006796565.1:1033043-1039442 GCF_000442215.2 Lipotes vexillifer | reverse complement strand
CATTCCTGAGCTCCTGAGTTCCGGGCCCAGCTCTGCCCTGAGCTGTTCGCATGTGTTGCCTCACTGAGTCCCCATGCCAAGCCCACAATGTGGGTGCTGTCATTATCCCCCTTAGAGATGAGTCAAGCCGCTTGCCTGAGGTCACACTGCTGGGACGTTGTGGGGATGCTGACCCCACTGCTTACAGGCACTGGCTCCTTTGATCCCTACCACCTTCAAAGGCCGTAGCTATGATGTGGCAGCAGCAGAATTCAAACTCAGGCCGTCCAGCTCCCTAACCTGTGCTCATGTTCACTGTTGAAAATTTAGGAAAACCTGAGAAGTGAAAAAAAAAAGTAAACCTCGGACCAGCCCACCATCCAGAGGTGACTTCTGATAACATCTGGAGGTCCACCTTCTGCGCAGAGTACGTGGGTTACGTGTTTCGTCCAAAAATGAGATTAGGAGCACATGCTGTATTTTTTTTTTAGGTGATTTTAAAAAATTAATGTATTATTTATTTATTTTTGGCTGCGTTGGGTCTTCATTGCTGCGCACAGGCTTTCTCTAGTTGTGGTGAGCGGGGGCTACTCTTCGTTGCAGTGCACGGGCTTCTCATTGAGGTGGCTTCTCTTGTTGCGGAGCATGGGCTTTAGGTGCGCAGGCTTCAGTAGTTGTGGCATGTGGGCTCATTAGTTGTGGCTCACGGGCTCTAGAGCGCAGGCTCAGTAATTGTGGCGCACAGGCTTAATTGCTCTGCGGTATGTGGGATCTTCCCGGCTCAGGGCTCAAACCCGTGTCCCCTGCCTTGGCAGGCGGATTCTTAACCACTGCGCCACCAGGGAAGTCCCAGCACGTGCTGCTTTTGAAATTCCTCTCTTCAGCGACCGGTTCGAAAACACCGTCCCACCTCAGTAGCATCCTCCTGTGTCACCGTTTCAAGGGCTGCATCCTACTCCACGTGGACACACTGTTGCTAGATATTCCATTGTTTCCAGCTCTTCCTCAGTGTAAACAGGGCTGCACTGAACATTCTTGGAGCAGGGCCTTGCACTTATTAGTGATTTTTTGCATTAAGACAGGTTCTCACATGTGGCGTTGCTGGGTCAGGGGACACATGCAAAATTCTGAGGGTTGTGGTGCTTCTGCAGAATTCTCCCTCCCAATATCAGTCGTGCTCCCAGTACAGACAGTGCTCTGTTTCTTTACATTCTTGCCAACAAATAATACCATCATTTAAATATACTGTCTCCAGGACTTCCCTGGTGGTCCGGTGGGTTAAGATTCTGCGCTCCCAGTGCAGGGGGCCCAGGTTTGATCCCTGCTCAGGTAACTAGATCCTGCATGCATGCCTCAACTGAGTCCGCATGTCGCAACTAAAAATCCCACAGGCCGCAACTAAGACCCGGTGCAGCCAAAATAAACAAACAAATAAATATTTTTTTAAAAAAATCATCTCCACTGATAGAAAAAAGTTACCATCTTTGATTGCTAAGGAAACTAAAGTTTTTTTTCATCTTCCTTGGTCACTGATTTTTTTCTCCTTCTGTAAATTGAATTGATTTAAATATAAATTGAATATTTATATCCTTTCTTATTCTTTATTGTATATTTTTAAAACCAAGGCTTTTCTTTAATGAGAAATGTGCATTTCATCAAAGATGGAATGCAGAGTCTATGGCTCATTTATTCTCCAGAGAAGATGCTTCTTTTTTGTTCCTCTAATCCAATCAGATACTGAGACTACAAGATTTTGGCACATTAATTTCTGCTGGCCTCCACTCCAGACCTGATTTTAAGTTGATGAATGAATGAACAAACGAACGTACAAGCGAATGGTCGGCAGATCCGGGCCTCGGGAGTGCTCAGCAGTGCTCGTCAAATGTCGGCTGGATCAGGGGTGGTGGCCCAGGGGGCCTGCACGTGCTGCAGCCCCAGAAGCACGCTGGATGCACCTCAGAACACATGCATACCAGCCCCCTTGTTTGTGTTTGGAATTCAGGCCAACAGATAGCTTCGTGTAGTTTGCTTTGTACTCAAACCTCTGTGTCCCCAGGAATTGGAGAGACAAGGATGTGTAACTAAATGATGGCTGTCTTGGAGTAAGTTGCAGTCCATTAGTAAAATCCATTTCTTAGAGGAGGGTTGGGGTGCTGGTCTTGGGGTAGGGCTGAAGCCTCATGTAACTTTGTCATCACACAGCTGGTGGGCTCACCCCTGGGGAGGCCGTTGTGGGCCAGGTATCATCCCTACCTTGCAGAGGTGCTAGGCCAGGCTGGCCAGAGAAGGGGGCACAGAGGGCACTGGGTCGGGGAAGCTATGCAGGAGTGGACTGTGGGTGATCGGTGGTGGGGCCCATGTTCTGGGCAGGGGCTGAGTGACGTGGCACACAGATGGAACACGTGAGACCTTGGGGAGTCCAGGGAGCCTGGGGAGGGTGCAGGAGTCGGGGAGGGGAAGCACGGAGGTAGCTGAGGGGTGTGACCTCGGCTCCGTCCCATCAGTGTGTCCTGACACCTCGGATGTTCACGTTCAGCCTGTCCTCTTGTACCTGCTTCTTCCCTTGTCCTTCCTGTCCTGTCTGCCTGACGCTGAGAGAGGTGCCCTGACGACTCTGGGTGGCAGTCGAGGGCACACGAGGCTGCGAGAGAGAAGCAGCCACGTGGCCCTTAGTTCTCACGCCGCAGCTGGACAGACAACTGCATCAGCTGCCTCGGGGGCCGCCCTGCAGCTGCCGGGCCACCTGGCCCAGGGAACGGGCCCAGCAGCTTCCTGGGAGTGTTCTCAGAGCCTTTCTGGGGGAGGGAGGCACAGTGACCCTTCTGGAATCTGAGCCCCAAGTCAGGGAGCGGCTGGAAGGCTTCCTCCCAGGGCTGTTGGGCCTCCTCATCCCCAGGGAGCTGCCGTCTGCCCTGCCCTCACAGCAGGCCTATGTGCAGCTTATGCCTTGTGCTCTGCACAGCCCACTTTCTAGAGAAGGTCAAGGGCGGTGGGAGGCGTAAGCCACTTACCCAAGGTCCCACAGCGGGTCGGACGGGGCCTAGCCCTTGGCAGTCTGACTCTGAGGCCGTCTGTGCTCTGAGCCACTCGTCTTGCCTCCCTCTCAGTTGTGGGGGGCCCCAGCCTCTCCCGTGGGGGGCGGCGCTTTGCTCGGGTTTGCCTGGTTCGGATGCGGAACCTCCTGGGAAGGCTCGCCGGAGGACGTCAGGGCAGAGCCCTGCGCTGGGCGGGGCCGGGGGGGAGCAGGCAGGGGGCACTCGCCACGCTGCCGCTGCTCCCCGCTGCTCGCCCAACATGTGACAGAATGGCTCACGACCCACTTTTATTTTGGTAGAGCTTTTAGTCCCCATTTACATGTTTTGTTTTTCCTTTATAGTCCCAAGTGTCGAGCCTAGCGGAGCACAGATGTCTCACCAAACAAAAATAGATCCGCTCCAAGGAGGGCTCTGCGGCCACAGGCGTTCTCATGCTCTCAGCAAAACCAAGTTCTCTTGCCAAGCGCTCTTTGGGAGGATGTTTGGAAAAAATGTCAAGGCATTCATTTTTCTCTCGACCTTTTCGGTTGAAATTGTGGGGCCTTAACACTGGAAGTAAAAGAAGTTATAAATAAAGATGCAGCCAATGGCCAGGCCTGGCCTGCTCTCCCGACTGGCCACTGATGGTTTCTCTGCAGCTGTTACCAAGCACAAGGGTCCCGTGGTGTCCCTGCCTCTATGAGAGGAAGTTAGTGATCATTTCCAGACAGCAGAGGGACCAAGGGCAAGGTTTCCACAGTAGCGAAGAGGGCAGGCCTAAAGAGAGAGGGGGCGGCAGAGGACAGCACCCAGGAGGCCCAAGGGGTGGGCTTCCCCTAGACGGTACCATCGGAAGGTGCGTCTGAGAATGTTTGCTCAGTCTGTCCTGGAGTTTGGAAGTCTCGGTTCTTTACTGCCCTCTGGTTCTCCGGCAGCACTGACCACCTGCTGGAGGAGTCTGGGTGGGTCCGAGGGCACCTGCTGGCGATGCATCCCAGCTGGCTCTGACTGCATTCGCTCTCCTGCACTCTCCTGGCTATGGGTCCCAGGCTCCTGGCCGGGGGGCTGGCTGGCTTCCCCAGAGCCCACATCCTTCCAGGGAAGCCAGGACCTGAGTTGCCTGCCGACATGAAGGCCACCCACCAAGGCCACAGAGGGGATGTGATGGTGGGGCTGAAGGTGTATCTGCTGGTAAAGATGGCACACGTGGGCCCTGGTCTGCCCGGGCTGGAGGCCACCTTGCTGTGGAGTTATTTCACGCAGGATAACGAGCCGTTCTTTTGCCTTCGTGCTGGAGGACTTCCTTCGGCAAGTCTGGTCTAGCCCATGGTGCGGAGAGGTTGGTTCTTGGCAGTGCTGGGTTTTACTGCACTTTTGGTCCTTTGGTGGCACTGACTGTCTGTTGTGGGGCCTGAGGGTGCCTGTGTGGGGTGCGTAGTGCTGGCTCCGGGGCCCGTGGAGAGTAGGTGGCTGCAGAGTGACTCCCTGCAGTGGTGTTGCCACCCGAGGGGCCACCAAAACTGGAAGCCTCGAGGCTGGCAATGCGGCAGCTTCAGGCACGCAGGGAAGAGGCGTAATTTCCACTTTCCAGGTCCTGGATCTGGTTGGTGTCTCGTGCAGTGGCCCCAGAGTCCTGTCTTGACCACGGCTTATGATCTCAAGGTATAAACCCAGGTCTGCATGAGACAAGCAGCCAGTGATGGCTTCGTATACTCACTAGTTAGTTTTTCATGGGAGAGATTGTATTTTGGTTTAAAAATTTGTTTTTAATTTTATAAATGTAATATGTTCACATTGGAAAATTGGGAAATTATGAACAATCCAAAAGAAGCAGCTTGAAAAAAAATCCTTTTGTAATCCACCGATAACATCAATTAACATTATGGCATATTTCCTTCCAGCCCCCTCCTTTTTTTAGTATTTTTAAGCATAATTGAGATTGTGTTTTACGTACAGTTTTACAGCCTGTACTTGTCAGCCTTGAAATCGGCTCATCTGCATTTTCTATATGGGCTTTTGCAGGGAGAAGCCCAGATTGCTGAGGTTTAGCTGAAGCTGTGGAAAAAGGAAATCCAAAAATATCCTTCGCACAAGGAGCACCATGGCCTCATGTTTTCCTTCTAGTAAACTAAAGGCCGAATTAGCCACTAAGAGTGACCCCCGCGATGGGCGCTTGGTGACTACGCTCACAGAGCGCGTGCTGTGCTCTCGGTCGAGACCATAGACGAGGAAGGGGCTGCCACGGGGGGAATGCCAAGCCCAGCCCCTTCCTGAGGAGCTCCTCGAGAGCTCTCCAGGGTCTTCTGGAAAGCAAACGCTTTACAGGATGCTGAGGGGTCTTCTGTCAGACACCCACTACTAGTTTGCCCTAGACCCACCCTGGTTACGAGAGAAAACAACCTAAACCATGAAAAGCACTTGGAGACACTTCTGCTTCTGACAAGATGGACTAGAAGTCCTTTCCCTATTCCTCCAGCTCAGTGCAACTAAAACCATGGACATTAGTTATGAAACAAACCTCAGAAGACTCTGAAAGGTGGAGAGCAGAGGGCAGACCGGCCACAGGGACCGCGGGACCCAAGGCATGAAACGATGGTGGGCTCCCTGGGTTTTCTCTTTGCTTCGTAGACCCCAGACTTGGAAGTGAAGAGGCCAGCAACCCGGAAACACCAGTGGGCACAGAGGAAAAGCCCCCACGGAAGCCTGCTCTCTCAGGCAGCCTAGCAAGACAGAAACTTACAGATGATAGCCACTCTACACCAGCCAAATACCATAGAATCAACTGTGGTCTCTTCCCATCCATGCCAGCAAGGGCCCAGTGGGGAGCCTAGGCTCCCACCTTTTTTATTTTATTTTAATTTTGGCTGCGTTGGGTCTTTGCTGCACGCGGGCTTTCTCTAGTCATTGTGAGCGGGGGCCACTCCTCATCGTGGTGCGCAGGCTTCTCATTGCAGTGGCTTCTCTTGTTGCAGAGCCTGGGTTCTAGGTGCGTGGGCTCAGTAGTTGTGGGCACGTGGGCTCAGTAGTTGTGGCTCACGGGCTCTAGGACGCAGGCTCAGTAGTTGTGGCGCACAGGCTTAGTTGCTCCGCGGCATGTGGGATCTTCCCAGACCAGAGATCGAACCCGTGTCCCCTGCATTGGCAGGCAGATTCTTAACCACTGCCCCACCAGGGAAGCCCGACTTCCACCTTCTTGAGGCTGTAATGAACCCCTCACCACTGGGGTGGGGGAGTGTCAAAGGAGGCCAGGTAGGTAGGGAGCCAGGGTGATAAAGAGGGCTCCTCATCTGGAGTGTCAGTGGTGACCACATGGAGATCCTGTGCTTCTACCCCAACCAGCAGTAAAAAGCACCCCCCACCCACCCACTCCCACTCACAGTGTCGATGGAGGCCATATGGGAAGCAG
>NW_006796565.1:1027886-1033033 GCF_000442215.2 Lipotes vexillifer | reverse complement strand
GCATTCCTGGTCCTTCCAGCCAGGGTGGAACTTCCACCCTGGACCAGCAGCAACCAGCGCCCCACCCTCACTTCAGTGTCAACAGAGTCCCAGTGGGGAACCTGGATTTCTACCCCAACTGGCAGCTCTACCCTCTTTCAACTGCTGGAGTTGTGTGTTCCCCAAAAAGCCAGCCTAAAGAGAAGGTTTAAATGAGATCCAGAGTCTCATACCATAATACCCAAAATGTCCACATTTCAATACAACATCACTTGTCATACCAAGAACCAAGAAAATCTCAACCTGAATGAGAAAAGTCAATCAGTAGAGACACCAGCAATGAGATGACACAAACGTTAGGAAAAAGATTTTTTTTGCGGTACACGGGCCTCTCACTGTTGTGGCCTCTCCCGTTGCGGAGCACAGGCTCCAGACGCGCAGGCTCAGCGGCCATGGCTCATGGGCCCAGCCGCTCCGCGGCATGTGGGATCTTCCCGGACTGGGGCACGAACCCGTGTCCCCCACATCGGCAGGTGGACTCTCAACCACTGCGCCACCAGGGAAGCCCAGGACAAAGATTTTAAAGCAGCTGCTTTAAAAGTGCTTCAACAAGCAATTGCAAATATGCTTGAAACAAATGACCAAGTAGAAAATTTCAACAAAAATGTAGAAAGTCTCAGCAGATAGAAGATACAAAGAAGAACCAACGAAACTTTTAGAACTGAAAAGTACAGTAGCCAAAATAAAAAACTCAGTGAATGGGCTTGATAGCCCCTTGGAGGGGACAGAGGAAACATCGGTGAACATGAAGATAGAAAAATAGAGGTTACACAGTGAGAAGAGAAAAAAATAGACTGAAAAAATGAATAGACATTTCACCAAATAGATAGCAAATAAACACATAACAACAGGGGTCCCCAACCCCCAAACTGTGGACCGGTACCGGTCCGTGGCCTATTAGGAACCGGGCTGCACAGCAGGAGGTGAGGCGGGCGAATGAGCAAAGCTTCATCTGCCGCTTCCCACCACTCCCCATCGCTCCCTGTCGCTCCCCACTGCTCCCCACCTCTCCCCATCGCTCCCCATCCCCCCCATTGCTCCCCATCACTCCCCGTCGCTTCCCACCCTTCCCCGTCGCTCCCCACCACTCCCCGTCGCTCCCCACCACTCCCCGTTGTTCCCCATTGCTCCCCATCGCTCCCTGTCGCTCCCCGTCGCTCCCCTTCGCTCCCCATCGCTCGTGTTAACTGCCTGAACCATCCTACTCCCCTCCCCCGGTGGGTGGAAAAATTGTCTTCCACAAAACCAGTCCCTGGTGCCAAAAATGTTGGGGACCGCTGCAAAAAAGATGTTCAATGTTATTAGTCATTAGGGAAATGCAAAACACCACAATGAGCTATCACTACATACCTATCAGAATGGCTAAAATAATAATGACAACAGCTGATGCTGACGAGGATGCTGAGAATCTGATCACTTAGACATGGTTGGTGAGAATATAAAATGGTACAGCCACTTGGAAAAATAGTTTGGCAGTTTCTTAAAAATCTAAACATGCAACTATCAGGAATCCCCTGTCGGTCCGATGGTTAAGATTCTGTGTTTTCACTGCCAAGGGCAGCGGTTCAATCCCTGGTTGAGGAACTAAGATCCCACAAGCCACGTGGCGTGGCCTAAATAAATAAATAAACATGCAACTGTCACAGGACTTGGCAGTGGCACTCCTGGGCATTTATCACAGAGAAATGAAAACTTACATTCACACAAAAACCTGTACGTGAATGTTCATAGCAGTTTTTCTCCAAGCGCCAAACTGGAAGCAACTCAGATTTTCATCAGTGGATGAATAGTTAAACTGTATATCCACTGTGCAGAATACTATTCAGCAAGGGAAAGAAACTATTGATACAGTAAATAGATCTCCAGTGAAAAAAGCCTATCCCCAAAGATTATGTGCTGTCTAATCCATTGTATATAACATTATTAAAATGATAAAATTATAGTGATGGAAACAGATTAGTGGCTGGCAAGGATTAAGGTGTGTGATGGGGTAGGAGGGACGTTGGTGTGGTTATAAAGGGCAGCATGAGGGATCCTGGTGGTGATGAAAATCCTCCATATTTTGACTGTAAGTGTATCAATACTTTGGTTTTGATATTGTTCTGTAGTTTTGCAAGATGTTATTATTAGGGAAAACCACACGTGAATCTATAGTTATCTCAAAGTAAAAGTTTACTGAAAAAAGCAATGAAACTGGGGCAGGGTGGGGAAAACCCTTTTGTATGTAGCAACCCAGAAAAATGCCTATGATATAACCTGAAGTGACAGGAGCCGATGACAAACTTTCTTGTTTCAGAGTGATGACAATTCTGGAATAAGCATGCTTGTTGGGGGAAAGAGACTGGAAGGCAACGTATGTTGAGTTAGAGGATTGAAGTCAACCTGTTATTTATCTGTCTGTCTGTCTGTCTGAACATTGGTCTCCTTCGGTCCTTCTTGGTTCTCCAGTGGGAGACAGATGCGAAAGAGGGTGGTTGCAGTGTAGGGTGCTGAGTCTGGGGTGGGTCTGTGCACTATGCGTGGAATTATGGGTAATGTTTTCTTATCTCCAAGTTCCAAACGTGATATGGCTATGTTAATTTTTTATGATGGAGGAAGTTATATATTAAAAAAGGAAACCACATGAGCAAAGTAAGGCCCTTCTTCTAGCCATTCTTGGGGGAGCTCATAGGGTGCACAGGTCACTGCACAGTCGTCTGACAACAGCTCTGGGTTCTAGGGACTTGGGGGGTGGGGTGGGATTTGCTCTGAGCCCTTTGCTGCTAGGGCTTTCCCCTGCACTTCCCTGACACAAGCGCATCCCAGAACCAGATGGCTGGTGGTGGGCCTCACAGGCCAGACACCCCTGTTCTAGACTGTTCTCCCACAAAGCCATAAACCAGAAGGAAATTTCCAGGCAGCAGTGGGGCAGGGGCTGTCACAGGAGCCCATGCCTCCGTTCAACGGTGATGTCCTCACCCAGACATGTCCCATGCTAGGTTCTGTGATATTGAGGTTTATAATAAGAAACATATATTTGGTCTTCCTCTCTGTTTCTGGCACAGAGCCCCTAAAACCTTTGGAATTCCCTAACTGATAAAGAGCAATAAAGGTATCTCATGTTCATAACAAACCCCTTTCAACCACCGCTGAGTTTATGTTAATGAGGTGACTTTTGGAAAGTCCCAGGGATGGGTCTGGTTGCCAGGGGAACCAACGTTGTGATTAGGGGGTTGGTACTTTCATTTCCCCCCTAACACCCCAGTGGAGGGGAGAGGAGCTGGGGGGTGCGGTCAGTCACTAGTGGCCGATGATTTAGTCACTCATGCCTACGTAATGAAGACTCTGTAGAAACCCAGAAGGATGGGCTTCCGGAAGCTTCTGAGTTGGTGAACACGTGGAGGTGCTGGGAGAACGGTGTGCTGGGAGAGGCCGTGGAAGCTTCTTGCCCCTTTCTTCCTACCTCACTCTGTATCCTTTATAATACCCTTTAAAATAAACTCGTAAGCGTAGGCAAATATTCCCCTGAGTTCTGTGAGCTGCTCTAGCGAATTAATTAATTGACCCTGAGGAGGTGGTTGTGTACACCTCTGATTCATAGCGGGTAGATCAGAAGGTCAGTTTGGACCTTGGTATCTGAAGTTGGGTGGGGGACAGTCTTGTGGGACTGAGCCCTTAACCTTGGGAGCTGACACTCTCTCCAGGTAGACAGTGTCAGAACTGACTTGGATTGTAGGACAGCCAGCTGGTGTGGGAGAATTGCTTGGCGTTGGAAGCTTCACGCATTCTTAAAGCACACTCAGCTCAGATGTGCACAAACCACACACCAGGTGACGGGCGAGGCCCACCTGAGATGCTCAAGGCCTCCCCTGGGCGAGCTGCCCCTTCCTGCAGCATCCCGTGGCACTGAGAGGCAAGTGTGAATAAGAAGGGCATTTTTCTTCCCTTAGAAATAATTTTTGGTTGAGGTAGAGGGTTTTGTTTGTCTGCTTGTTCTTGGACCGAGTGCAGAAGTAAGGCCTGGTAAGTAAGGCCTTGCATCCTTTACTGGAAGTCAGTAAAGAGCACAGGTCCTGCTGGCAGGCTTTGTAGGTCACTGTCCCCAAGAAGTCACTTGTTGGCCTTTCTCTGCTGACATGCATTTAGATCTAGGGTTACGGTTTAGCCTGGGGGGAGTGGGACCCATCAAGCTGGGTTTCTGGGTTTTGCACCTATTTTTAGAAAGGGCACTGTTTTTAAATTGAGAGCCGCCAGCTGAGTCTCCATCTGTCCTTCAGAGTCGGCACTGGGAAGCGGCCCAGTGCTCAGAGACCTGACATGGAAGTGAGGCGGCCCCTTGCCTTGCTTCCTGGGTGGCCACCTTCATCCAAGAATTTCAAGGTCTTTTCTGGTACCAGTTCTTGGCACGTCTGGGTCCGTCGGGCGGGGAGGAAGCCCAGCTCCCACTGTCCCCGCATGCAATCACAGACCTGGGGGCATCTGGCCTTGCTCAAAGTCACCAGGCAGCAGCTGAAGAGGTTGGCAAACAGAGCCTGGACTGTGCCTGCCAGCTCCCTGCTCCAGCCCAGGGACTGGGTTACAGCGGGTCCAGCTGGCTCAGAGGACCACTGCTGCCCCTCTGCGTTTGTGTGTGCTGGAGAAAATTGAACTTTTTACCTTCAGAAACCTGACAAAACAAAGGCACCAGGTGGAGAGGACCCCTGCTGTCCTCAGAGGGCCTCTGCGGGGGGTGGACTCAGTGCGGCCCGCTCAGCCCCTGGGTGACCGCAAAGCTGGGCTTGGCCACCATGCACTATTTGTTGTGGGCAGTCACCATGCTACGCTCAGTGGGTGAGGCCCAGGGACAGGTGCGCTGAGCCCGGTGGTTCCCCAGCGCACCTGGCCCAGGGGTGGCACCTTCACCAGTGTCTCTTAGGGGCCAGATCCTGGAGACAGGACATGTCATCATATCCCCTCTGCACACCCAGGTGCCCTCCCAGTACCCGGAGTCTAGTTAGCGTCATTGGGTCCCCCGGGACAGCAGTTTCGGAAGCGTTGTCCTTGCACCCCAGGGGCACACTGCTACTTGTTTCCTGGTGGGGCAGTAAGCTGGGAGACCTTGGGTGCCAGTCACCACTTCAGGGCCGCTC
>NW_006796565.1:1019409-1027718 GCF_000442215.2 Lipotes vexillifer | reverse complement strand
CAGGGGACTTCCCTGGTGGCACAGTGGTTAAGAATCCACCTGCCAATGCAGGGGACACGGGTTCGATCCCTGGTTCCGGAAGATCACACGTGCCGCGGAGCAGCTGAGCCCGCGAGCCACAACTACTGAGCCCGCACGCCTAGAGCCCGTGAGCCACAACAAGAGAAGCCACCGCAACAAAGAGTAGCCCCCGCTGGCTGCAACTAGAGAAAGCCCCTGCGCAGCACCAAAGACCCAACACGGCAATCAATCAGTCAGTCAATAAGATGGGTCTGGGCTTCCCTGGTGGCGCAGTCATTGAGAGTCCGCCTGCCGATGCAGGGGACACGGGTTCGTGCCCCGGTCCGGGAAGATCCCACGTGCCACGGAGCGGCTGGGCCCGTGAGCCATGGCCGCTGAGCCTGCGCGCCCAGAGCCTGTGCTCCGTAACGGGAGAGATCTTGTTTTTTACCTCATTGGTATCTGCCTTTTCAAAAGTTCCTTTAGGGCTTCCCTGGTGGCGTGGTGGTTGAGAGTCTGCCTGCCGATGCAGGGACATGGGTTTGTGCCCCAGCCCGGGAAGATCCCACCCGCCGCACAAAAAAAAAAAAAAAAAAAAAAAAAGTCAGTTGTGCGCATCTCCCTGGCCCTGGCCAGCCGTGTCGTGTCGGTAGCTTGAATCAGCCGTGCTGGAAGTATGGACAGTCAGCAATGCTGCAAACTAGGGATAATCCCCGACCCCACCAGGAGCCAGTTTACCAGCCGCCTCTACCTTTTGGGGGGTCTTTTGTGCAGAGTTAATGGGATCCCAGCAGAAGCTTGGCCAGGTCACCGTGAGGCTGTTAGGGTGAGGGGTGGTTGAGCAGCCGAGCTCTTCACCTCGGCAAGGAGGCCAAGGGTCTGAGGGTCCGCAGCTGTGCCTGGAGGGCGGTTTGTTCATCTGGGCCCCCATACCCTTTCTGGTGGATTCCCCCAGGTAGCCTCGCTTTGCCCTGGAGCAGCGCGCTATCTCACAACCCCCAGTTCTAGGAGTGAGGGCCCCCAGGCTACACTGCCTTATCCTCCAGGCAGAGCTCCCAGCAGGGGAGGGGAAGGGGAGAGGGCAGTTCGCTGCAACTCCAGAAGCTCGAGCTGGGGCTCCTGCCCTGGTCTCAAAGTCCCAGAGGGCGTGGACCCTGCACCTCCACCCTCTGGACACCCCAGCCCTTTGTCCCAATCTCTGTTGGGGCTAAGTGTGCTTCAGTCTGTCCTCACAGTGGACTGCAAGCTCCCGGTGGGCCAGTCCTGCCTTGGTCAGCTCTGTGTCCACAGGCCTGGGTAGAGCAGGACATGATAAATAGTCCTTAAATGAGGGAGAGGACACCCACCAGGGAGTTAGCATGTGCTCGTGGTGACCAGAGGCACAGCTGGGTCAGATCGCAGCCCAGCCGCTTGCTGCCCTCTGTGTGCCTTTGGCTGTGTCCCCCTCAGCCTTGGTCTCTTCCGCTCATAAATGGGTGTAAATAATAGGATAGAAGACACAAGTGAAGTTCTTGAGCTACTGCCTGTCTCCTAGCAGTGCTTCGTATGTAGTAACTAGTATTATTGTTATTAATGAAAACGTCCCTTGTAGTCTCCTCTGTGGGCAGTTTTGAGTCTTTTAATATCCCCGGATGACCACAAAGCAGCAGTCTTGGTGACACAGGACAGTACTGTTGTTTAATATTCCGGGGCAGCCTCATGTGGCTACTTGTGTTACTAGCTGTAGCTTGTGATCTCCTGTGGTTGAAGGAGTGATATTCTCCTGGGTTAGACGCCTGCGTGCACACCCGTGCACACGCATGCATGCATTCAGGCACTACATGGACACACAGGCACACCACGTACAAGCACACTCACACATGCCCACATGCGTGGATGCCCGTACACACATGCACACACTGTGTACACACATGTCAACACGCACACAGCTGCTCCCTGTAACCTCTAACACATGGTTTCAGTAGCTGTATAATGTTCCATGGTTCTTCCTAAAGTTCCTTTAAATTAACCTTATTGAAAAATAACGTAGTGGAGAGAAGTGTACATATCATAAGTGCACAGCTTGATGTATTTTCACAGAGTGAAACATATCTCAGTAACCAGCCCCAGGTCAAGAATCAGGACATTTCCAGGCCCCCAGAAGTCCTGACGTTCCCCCTTCCTGTCACTCCCCCATTACCAGGATGACCACTTTCCTGACTCCACATGTTTACTTTATGAGACGGACCCACGCAGTGAGCTCTCTCTTGTGCCCTGGCTTCTGCTCGGCACCGACTCTGAGATCCTCCCATGACTGTGTGTAGGCGTGGGTGGTTCACTCATTGCTGTTCAGTTTCTGCTGGTTCTCCGTTATACTGACGTGGGCATTGGGGGCCATTCGGAATGGGGCACCGGAATATTCCTATGCGTCCTGTGCACACGTGAGATGCATTTCTGCTGGGTGTGTGCTTGGCACTGGGAGCCCTGCGTCTGATGCTGTTCGTCATCAGAGTCCGGTGAGGGGGACACCGGACTGCCAGGTGAGAGCCTGGGTTTCCAGAGCAAGCGGGAATGTGGAGGGCAGGGCAGCCTGAAAGCACAGTTGTAGCATGTATGAGAACTTAATTCCTTTTTATGACTGGATGCGATTTCATCACATGAATATGCCACATTTTATTTATCCATGCATCAAGTAATGGACACTTGGGTTGTTTCCACTTTTTGGCTATTGTGAATAATGCTGCTCTGAAATTCCATGTACAAGTGTTTGGTAGACATATATTTTCCATTGTCTTGGCTATATACCTACTTGTGGAATTTCTGGGTCAAATGGTGACTCCATGTTTAACTTTTTGAGGAACAAGCAGCCATAGCATGGTAAATGTGAGAACCTTTTGAGCCTCGGCCCAAACATCCCCAAAGGTCCACACGCATTACCTGGGAGCCGTGTCCCCACGTGCCTGGGAGGAGGACCTCGGAAGGTAGAGGGGCCGTCGTGGTGTTGGTGGTAACAGAGTCCAGCCCATCAGTGAGATCAAAGAAACTCATAAATGGAAGTATTTTCATGGTTTTTCCTGAGTTCACTCCTTTAACCAGCTCTCATGGGATGGGTGTTCGGGAGCCGTCAGTGTGCTTGGGAGACTGAAGTCCCTGCTGCGTGGGCTCGCGGGCTGGCAGAGGAGGATGGGCGATGGCGAGCGTAAATCGGCAGGTTATATTCTATGCGAGAAGACAAGAGGGGCTCTAGACCGTGAGCGGTGTGCAGGGGAGTGGGGTGCCGTCTGCCGTGGCTGCAGGTGCAGCGGTGCAGCAAGTGAGAGGCATCGGGGCTTCTACTTTTATTCTGCCAGGGTGGCCCATGGTGGGGTTTGCACAGAGGACAGAGCTGACTTCAGGTTTGGAAGGGGTCCCTCTGGCTGCTGTGTTGAGTGATTACTGGGGGATGACGGCAGGAGCAGGGAGACCGGTTAGGAGGCTTCTGCAGAAATCCACTGAGAGGTGGTGGCCCCTGTACAAAGTAGTGGAAGCACAGTGTAAAGAAAATACCTGTTCCGATAACACGGAGATACGTCCACTAGATCATCGCTGTGCTCTGGAGATAATCATCACTGTTGCCGTTTGACATGGGTCCCCCTGGACTCTTTTATATGTATATAAACCCATACTTTTTTTACTTTAATGGGATTATACCATAAGTATAAAGTTCAGTAATCTTGTTTTCCCCCTTAATATACCCTGGGTGTCTGTGTCAATGTACATGGAGCCACCGTCTTTTTGTAGCTGCAAGGCACGTATGGCACAGTTGGGCTGTTATGTATTTAATAATTCCCAGACTTGAAGACATTGCTGTTTCTACTATTTCACTATTTTAAACAATGTTGAGGTGAAAATTCTTATATAGACATATGTGTGGATGTTTTTAAAAATAAACCTGGTGGCGCAGTGGTTAAGAATCCGCCTGCCAATGCAGGGGACACGGGTTGGAGCCCTGGTGCGGGAAGATCCCACATGCCACAGAGCAGCTGGGCCCGTGCGCCACAACTACTGAAGCCCGGGCGCCTGGAGCCCGTGCTCTGCAGCAGGAGAGGTCACCACAATGAGAAGCCCGTGCACCGCAACAAAGACCCAGGGCAGCCAAAAATAAATAAATAAATAAACTTTTCACGTTGGAACAATTTCACAGGCACAGAAAAGTCGCCGAGATGGCACAGAGGCTTCCTGTCCTCTCTCCACCCAGGTTCCTCTCTTGTTAGGATCTTATATTCCACGGTCCACTTGTCACAACTAAGAAACCGAATTTGGTACATACATTGTTGACTAAACTCCAAACTTGATCTGGATTTCACCACAAACATATGTTTCTGTATACTTGTTTGATTATTACTTTAAAATAAATCCCCAGGGACTTCCCTAGCCGTCCAGCAGTTAAGACTCTGCGCGTCCACTGCAGCGGGCGTGGGTTTGGTCCCTGGTCAGGGAGTTGAGATCCCACATGCTGCGTGGCACATGTAAAAGAAATAAGTAAAAAGTAAAAGAAATAAAAATAAAATACAGTGAATTTCCAGAAATGGAATGGCTGGGTCAGAGGGAACATGTACTTTAAGTCCTGCCTTTTTGCTTCCAAGAAAGATGATGCTGGGTCGTCATCCCACGGAGTGGAGGAGGGTCCCATTGCCCCCACCCTCACCAGCTGCTGAACGTTGTCACCAGGGTGAGAGCATGGAACTCTGGACTCTGGGTCACCTGTGTCATCTCGGTCATTTTGTAGATGAGGAAAGTGAGGCCCCGAGAGGGAAGGTCCCTGCTCCCAGTTATGGAGCGTTGAGTCTCAGAGCCAGGATGGAGCGGGGCAACTTCGCACGCCCAGCCTGAAACACCGAAGATTCTACCTTCCCAAACGGTGATTTCGTATCCCTGAGACTTGGACAGGTCCAGGTTCACATTTGAGACATGGGAAACGAAAAGCCACCCTCACAGCCTGCAGGCACACAGGCCCAGGTGCCGCGGTGCAGCTGCCCTGAGCCTGGGGTCATCATGCTGTGCCCGTGCACACACCAGGCTCAGGTCCGCCACCCCGGCCCCGGTGCCCTGGGAGCTGTGTCCGTGGTCGCACCTGGTTCGGAGCAGGTGACTCAACACCCCAGTGCTGGCTCCTCTGTGAGTTACATCTTCCGTCGGACAGCGTGTGTTCTCTGTGTGCACGTGTGTGAAACCTGCAAGACAAGCAGATGAGACCCTCCTGCCCAAGTATTTATTGCCGCACAGAATAGAAAGTCATTTTGGACATATGGCTCTCAACACACAGCTACACCAAACCAGCAGAACGGTGCCGAGGGTTACAGGTTCCCCGGCAAGTGGGAGTCGGGAACCACGCCGGCTCATCTCCCTGCGGGAAAGTGCCCTTGGGATTGGTTCCCTCCCCCAGAGCAGCGCCCCCCAGGGGACCTTGTCATAGTCACCTCGGATCCCCAGAACTCCACACACGCAGAGCCTGACTCGGGGCTCTTGGGGGCTTACCTTTGGCTTTAAACTTCACAAGGTGTCCTGTGTGCAGAAGTGGTGGGGGCATCAGGACCGTGGAAGATCAGACACGGGACCTGCATCCGAGGTCCAAGTTCACGGCGAGCGATACCTGACCTCTGAGCTGTCCCAAGGGCACAACCAAAGTCCTGAGGAGTCTGGGCCAAGGGAAGGGAGTGGTCACATCCCACCGGGCACCTGGAGTGGTCCCGGAAGATGCAACGTCTGAGTTGGAGGGTGGGAGGGAGGGAGGCAGGCAGAGGGGAGGGCACGGGCCGAGGTGCAGGGCTGGGGGGAGAAACTGCGGGCCTGTCCTCTTGAAGAACTAAGGGCGGATTCCAGGGTCTCGCCCGCTGAGGCTACGCTGTCCTCTCGGCCCTCAGCACACGGTCATCCCTGGGGCTCCTTCTCAGCCCCCCTCCTTCTTGGTCTTCAGATGCCGCAGGCTGCAGGCTGGCTTGGCTGAGGCCGCTTGCTCCCCTTCATTCTCCCCGCAGGCAACCCGCCCAGGCCTGTGACCGTAAACCCAGCCAGGGGTGCTCCCCCAGCCTCGGCCTGCAGACGGTCCTCCCAGCCTCTGGCATCAGTAGCCTTGTGACCTCTGCCCTAGCCCATCATTCAACATCTCCAACCTGGCAGGTTCAAAACAGAGCCCTTTGGAAGTTTAAGCATAAACAGGATGTTTGCATAGCCTTAAACTACCCCTCACCAAATATTCAGCAATTATAAAGGGGGAAATGGGGAGTTTACAGTGGAGGATTCTGGTAGACTCAACCTTAGCCAGGTGAAGGTGGATGTCAGCTGCAGTAAGACATCACGTACTCCTGACACTGCGCTGAGAAGGGCACCGCAGCCCTGGGTGCCCTTCCCCGTAAACGTGGGAAGACTCTGTTGTACCACAGTGAGGAGGGAGTTGAAAGCAGGGAAATGAACAGATCCTGTGCACAAATGTTCATAGCACCGTTCTTCACAATGGCTGAAAGGCGGAAGCAACCCAAATAAATGTCCGTCAGCCGGTGAATGGGTAAACAAAATGTGGTCTTTCTTTATGATGGAATTTTTTTTCTTAACTTTTTATTTTATACTGGAGTAGAGTTGATTAGCAGTGTTGTGTTAGTTTCAGGTGTACAGCAAAGTGATGCAGTTATATGTACACATGTGTCTGCTCTTTTTCAAATGCTTTTCCCATTTAGGTTGTTACATAATATTGATCAGAGTCCCCTGTGCTATACAGTAGGTCCTTTTTGGTTATCCATTTTAAATATAGGAGTGTATACACGTCAATCCCAAACTCCCTGAGTATCCTTTCCTCCCACCCTTCCCCTCTGGTAACCATAAGTTTGCTCTCTAAGTCTGTGAGTCTGTTTCTGTTTTGTAAATAAGTTCATTTGTATCTTTTTTTTTTAGATTCCGCATTCCTTTTCTCCGTCTGACTTACTTCACTCACTATGACAATCTCTAGGTCCATGCATGTTGCTGCAAATGGCATTATTTCATTCATTTTAATGGCTGAGTAACACTCCATTTTATTATATATACGTACCACATCTTTATCCATTCCTCTGTCAGTGGGCATTTAGGTTGCTTCCACGTCTTGGCTATTGTAAGCAGCACTGCAATGAACATTGGGGTGCGTGTATCCTTGCGGACCATGTTTTTCTCCAGCTATATGCCCAGGAGTGGGATTGTAGGATCATAAGGTAGCTCTATTTTTAGTTTTATAAGGTACCTCCAAACTGTTCTCCCTGGTAGCTGTACCAATTTACATTCCCACCAACAGTGTAGGAGGGTTCCCTTCTCTCCACACCCTCTCCAGCACTTATTGTTTGTAGATTTTTTTGATGATGGCCATTAAGACTGGTCTGAGGTGATATCTCATGGTAGTTTTGATATGCATTTCTCTAATCATTAGTGATGTTGCACAGCTTTTCACGTGCCTCTTGGCCGTCTGTCTTCTTCGGAGAAATGTCTATCTAGGTCTTCTGTCCATTTTTTGATTGGGTTGTTTGTTTTGATGATATTAAGCTGCATTGAGCTGTTTGTAAATGTTGGAGACTAACCCCTTGTTGGTCACACCTTATAATTGTATTATTTAGCCATTAAAAGGAATGAATTTCTGGCACATGTTACAACATGGATGAACCTTTGAGACATTACACTCAGTGAAATAAGCAGACAGAAAAGGACAAATACTCTATGATTCTACTTACGTGAAATCCCCAGAAGAGGCAAGTTCACAGAGACAGAAAGTCAAATGGTGGCTGCCAGGGGCTGGGGGAAGGTGGGGATGGAGAGTTCTTGCTTAACGGGAACACGGTTTCTGTTGGGGTGTTTTTAAACCTGTGGGCACTAGATAGTGGTGATGGTTGCACAACATTGTGAATGTCATGAGTGCCACTGAACTGTACTGTTAAAAATGTAAATTGCTATTTAGAATAGCAAATTTTATGTTCCACATATTTTACCACGATTTAGAAAAATTAGTAATGCAATACACCGAAACCCATTGATTTGTACACTTTAAATAGGTGATTGATGTGGTATGTGAATTGTATGTCAATACATCCGTTTAAAAAAACAAAAAAATCGAGGGACATTCTACAGGATGGTCCCTGTTCTCCCAGGGGTGTGCCACGTGGGTTCCCTCCCTTCCTCTGCTCAGATGCCATGTCTTAGTCTGCTCGGGCCGGACAGACTGGGGTGCTTACGTAACAGACATGCATCTTCTCACAGTTCCGGAGGCTGGAAAGCCAAGATGGAGGTGTTGCATCCGTAGGAAGAATGATTAAGGAGGTGCCGGCTCTTGTGTT
>NW_006796565.1:1014049-1019399 GCF_000442215.2 Lipotes vexillifer | reverse complement strand
CCTCTTGCCCTTGAGTCCCTGGTCCCCTTTGTCCTCTCCTTCCCCTGCACCAGCTTCCCGCAGGCTCGCTGCCACCTGCGTCACCTGCTCTGCGGGGGGCGGGTGGGGGCCGTGTGTTCTTCATCCACAGCCTGGCCTCCAAAGCCCGTCATGCACGTGGATGAGTGAGTAAAACTCTCCCAGTAGTAAGTGTTCCATCCTCTTGGTGCAATAGGGGTGTGAGCAGGAGTGGGCACGCGTTTGGACAGCAGGGCCCAGGGCTGGGCAAGGATTCCAGGCAGCCTCCTGGCCCACGGAGAGGCTCACAGCCCTCGTGCGTCTGCCGCGATGTTCAGCCGTCAGCCGTTTGTAAAACGAAGGTACGAGCCAAAGGAAAACGTGGATCCCAACTGCACTGGTCATTTCCACGTTGTCCAGAGCACTCAGGCCTGGTTTTCTTAATCGCTTTGTTATCTGAACACCCAGCGTTTTGATTATGAGCTGCTGAGGATGACTTCATGTGAGATTTTACTGCCTAAAGGAGTGCACACAAACCTGGCAGGACAAGAGTAAAAATACAGCTTTCCCAGAAATATATTTAAAGAAAAAAACGTTAAGAACCCGACAGAACGTAACGTGCTGGTACGAAGTGTGAGGCAGCAGGGAGATGCAGGGGGCCAGACCGCCCCCGCAACAGCCTGCCCCCAGGCCTGCCAGGAACGTGGGTGCAGGGGTCTCCCGGGACCCCTGCACATGCACACACAAACTTCCTTCCTCCCTGAGCAAGGCATGGCCAGAGGACCGGGGAGAGCTTCTCCAGGCTGGGGTGCCAGTCCCAGGAAGGCCTGTCCCAGACGGGGCACCCATGGCTAGCGTCTGTGCGGCCTAGGGAGAGCCCTGCCATCCCCCACTCTCTCCTTCCACAGCCGATGAGCCCCCAGGCTCTGCCTGCCCGCCGCCCCCCCCCCCCCAATCTGGCCTGTGCCCCAGGTGGGCTGCGGAACGCCAGACCAAGGCCAACTCTCCATCTGCCAGTGTCAAGGTGACGGCCAGCGTTTGTCATCCTGAGCTCTCACGTGCGTGTCCTTTCCCCCACTAAAGGAGACAAAGCAGGCACTATTATTTGCATTCTAATGATCGGGAAATTGAATTATAATAATAGTCCCCTTTGAGTGCGTAAGAAGTAGGAACCATTATCCTCCCCACTTTAGAGCTGGGGGAACGAGGACCAGAGAGGTGCCAACCTGCCCGGTTTGTGGTTGACCAGGAAATGAGCCAGGTGGGCTGGCTGCTCCTGGCCCCCTTGGGCCCTGAGGCCCAAGGCCAGTGTCGCTCACCCAAGCTCTAGCCAGAGACGGGCTGGCTCCTGGCCGCACCCCAGCGCCCTGGGCAGGGGGGTGCACTCCCACCCCAGCCCACCCACGCGGCTTTGTCCTCCGTCCAACCTTTTCTTTAAAGCAAGATGTCCTCTGGAATGAGCCCACCCGGAAACTTTATTGATCCAAAGAAAAAAACTGAATTAGGTTCATAAACTGTCACTCTTGACACTCTCCGGGGGCCACCTCCGGTTTCCAGGGCCCCGGGGAGCCCTAGTGCCTACGTCTGACCCTCGTCCCTCCGTCTTCAGACGACACCAGGTGGCCTTCAAGGCCGGGCCTGGCCCTGCCGTCCCCACCTCGAGACATGGCGCTGGGGTCACCTCTCTCCCCCGCTCCACGGTGAGGCTGTGACGGGCAGCTTCCCACCCCACACAGGTGCACGTGCATGCACACACCTACACACATGCCCACACACACGCGCGTACAGGCACACACACGTGCACACATGCCCCCCATGCACGCACATGCACACACGGACACGTATACATGCACGTCCTCTTCTCAGCAGTCGGCACTTCCCCTCTCACAGCCCCCTCACGCTGGGATCAGCTACTCTAGCTCCTGTGACGGTCCGTTCATGCGTGTCTCCCCCCTACCCAGGCATGAGCTCCCTAGGCGAGGCCACATCATCGTCGTCGCCGAGGTCTCCAGCACCGGTCCAGCTGGAGAAGCTGGCTGAGGGGGTGATGACACCAGGATTCCGAGGGTCAGGCCGCTTGTCTCTGTCCTGGTGCTCTTTCCAGAGGCTGGACGAAGCCATCCCCGGTGCCCCCTGGGGGCAGCCGAGGGGCCCGAAGGCCTTACTGCCGCAGTGCCTGCCCGGCCCCCGGCCCCCAGGCCTCGGGTCAGGAGCTGATGCTCGCACACTGGGCCATGCATCCAGTTTCCTCTTCCTTTCCATCACCCCTGCCCCTGCGACCAGATGTGTCACCCCCAGGAATCCTTGGCAGACCCGTCCCCGTCACCCGCCCTGGTTCCTGGGGCGCACCTCCACACGGGGCTGCCGGCTGTGTGCTGAGCGGGGGCCGAGGGCCTCACCCACATTCTGCCAGGCCATCCCCTGGCAGGTGAGCCGCGGGGCGCAGTAGTGGCCTGGGGTCCCGGGCAGGGGTGAGGAGTGAGGGGGTCAGGAAGGACATCTCCTGTGTGCCATTTATGAACTGTGCTCATGTGCTGAGGGGGCACGGACCCCAGGGGACCCAGGTAGGGCCGCCGGCCGCAGGAAGTTCACGCTCGGCTGCGCGTCTGAAGCTGGCACAGCCTGAGCTGCAGCTGTGAGTGCCCGGAGGGCTGGGCCTCTGCCCTCTACCCTGGCGCTCCCACCGCCTCCACCACCCAGGCAGCCCGGCCGCCAGCACCACCTACTCATGGCTCACACACTTAGGTTCTGGCCTTTGGAAAAAGGCATCACTTATTTTTGGTCCCACCCATGTCTGGCTGCTTGGAGGCCCCATCGAGGGCCAGAGGGATTTCTAGGAAAGGCGGTCACGTGGAAAGGGTTCTGCAGGCGAGTAATCTGGGAGAAGCTGGGCTGCTTTAGGCTAATATGCCCACGATTCCAGCCGCATCCCCGAAGGTGTCCCGACGCTGTCGTTGCGTCTGAGTCTCTGTAAGGCAGGTCTCCCCGGTGCCTGCAGTAAGGAGACAGGCATTGTGAGGCTGAGGAGGGCGGGGCAGCCCGCATCCCCAAACACATCTGACCACAGAACCCTTCTTTGTAGGAGCATCTTACGCACCAGGGTTTGGGCACCTCCTGCAGAAGGCCCTCCTGCTCTAGGCAGCCCGCCGCCATCATGGAGCTGGCGAGGGTGAGTCCCTCCGCCTCCTGATGGAAAGAGTCAGCTACTGGAAAGCTAGAAGAGTCCCAGCACTGAAATCCTTCCCGTTTCCCTCAGCTGTATTCATGCGACATGGCGCCAACAGGGAAAATCACACATAGGACATATTTATTTAGAGGCCTGGCCGGGCTCTGGAAATGAGCATTTCAGGGCTGGCCAGGAGAGAGGCTGCAGTTATGTGGGAGCATTTCAATGTATGGCTGTCCCACAATTTGTATTCCAGTCTCCTGTTGATGGACGGGTAAATGGTTTCCGGTTTTTTCACGCTTATAAATCATACTGTGGTGAGCCTTGTTGGCATATGCCTCCTGTGAAAATGAGCTAGGTTTCCTTTAGGACGATTTTCCCCACACTTGCTGGGTAATAAGCATCACCTTGGAGAGCTTGTTAAATATACATATTACCAGCTCTGTCCCTGGTGGGTCTGAGTTTTAGACCCGGGGAATCTTTTCGTTCTTTCAACAGGATTTCAGTGATTACTGTCATCAGGGAAGTTTAGCCAAGCCCTGATTCCAAAGCAGGAGAACTGGCTCAGCGAACGTGGTTCACAGTTTACTAATTAGATATGCCAATCACGCCAAAGTGGATGCGCCTGACTCAGTCCCCTCCAGCAGTGGAAAAGAATCCCATTTTCCCACATCCTTGCCAATTCTTTGTACCATGAGGTATTTATTAAAAAAATTTTTTTTTCAAAACCTGAAAAGTGTGTAATAATATCTTGTTTTAATATAATTTGCGTTCCCTGTACTTTCAGTGTGGTTGAGCGCTTTTTCAGTGTTTAATGACCATTCAAGTTTCCTTTTTGTGAATTACCTGTTCATATCCTCTGTTCACTTTACCATGGGATGCTTGTCTTTGTAAAAGTGGTTTGTAATAATCTTTTGTACCTTCTGCTCCTGCTTCTTTGTCAGTTACCTGTATTGCAAACATTTATTTCCAGTCTGTGGTTTGTCTTTTCACCTTGTTTATGGTGTCTTGTTGAACAAAAGTTTTAAATTGAATTATAATCAGATTTATTAATCTGATCCATTTTCATTTTGTTATGGTCTGTGCACTTTGTATCTTGTTTAAGGCATCCTCCCCTCCCCATAGTTAGAAAACTGGTCTACATTGTTCTCCAGAAGTTTTAAAGTTTTGGTTTGCACATTCAGATTCTAAATACACACACATTTGCTGTGTGTGCATGGCCTGAGGCGGGGGATTTAATTTTATTTTCTATGTGGATAGCCAGCTGTTCCAACACCATCTTTTAATAGCCCACCCTTTCCCCTCTGATCTGTAATGCCACCTCTGTCATATTGTCAGCTTTCCATATTAGCTTTTATCACTCTCTTTAAATGTGGTCTTTAAAAAGCAGCTTAACTGAGATATAATCCACAACCGTACAATTCACCCATTTAAAGTGTACAGTTCAAGGGGTTTTAGTATATTCACACACCATCACCATCAGTCAATTTGAGAACATTTGCATGTCCTCTAGAAGAGACCGTGTACCCCCCTCACCATTTAGCCACCCTCCCCGCATCTCCCCAGCCCTGAGCAGCCCCTAACCAACTTTCTCTCTATACAGATTCCCCTATTCTGGAAATACATGAATGAAACCATATAATATGTGCTCTTTTGTCACTGGCTTTTTTCACTTGGGTATATACCTATGAGTGGAATTGCTGGGTCATATGGTAACTAGTTTTAATCATTTGAGGAACTGCCAGACTGTTTTCCAAAGCAGCTGTACCATTTTACATTCCCACCAGCATCGTGTGAGCATTGATTCTTCCACATCCTCTCCTACACTTGCTATTATCTGACTTTTAGATTCTGGCCATCTCAGTGGGTGGTGAAATATATCATTATTGTCTTGATTTGCAGTTCCCTGGTGACTAATGACGTCAGGCATCTTTTCATGTACTTACTGGCCATTTGCGTATCTTCCTTGGAGAAATATATATCAGATCTGTTGCCCATATTTAGATTGGGTTGTCTTTTTATCATTGAGTTGTAAGAGTTCTTTATTCTGGATATAAGGCCCTTATCAGATATATGATTTGCAAATGTTTTCTCTCATTCTGTGGGTTGTCTTTGCATTTTCTTGATGCAAAAGTTTTTTTTTTTTTTGCGGTACACGGGCCTCTCACTGTTGTGGCCTCTCCCGCC
>NW_006796565.1:1009372-1013971 GCF_000442215.2 Lipotes vexillifer | reverse complement strand
GTTGTGGCCTCTCCCGCCGCGGAGCACAGGCTCCGGACGCGCAGGCTCAGCGGCCATGGCTCACGGGCCCAGCCGCTCCGCAGCATGTGGGATCTTCCCGGACCGGGACACGAACCCGTGTTCCCTGCATCGGCAGGCGGACTCTCAACCACTGCGCCACCAGGGAAGCCCACAAAAGTTTAATTTTGATGAAGTCTAAATTACCTATTTTTTCTTTTGTTGCTCATGCTCTTGGTGTCATATCTGAGAATCCTTTGATAAATCTGAGGCCATGAAGATGTACCCCTATGTTTACTTCTATGAGTTTCCTATTTTTAACTCTTTAACTCTTTTTAACTCTTTGATCTTTGAGCCATTTTGAGTCCATTTTTTGCCTGTGATGTGAGATAAGTGTACAACTTTATTCTTTTACATGTGGCTATCCAGTTGTCCTAGCACGATTTGCTGAAAAGATTTTTCTTTCCCCCTTTGAATGGTCCTGGGCCTCTCCTTGAAAATCAGTTAACCTACACACGCAGTTTTATTTCTGTTAGAACCTTCAGTTCTATTCCATTGAGTTTTATATCCGTCGTGTACCACACTGACTTGATCACTGTTGCATTGTGGTAAGTTTTGAGAAAGGGAAGTGTGAATCCTACTTTGTTCTCTTTCTCAAGATTGTTTTTGGCTATTATGGGTCCTTCGCAATTCTGTGTGAATTTTAGAGTCAACTCATCAGTTTGTACAAAGAAGTCAGCTGGGATTTGCCTTGAGTCTAGTTCTGGGGACTTTGCCATCTTAACCATGTTAAGTCTTCCGTTCCATGAACGTGGGATACTTTTCCATTTATTTAGATCTTTAATTCCTTTAACAATATTTTGTAGTTTTCAGAGGATAAGTTTTGCATTTCTGTTGTTACATTTATTCCTAAATATTTTATTCTTTTTGATACTCTTGTAATTGGAATTGCATTCCTGTTAGATGTGGTGTTTTTTTTTGTTTTTTGTTTTTTTTTTGCGGCACGCGGGCCTCTCACTGTTGTGGGCTCTCCCGTCACGGAGCACAGGCTCCGGACGCACAGGCTCAGCGGCCATGGCTCACGGGCCCAGCCGCTCCGTGGCATGTGGGATCTTCCCGGACCGGGGCACGAACCCATGTCCCCTGCATCGGCAGGCGGACTCTCAACCACTGCGCCACCAGGGAAGCCCTAGATGTGTTTTTAAGAAAGCATTTTAGAGTAAATTTTTCTTAAGCTGAAGGCTAACGTGCTAAAGGTCCCAGGTAGTGAAGCAGGTAAGTCCTGAAGGATCTTGCCCCTCCCACTCCTAGCCCAGCAGCTGTTCCAGATGTTGTGGATGGGTCTCTGCCTTGTTTCCCTTCTGTCTAAATGAGAGGCGGGGGTTGGGGTGGGGGGAGATCAATGAGATTAATCAGTCCTCTCTCCAGAGGTGGGGCTGATGGAGAGAAAGGCCCAAAATATTCCCTCGGTATTCATCTCTCCTGGCAGGGGAGCAGAAGGTCAGGGGTGATTGCCCTCACCATCCAAACCTGATCTAGTGAGGACTGTGGTCAGTTATGAATGTGAGTGAGACAGGCCCCTGCCCTGGAGGATTCCCCAGGTTTGTGGGGAAGAGAGACACAAACTCAACACAGAATGGTAAGGCTGTCTTGGGGACTCCACACAGCCAAGGACTGAGTTTGCTTGTGAAGGGCACAGCCGGCAATGTCTGAAAGTCCAGGAAGCCTTCCTGGAGGAGGTGACATTTGAGCCTAATCTTGAAGGAAAGGCAGATTCTCTGGCAGGCAGAGCGGTTAAGGCTTTCCAGCAGAGGAAAAGATCTACATGGAGGTCCACAGGTGAGAAAGAGGCCACAGCTCTCCTATGGCCCCCGCCTTGCTAATATAATATTAAATGACTCAAAAAATGTTATAAACTGAAGTTTTTCTCATCTCAAAAGACCTTCCTAGGGTTAACAGTAATTAAGTTTTATTGTCATTACCTTGGGAATTGCCCTACCATGCATCTGTGAACCCTGGCTTATTTATATATAAGCGTATATAAATCATTATCTCATGCAATTGTTTTTAACTATGAGGTAACATAGTTAACTTGGAGAATTAACAAGTTCAAGTGCTTTAAATGTAACAACTAGCTCTGTAGTGGTGGGGGGAAGTCCTGATTGGTAGCGCTTGCCGCTTGTCATGGTGTAAATTCTCCCATCATGGCTGTTTTTGAGCCACCAGCATGATGTCACTGAACATGGAGTCGGAGAGACACGTGCACGGTCAGTGTAGACCAGGGCAGCACACGGCTGTGTGCAACTCACTTAATTTATGTTCTCATAAAGAAAATGGGATCCCACGACTCTCTCTGGGGTGAAACCAGTATCAGCAATGGAGACATCAGCTGATTTCATCCCCAGTGTGCAGTTGTGGTTGTGTTGATGTAGCCCTAGGAGAGAGGATGGCTGGATGGATGGCTGGATGGATGGCTGGATGGATGGGGATTACACAGAGAGGAGACTGTATGTCTCACCTTTGCAGAGCACAGAGCAGCCAGCAGTGAACAGAGCAAAGGGGTTCCGGGGGAGCTGTCGAGAAGGGAGGGGAGGGGAGGAGAAAGAGCTAAGAATTCCCAATCCTGCAAGAAATTCTGACCCCTGCACCATCCAAGTGTGACACTCTGGGCAGCACTCAGAGGGGGAGCCAGGTATCTGGAGGACAGCCACGCACCTCTGCTGCTGATGTCTGGACCCTGGTCCCAGCCAGCAGTGCCCCTAAGACATAGCCCCAGCTGGAGCCCGCATCGGAGCTGGCATGCAGAGTGCCCGTTTCCGCTGTCTGTCCTCGAGCCTGGGCGCAGAGGGCCCTGAAGTGGCCCCTGTCAGTGCCTTGCTGGCTTTACGAGGGCTCCCAGGCAGCCCTCGCCTCGGTCCTTCCTGAGTGTCGGCCACGCGGGACTCAGAACGGGGAGGTAGGTCCAGAATGTGTGGGAGCCAGGGACGGGGTGTGGGCCTCTGGGTGGCAGGGGACGGACCCCCCCAGAAGAGTGAGGCTCCCCTCACTCAACACATCGTGGCAGGGGGAGATTTTCCCCAGGGGCACCCCCGCCCTGTCGTGTTGGCCACAGCCGTCTTCTTTCTACAGCAGCCCCAGTAACTTCACCATCTGCTCCTGAATTCGGTCTGAATGTTTGTTTCTCCCTTTCTGACCAGCTTTTCTTCTCCATCCCTTCCTTCAAGGCTGATGCAGGGTGACCCTGCCGATGTAGCAGCCAGTGCCCCAGCCGGTGCCCCTGTGGCACGAGATGTGCCCCAGCCCCACTGGGCCCTGCTCTGCCCCTTCCTCCACCGTCACCACTGTCTCCCACTCTGCTTCCAGGGCCTTTGCTCTAGCTGTTTGCTCTCTAGAGGCCGGAACCCACGCTGAGTTAAAAAAAAAGAAAATCCCAGAGACACCTCGGGGTCTGGTGCTGACCTTGCACAGTCGAAGCCCTGGCTGAGCACAGGTGCGGGTTGGGGGCAGGGCTGCCAGGCTGTATAGTGACGGGCCTCCCAGACCTACAGGTCCCACACCAACAATGCCACCCCGCCTGCCAGTCTTGAGGGGAAGCCCTGCCCCCACCCCCACCCCCTCCTCAGCGAGCCACACCGCAAGTGCTTCGTGTGGGAAGAGTCAAAGGCTGAGAAAATACGGGCCTCTGGATGGGCGTGTGTTAGGGTTCAGGGACTCTGCATTCCCGGCCCAGCGCAGTCAGGGGCACGGCACCTGTCCCCTCGCCTCCAAGGTGACCACGTCCCCAGCCGACCTGAAGCGTTGCTCTTTAGAGCAGCAAGCTAGGCTGTTTAATTTTTTTTTTTAATTTATTTTATTTATTTATTTATTTTTGGCTGTGTTGGGTCTTCGTTGCTGTGCGCGGGCTTTCTCTATTTGCGGCGAGCGGGGGCTACTCTTCGTTGAGGTGCGCGGGCTTCTCATTGCGGTGACTTCTCTTGTTGCGGAGCACGGGCTCTAGGTGTGCGGGCTTCAGTAGTTGTGGCATGCGGGATCTAGAGCGTAGGCTCAGTAGTTGTGGCTCGCGTGGGCTCTAGAGCGCAGGCTCAGTAGTTGTGGCGTACGGGCTTAGTTGCTCCGCAGCATGTGGGATCTTCCCAAACCAGGGCTCGAACCCGTGTCCCCTGCATTGGCAGGTGGATTCTTAACCACTGCGCCACCTGGGAAGCCCTAGGCTGTTTAATTTTTTAAAAGAGAAGTTTTTATAAATGTCTGCACAGAAACATCTGTATTGGTGGGTTCTTGCTCCTCAGGACCTGCCGTGACAATAGCTCGCAGGGGCTAAGTCTGCCTTCCGAGGGGGGTGGGGGGGGACACACCGAGGCCTGCCGGGCGGGGCATCGGGGGGCAGCCCCCGTCCAGGGCCCGGCCTGCAGCTTGCGTTGTTCTCTGGGAGTCGAGGATGCAGGAGCAAAGGTTAGGGAAAGCCACATGTCGCTTTCTGGACCAGCTGTGGTGCCAGCAGGGCGGTTATTTATGAGACGGTGGAGTGTGCACACATCAAGGCCTCCCCCAGCAGCGCAGCTGGTGAGGGCTCTGAAATGATCTCGTGGTGCCCCCTCTGCT
>NW_006796565.1:1006988-1009362 GCF_000442215.2 Lipotes vexillifer | reverse complement strand
TGCTGAACCACTGGAGAGAAAACGGGGCATCACCTGCAAGCACCCAGGCTTCTCCCGAGCCTCATACAGACCCGGGCAAAACCTCGTCCCTGCGCTGCTGGGTTTCCGCACAGCCTCCAGGGCGCTGTGTGCAGGAGTGTCTGTCTGGCCTTAACCGGGGCCGCTCCCCGCAGGCGGTCGGATGGGTGGGTTGTGTGTGGTGGCGCCTTCCCCCGCCTGAGGAAGGCAGCCCGGAGCTTAAAGACGGCACCTCCTTGGCGGTGGCCAGGCTTGTTCAGAGCATGCATCGCAGGTCCTAATTTTTTATCTGTTCCAAAAGCTGCCAACTGCTGGATCGAGCTGGGCCCACCATTCTGGCTTCTAAGCTACCTCCAAAGACAAAGGCCAGTCAGCAAAAATTAAAATTCAGCTTCAAAATGGTGACGTGGGCTCAAGCCACAGCGTCACCATCCCGTGGGCCCACGCAGGATGGCAGACGAGAGAAGGTGTGGGCAGTAGCCACGTGGGCTCAGCATGGCCCCTTTGTCAAGGATCGAAGGAGCTGGACCGCTAAGGCACACGAGACCCCCTCCAGGGAAGGCCACGGTGCTGGGGGGCCACCGCTCTAACGTTAATCACCAGTTAGGGATTTGGGCCCCTGTAATTTTCGTCCTCTGGTACTTCCTTCCTGTGTTAATAGCACAGAACGATGCCTTTTCCTGTCCATCCCGACAGACCCGTTGGCTCTCCCGCATCTGTGGGGTCAGATCTATGGGGTTCCCCACTGGGCAGCCTTGGCCGGCGGCTGCAGAGCTGAGGTCAGGCTCTCGGTTCAGACCCGGGGGTCCCTGGTGCCATAGCCCCTCTGATCTGCAGGCCCCCTGCATGCACTGGCTCTCCAGCCCCTGGGCTCGGCTTTGAATGAATTCATTATTCCCAAGCCTGACGCGGCGTGCTGGGCCGCCAGTTTCTCCAGGCTGGCAGTGCTCGGAAGCTGGCCACTGCCAAATCCAGTTGTTTGACTTAATGTTTCAAGGCCAAGTTCTTTCAGGAAAGTTCTCTCCATCCCCACCCCACCCCCCTTAGAAAAATAGATGTGCAGTTGACTGGCTTTGCAGGTTTTTAATCCATCATTCTTTCCAAAGAATAGCGTGAACAGCTCATTCGTTCACACACATAACACTCTCTCTCTCCGTCTCTGTCTGTCTCTCTCCTCCCAAATACACATGAGCTGGAACTGGGAGAGTATGGACTTTGAGCATTTTGGGATGGGGGCTACAGAGCAAGTGCTAGCTGTGGTCTACGCAAAAGAAAGAGCCCTTGGCTGCCAGGAAATGGAGGTACTCATGGGTGGCCATGGGGAAATGCTGGAACCTTCCATGCGGGCTTTGCTGCGGCTGGATGTGCCTGTTGGCATTCCTCTTAATGCCTGTGATGTCTTAAAAACCTGACCTAGTTAATAATCAATCTGTATATTTATACTCCCGCCTCTTCCCCACGGTGGGAGGGACGGCGCCCTGCAGGCTCTGGACTTGGCCTTGCCTTTCCTGGTGGCGAGGGCACACACAGTCAGAGGGGTCTTTCTTGTGCTCCGAGGGCACCATCAGAGCCAAGAGAACTTTTCCTGGCCCAGAATTCTGAGTCAAGGTGTGACGTGGGCCTTGGCAAAGGCGAGCATCTCCAGGCCTTCCTCAGACAGCCACTCCCACCCCTTTGCCACTGTGCTGAGACTGGGATGTAGCCCCAGGCTGGGAGCTGTAGGAGGGCAGGATAGCATCCGTCCCATCTGTCCAGGGGGCCTGTCCCACGGGATGCATCCAGTGACTCAGCTGGAAAGGGAGACAGAGTGGGTCCATGGCCCAGCACTGCCACTTACCTGCTCTGGGACCAAGGGGTTCACAGCCCCTTTCTGAGCCTGCTTCCTCATCCATAGATCAAAGGCCAGATCATAATCCTGCACAAATTGAGGGGCAGAGTGGGCTTGTGGTATTGGCTGTGCCCTGTAACGTCCAAGAAGGCCCTGTGGTTTTTAGTAAACACCGTCGCCCACCTCTTTGCAGAAAATGGGATTCCCTGTCCCAGATAGAAAAGATCTCTCCTGTCCTGAGGCCCAAGATCACTGTTCTTTTGCGAAGTTTCCACCTGGCCTGAGCGTGAGGCCTTCCTGTCTCCACGGCTCCCTGCGTGGGGACACAGCAGCCGCTAAAGGAGGATGTGGCGCTTGCAGAATACAAGGCCTCCAAAGGGAGGTCGAGGTGGGTGTTGTGTTCAGTGCTATTTCGGGGTCTGGACTTGTTAATTAAAGGGGAGGCAGGGCAGGAAGGACGGCCTGCCTGCCAGCAAGCATCCGGTTAGTGTCCTGGTGTACAAATGTGTCCTGAGTGTCCAGCCGGGG
>NW_006796565.1:1006405-1006970 GCF_000442215.2 Lipotes vexillifer | reverse complement strand
AAAGAGTGTGCACAGACAAGGTCCATGCAGGATTGTGGAAGGAGATGAATTTGGCCACCGACAGGTGATCAGGGCCATTTAGGCCACCACAACACCAGGTGGAGGCTCCTGACTGTGGGGCAGAGCTGGGGGGCCTCATTCACGGACCCAGGGCCCGGGGCACAGGGTGGGGTCCATCCCACCCCTGGTGGAAGATGGGAGGAGGCAGGGCTCCTGACTCCCACCCTGCTGCCCCCAGGGCCCTCCCGGGAGCCGGGGCTCCAAGCAGCGCAGACGGAGAATGTCAGGTCTAGCACAGAGTCTGGGGTGGAAACAGGCCCAGAGTGGGAAGCAGACTTGCCCAGAACAACATGGCCAGCGGCTGGCATTGTGCTGCCTCCCTCGTTTTACGGGGGTGGAAACTGAGGCAGCATTTGTGCAGGCTGTTCTTTCTTCCTGCTGGGCAGCCCCCATGTGGTCTGCATGTGGCAGCAAGGTGGTCCTCACTGCCCATTAGAGTCACAGGGGGAGATTAGACCAGCCAACCCCTGGGCCAACCCCAGACCAACTAAGGGAAATCTCTGGG
>NW_006796565.1:1002871-1005581 GCF_000442215.2 Lipotes vexillifer | reverse complement strand
CTGAAGAACCTTGTTTAGGGGAAACTTAAGACACCTTCCTCCGCCTTGTAACGCACACTCGAAAAGTTAATTCTTAAGTTTGTATGGCAATAAGCAAGTAATTAGTCAGGAAACCGGGGGGAGGTGGGGAGGAGGGGGAGGGGGTCAGGAGGGACAGGGGCCCTATCAGATGTTAAGTATAGTGTAAAGCCTCAGTCCCTGGAACTGTATAGTCCTGACACACACCTGGGCTGAGGGACCAGTGAGGGACGGTGTTCCTGCACTGCCAGGCCCTGTGCCCAGAATCGGGTGCCCAGGAAGGAATAGCATTTCAGACGGCACCTGGGGCCCTACTTTCCACGGGATCTTCAACCTACACAGCTTCCTTCTACCCATTGCCAGACCAGCCTGCCCATTCTCCAGTCCTGGCAACCTGAGCCCTTCAAATACACTGAGCCTAGGGCTCAAGTCCCAAAGGTCACTGGAGGGGAGCCAAGGCTGAGTGGGTTGAGAGAGAAGATGAGTCACTGGGGCTTCCCCGAACTTGGGGAATGCCCTGACCCCTGAATCCTGAGCCTAAACCACTGCCATCAGCCAGGTTCCCGCTTCTGCTCCTGCTTCCCCATCTGTAAAGAAGACAGCACCCCCCTGAGGATCACTGAGCAAATGCATCTGAGGGTTGCTGCCACCATCCCCACCCGCAGCCAGATGGGAGCTGCTTCCGGGGCTTTCTGGAGGCCAGAGGGCCAGACTGTTCAGGGCTGGTTTATGGCTTCCCAGTGAGTCGTGGGGCAGGACCAGGGTCTGAGGAAAATCAGAGCAGTGTTGAGTGAATGTTCTGGAGGAGCAGCTGGTCCTCCTGGGCTGGAGACGAAACCGAAGAAAACAAGGTTCCGTCTAGGAATCGTCCAGGGCGCAGCGGCTCGCCAGGAGCCAGGGCAGCTTGGACGGGGTCCCTGCACACACAATCGGCCCAGTGTGGGGCACGCCGCCGGGATGAATGGCCCCTCACTGGGCGGCTTTGACCATTTACGAGGTGCTGTCTGGGCTGTGATGAATGAGGTGGCATCCGTCAGCTTTTCGGGGAACCCAGCCGGGGTGGAAGGTGCCAAGTAAATACAGGGGAGGGGCGCTGGTCTCCCCGCTGGTTCTCTCCAGGCCCTCCAGACTGTGCCTCAGTTTCCCCATCTGCGCCCACTCCCCCATGCCCAGCCCTGTGTTGTAAGTGCAGGTGGTGAGAGTCCTGGCAAGAAGGGAGCCCAGGAACCCCCTCTGTGCGGGCCTGTGCCCGGCAGGTGGCCGGCTCAGCTCTCTGGAAGGACAGACTCGTCCCATCTCTGTGCAGCCTCCCTGGGCTGCCTCGGGCCAGCATCTGCCCTCCCTGGGCCTCAGTTTTCTCACCTGAGAAATGAGGGGTTGTACCCTAAAGTCCCTCCAGCTCCTGCGTTTGGGGGCTCGTTTACCGTGTTTGGGGCTTGTTCCAGCCGGTGGGTACAGGGAAGATGCCAGCGTTGGAGTCCCAGCCCCACCACGTGCTGGCCAGGTGGCTCGAAGCAAACCGCCACTCCTGTGTCCCCCTCTCCAGGGGCTGAGATGCGAAGCCTTGTCCAGGTGGACCTGAAGGAGGTGCCACCAAGGACGTGCTGGGTGAACCCCAGGTGTTCTCTGTCCCTAGGGTAATGGCTTCAGGCCTATCTGGCACTGTGGGTAGGTGGGCAGAGGGGACGGGGTGAAGGCCAGCCCTGGGTGGTCTCCAGGTGGCATTCGTTGGACGTGGCAGGTACCACCGGCCCCAAGGTTACCTCGGCTCACCTGGAGGTGCTCTGTAATTAACGGATACGCTCTGCAGAGCAGGTGGCATTTGCCATGCCCGGCTGGGTCTCTGGCCCCAAGGTCTGGGCTGGCCTGGACTGTCCCTCCCACGGCTGGTGAGCTGCGGGACCTAGGTGGAACCGCTGTGCCTCTTGTTTATCTGGCTGGGCTGGAGCATAACCTTGACTTTCCAGCCTCCTTAATACCTCCGGTGAAGTGGTGGCAAAACAAAACTAGAAACTTTGGTTCTATTATTATGTACATTATTAAGACAGCTTTACTGCAGCCTCCAAGGGAACTTGGAGGAACGGTCTTACCCATTATCCCACCTCGCTTAGACCGCTGTTTATCTCCTCTGGGCTCCTGCCAGCCCCCTTCTGTAGCCATGGTCATATGCATGTATAACTCTTGTCTCCCCCTGGTCATTGTTCATAGCCGCATCTTATTTTACGGAGCAGATAAACCATACTCCCCTGTGGTTGGACTGGTTTGGACTGGTTCCTTTGCTGTGGTGAGCATCTCTATTGTACCTATAGCTTTTGTCCTTCTTGTCCTTCCGTTCAGCTCACTTTTGCTGAAAACCTTCCACATGCCAGGCTCTGTATGAGGTCTCTTTAGAATGAAGTCCTTAGGACAGATTTCCAGGAATGGGGCTGAAGAGCTTGATTCTTTTAATGGATCTTAACATCTACAGCCACGTTACCCTCCAACCGAGTGTTGTCAGCTTGCATCCCTGGTGGGGAGAGCAGAGTGCGTCTGCGCCCAAGCATGGCGCATCCTGGCAAACGGAGGGGCCACACGGCTGCTGCAGAGTCACGCGCAGGGGTCGGGAAGGCTGTCTCAGAGGCAAGGGTGCTGCCGATGAGACACCCCCCCCCCCCCCCCCCGGGGGGGGCGCCCCCCGGGGAGGGGGGCGGGG
>NW_006796565.1:991853-1002718 GCF_000442215.2 Lipotes vexillifer | reverse complement strand
GCCCCCCCCCCCCCCCCGCCTTGGGGGGACAGTCCTCGTGAACAGGTGCATCAGTCTCAGCGAGCAGCCCCTGGGAAGCCTTCTTGATGCCCACCTGGGACGATTTGGCCCTTTCTGTACTGCCTGGCCTCTGGTCTGTGACGGCCATTAGCACTGTCACCTCATCACCAGCCCGACCAGTGCACACTGTCCTGTTCATTCCTCACGGGGACAAGGGGAAGTCACCTGCTCCAGCGGGATTTGCACCCCAGCTGCACCAGCCCAGGGCCCCTGTGCCAAGTGCTCCCTTCAGGCCCACCCCACTGTGGCCCCTGCTGACCCCCGAGGGGCCGGGAGGGTCTCCTTCCCTCCCTTCGCACGGGAGGAGCCCACGCTCCGAGCTCAGTGGCATGTGGGGACCAGGCAGAGGTGCCAGGGGGCAGCTGACACCAGGAGCAGGTCCTGAGCGATCTGGCTGCGGGTCCTTTTTCTGCAGGGGCCCCGGGGGCGCTGAGTGAAGGAGGGGGATGCATAGCAGGCTGTCAGGGAGGGAGTGACTGCCACCCCACCCTGCAGGTGCCCTCTGAGATCTGTGATGTGCAGGATTGGAACTGAGCAGTAAAATCCCTCTGTGGGGCTCATTAAACACAAGCTCTAAGACTTCACTTGGCTCCTGGGACCTTTGCCACTACCTGCGCTGCACCGGCCCACCCATCCCCGCCCCCATCCCTACCCCGCATACCATCTGTCCTGGGTCAGCGTCCGCCTACATCTCCTGTTGGCCCCTGAGGTGGGAATGTCCACCCTCAGTTGGGAGGAGGGAGCAGGAGAGCCAGGAAGGTCAGCTGAAGCCCCTGGGTTTATGAGTGGAGAATCTGAAGTCCAAAGAGGAGAGGGGACTTCTCTGAACTTGGCCTGTCCAGGCGGGAGCTCGGGAGCAAGTGGGAGCTAGTTTAGGAAAACCTTGGCCGAATAAGCCATCGACCCACTGAGCCAGACCTTAGGGGGTCAGGGGAGTGGGTCAAGCCAGTCTTGGAGCCACGCAATAGCTACCTTGGGGTGAGGGCCCGAGGTCTGCTCGTAAGGGAAGAACACCTTCTGAGTTTCTGAGACCCCCTGCCGGCTGATCGCCGTGCATGAGCCATGCATACCCTCACATGGGCAGGGGCAAGACCCTCCTGGTCTGTGCTGCTGGGAAGGTTGTCCCTCATGAACAGTCATCTGCTTCTCTGTAACCTACAGAGTTTTCCTCTTTGCTTTGGCTGCCAGGGAACTCAAAGCTACGTTTTTGTTGTTGTTGTTGTTGTTGTTCAAACTCCTGGGCTTCTGGCACTGTCCTAAACGTCACTGTGTGCCTTTCTAGGCTATCTGGGCCATTAAAAAAACCCAACTCTTTATTTCATCCATGTCGTTCTACATTGCAGGAGCCTGGTCTTTTTCGTTGGTGTGTGTTGTTTCATTGTATGACTGGATCACAATTATTGTTCATTCTGCTACTGATGGACACTTGTGTTGTTTCTTGTTCAGGGTCACTATGAACAGAGCTGGTGGAACATTCCTGTCCACGTCTCTTGGTGGACACGGCCTCACTTCTTTCAAGCACACACCAGGGTGGAGTCCCTGGGTCACACGTATTCATGTGTTTAGCATTAGGAGATACTGTATCTGCCAAATGTTTTCTGGAATGCTGCACCCCCTCACACGCCCCCCCCCCACGCTGTGGTGAGAATTCCCGTTGCTCATGTCCTGCCAGCCCTCGGTGCTGTACCTCTGGCCGTTCGGGTGGGTGTGCGGGGTGTACTGCTCTGAACTCGCATATCCCCAGTGGCTCTTGGTACTGAGCAGCTTTGAGCTTCCTGTGGCCATGGGACCTCCTGGTTTGTGAAGTGCCGATTTTGACCCTTTTTAAGTGGCACACGCATAGCAAAGTAGGTAAAGGCTGGTAGACCAGAAGTCCCCACGTGAGCCCCCGGGAAGCCACGGAGCTGATGAAACTGCACTTTGGAGCTCAGGTTGCACGTTCCATGGGATGAGAGCTCCACACGCTGGTCCTCAAACACACCGGGAGGTGTGGCCTGGCCCATCGCCTTAGGAGACGTCCCTCCCGAGCTGACAGAGGTTCTGGGTGCGAGCCCTGCTCTGCCACGAGCTCTGGGCAAGTTCCTCACCCATCCTGAGCCTTGGTTTCTTCACCTGTCGGGGGGTGGTGGTATGGGTGCCACCTCCCAGGACAGCTTGCGTGCGGTGCCAGCATGGTGCCCCACGTATAGGAACCCCTGTCGTTCACAAGCTCCCCCGGCCTGGACACACAGGTCTGCGCCTGGTGGAGATGACACCAGGCCTCCAATGAGTGGGACGGTCTGAACCCCCATCCCCAGGACTGGGAGGGGCACCACCTCTCCATGCCCTCCCTCTCTCCTGGGCCACCTCGTGAGAACCAGAGCTTGGGTGTGCAGGCCCAGGGCTGGCTACGCTAACTAACCACGGGGTCTCTCTGACCTGGTCTAGCCTCCAAAGGAGGGGCATGTGTGGCAAATGTGGAGGAGGCGGGGGGAGAGTGCCCCGCCCTATGCCCCTGTGGGCCCAGGTCGGGGTGCAGGTGGACCTCTTGGGGGATTTGGCCGTTGGAGAGCACATCGAAAGGGTCTGGGCCAGCTTGTTTTAATCTAAACACACAACCAGGTGTTCAGCATGTTTTTATCAAAATATTCTGAACAGCTGTCAGGGGCTCCTCTGCTGTGAGGCCAGATGCCCAGCCCCCAGCAGGCCCGTCCCTCTGCCTAAGTGAGTTTTTTAGGTGGACCCCTGCCCGCCGCCTACTAGCCCAGCCCTCTGGCTCCCGGTGGGGTTTGGACAGTGCTTCCGGCAGGTTGGGAAGGCAGACAGGCCTGCCAGCCCTGCTCTGTGACCCCGGGCAGGCGATTTACCCTCTCTGAACCTCTGTTTTGTCAGCTGTAAGATGGGGGCAGTAGCACCTATCTCCTGGGCTGCTGCACAACCAAAGCAGCTATAGCATGTATGTTCCCTCACGAGGTCCCCGAGGGAGGGGGCGCTCAGTGACTGTCACTATTATGAATAATATCAGGAATAGAGCATCCCATCAGCTTGGAGAAGCGGGCCGCAAGGGCAGGCTTGGGGGCACAGCTGGATCAGCGTCCCCCAGAGGCTGCCCCTTCCCTCTCAGAGGACTCCAGAGTCCCTGGGCCCAGCCATGCGGCGTCTCTGCAGGTCTCGCATGACCTGCTGCCCGCTCCCCCCTCCCCCACTGAGCAGGCGCACAGCACTTGTCCCGGGGCCTGGCTCTCCCTTGGGGAAGGCCTCCCTGAGATTCGTGGTCCTCAGGACCTCAGGACCTTCTCTGCAGGTGGTATGCGCTCTCCGGACACCGAGCCCAAGGTGAGCTTCCCATGCACAGATGAGGCCCTGCCCCTCCCCTCTGGCCAGAGCGGCCCACGAGGGCTCTTCATCCAGCCCTGTCCAGTGCCTGCCGCCCATCCCCCTACTCAGACCGTGCATCTGCGCTGGGCCCCGCCATGCATCATCTCTCTGCGTCTCCACCACGGCCCTGGGAGGGGGTCTTTTCAGCCCCACTTACAGACAAGAGACTCAAGTCTCCAAGTGTTTGCTCAAGGTCACACAGCAGTCAGGGCCAGCCCAGTCCAAAGCCCTGGTCAGGCATCCTCTGTCAGGCCCAGCAGGCAGCCCACCGCCCTCCGCAGCGCTCCTTCCCGCGCCCTGGCCCGGGTGTGGCTGTAATCAGGGACCTCTGGGGTCAGGCCCGACATGCCTTCTGGGAACGAGAAAGGGGGAAGGAGACACCGCCCTCGCTATTCGACAGCCTGTGGGAGCCACGAAGGTGTGTGATGGCTGACCACTCAGGCCTGACCTGGGGTGCCCCGGGGGTTCCCTGCCTCCCAGGGAGCTACGTCTGCTCCATGGACAGAGCCACCCACTTTGGGGTGCTCTTCCCATGACACTGGAAGGTCCCAACTGGATTCCCAGCGTCCCTGAGGCCATGGGGGGTGTTCATTCGTTCATTCATTCATTCAGGGGGTAGGATGGGTCCTGGAGACCATGGTGGGGCTGGTTCTTTGTGCGTCGGGCCTTGCTGAGGGGAGTGGGAGTGAGAGGATGTTCCAGGCAGTGGCACAGGCGGCTCGGGGAACATGACAGGACGAACACAAGAGCCGGGGGGTCGTGGGGAGGGGCGAAGGGGGTGTGCTGGTGGGCTCTGGAGCCAGTTCATGGGCCGTGTTAGGGAGACTGGATTTAGTCTTGGTGACGGTGGGGAACCGCAGGGTGACGGGCACCCTGCCCAGACCCCCTCAGACACCTCGTGGCTGGTTTTGTGCAGCCCCCAGCTTCCACGCGCTTCTGCTTCCGACACCCGCACCTGCAGCTCTGCTTAGGACTCTGTCCTCGGACACTGGAGCCTGCTTAGCGTGAAGACGCAGAGCCCCGCAGGCCTGGGGTGTGGGGAGGAGGCTTTGCCTCTTAGGGTTCAGTTACACTGGCCATGGACAGGGCTGGCCCAGGCTGGCTCTTGACATTTTCATGCTTCTAAGAGTCTGGGTTTGGGGGAGAGGGCGTTTTTCATTCTGGTAAGTGGTTCTCCAGAAGGTTCTCTGTGGCCTGGCGCTGCTACCCAGACTGAGAGCTCCAGTGCTTGGGGGCTGGGCAGCGGGGCCTCCCCAGGGAGGTGAGGATCCAGACTGCATGTGCCCCGCAGGCTGGGGCCTGGGCTCTAGGCAGGAACAGGATGGTGAGGCCAGGCGGGGGCTCCCAGGCCCTGAGCCTCAGACACCCGCCTTTCTGCCCATCGCCCTTTGGCTATGCGGACGGACTGGCCCCACCCCCGCCTAGATTTCTAGGACAGCTCGGGCTCACGGGGAGCCAGATGCCTGGTGATGACACACAGCTCCCGGATGGTCAGAAGGAAGGAGGCCATTTGCTCGTCTGCTCAGGCAGTTGGCTGACTGTTCCCGTCCCTGCCAGCTCCCAGCATAAGGCCACCACAGGGATGCCCCTGACCTCAGGGGGCTCACAGTCTGGAGGGAGCATCACACAGGTAACCAGACAACTACAGTAGAGTGACAGATGCTCCGATGGGGTCGACACAGGTGCCACGGAGCACAGAATGGGCACCTAACCGAGGTGAGGGCTGGGGAAAGGCTTTCTAAGGAGGTGACTTGTTCCTTGGGAAATGAGTTCCCAGAGAGCCAGTGGTCGGTGCAGGGCAGCAAATTCAGAGGCCTGCAGGGGCAGGCTGGAAATGTAGGGGACTGACTGGGCCTGGCCTAAGAATAGGGAGGCAATAGAGAGTGCTGGGAGTGTGGCAAACTAGAAGCCACTTGCCTCGCTCAGGGGAGCGGCTGCCACACCGCAGCAGCTCACTTTTGCCTGTGGAATCCCGGCCCATTGTTACTGAATCTTTCAGATTTTCAAAAGAAGCGAAATTTCCAGCTCCTGTTCTTTAAAAACACTATGTGGGCCCAACCAGACATGTCCAGGGGCCACCGGTTTATGACTCTGGCCTCACTGTGCATAGGACTTGGGCAAAGGCTGAGGCAGGGGCTCCAGCCAGGGCTGGGGGTTCAAGGGACCTCGTTTGTCAGTGTGAGGGAGTTTCTCAAGTCCGCCGGCGTGCTGGTGGGCGGCCGTGCGGCACCACCCACGCATCTCTGCGTGTCCCACCTTTGTTCTCAGCACCTCAGGTGCCTGCAGCCGATGGGCAGTGAGAGCCGTGCAGGAAGCAGCTGGTGCGTCCGGTCAGTTCTGGTTAACAAGGTGCCACCAGGCTGAAACACGCCGTAAACAGGCCTGTTTCCTCCCTGCGGGCAGATGGGCCCCAGGGTGGGTGCCAGGGTCCACGGTGAAATCCTTCCCCGCTGGGCTCAGGCCCCCACTACCCTCTGCCTGGCTGCTCCTGGCCGGAGCAGGCCTGGCGCTGGGTGCTGGCGACCCCAAGGCCTAGGTAAGGAGTTCTGGCTTCTCCACCGTCCTGCCCGGGCACGCCCAGCCACGGGAGGCTGTGCAGCTCCAGTGTGGACCGTTTCCTCGTTCATTTCCTCTTTCATTTTCCTCATTGGTTTTTCACAAACACCGCACTGTCCTCCGGGCGTTAGTCAAAGCTGGCAAACACTTCCAAGGGCCCGCCTGTGGCCTGGAGCTGAGCCAAAGGTGAGGTGCACCCCTGCCCGCAGGGCTCTCAGCCTGGCCGGAGGTCGACCAGAACATCAGTGATTCCCAGATGCAGAATATGTCCTGCGTGCCAAGGGAAGAATCCCTAAAATGAGCCCAGATTTAAATCCAGACACAGAGGATTGAAGTCCCAGCGCTGCGTTTACTGCCTGTGGGACATTGGGCAGGTTCCTCCCCCTCTTGGGTCTGTGTCATCACCTCTAGAACAGGCCAGTCACGGTGCCCATCATGGGGCGTTGTGCAGGGTACATGGGAAATGCTCCTCAAAGCCCTCCCTCAGCAGCCGTGGGGGCCAGTGCCCAGTTGTCCCCCTTGTCCTTCTGGTGCAGTGTCTGTGGCTCACCCATCCCCCAAGCCAGGTGAGCTTTGCCCGCATCCCAGAGCCTGCCTGCTGGCTGGGTGGGACCTCTAGTTGGCGGCAGGTTCCTTCCCCCGCCTCGGGTTACACACCAGGGCTCAGAGCCTCTGGGACTGGTCCAGCAAGTGCCTCCTTCTAGTGAGAAAGACTCCTGGTCCTTCCCAGCTGGAGGACAGGGTGGGGTTCTGGGCCCTGGGGCGCCACCTGCCTGAAGGAAAGGGGCATCCCGGGACTGCCCAGGCTGCGAGATGGAACACACAGACGTGGGCCTCCCCTCTCTCTGGGTAGCACCCCTGGCCCACCCCAGGCCCCACGTGCACTTGCAAGGAGAGTGTGTCTCCCAGGTGGGGGCACAGGAACCCTCCCCCATCTTTAGATCCCCCTCCCATCAGAGGCTGGAGGGAGCGGGAGGGGGCGGCAGCCAAACTGCGATGCCCTGTCCCCTCCCCAGCTGATGTCCACTGTTAGTTCGGTGAGGGGCCCAGCTCACCAGGGCGCACCTCTTTCTCATTTGCACAAAGACTCCCAGGGGGGAGGGGGTGCTCTGGGGGAAGCTTACCTCTCCCCCTTCCCCACCCCTGCCCGTTACAGATGAGCAGACAGCCAGACGGACGGAAGAGGCCCAGGCGCCTGCCAGGAAAGGGAGCTCTGGGGCGCGGCCACCTCCCCTGGCAGAGCTCTGACCTCAAGGGGGATCCCAGGCGACAGAAGTGTGTCCCCATCCCCTTTCCAGGCCAGGGAGCCATGGTCCTCAGAGGGGCCTGAGGCGAGGACTGTCCTAGGCCTGGGTTTTTATCTCAGTATTTTTCCCCCTCTGTGATTTTAAAGCATCCCAAGAAGTGCCCGTCTGCATGAGCTGGTTGGGCGGGGGGAGGGCAGGGTCCCCAGGTGGGGCTCAGGGGCTCCAGGCTGGCCTGTACCAGGTGTTGGGCCGAGTCTGGGCCCAGGCACGTGGTCTGAGGGTGGGCGATGGGAGCTGAGGGTCTGGTGGGTGGGGCTGGGGGACACAGGCCTGAGGCCTGAGCAGGTTTCTGGAGGGCAGGGATCTGAGGCTGGAGCTGATGACCGGTCCAGGCAGGACGGCACAGGGCCTGGGTCCTCATCTCCGGGGTGGCCTCCCTGCAAGCAGGGATGGGTCAGAGTCCCCTCGCGAAGCAGGGCTCGGCGGACCTCGGCAGAATAGGGCGTGACTCTGTGGGGAGCAGCTCCTGCGTAGGTTTCTGCGTCAGCAGCAGGCACAGTGGTTCCCAGAGGTGCCCGGGGTGTCTGCTCAGGCCTGGGCCTGCCCCGCCCGCCCTGCTCTGCCTCTGAGGTCTGTGGCAGTGAGCACCCTCCTGGCCACCCCACTGCGAGGTGGCACCTGCCAGCAGCCGGCTCAGGCCGGGGATCGCTGGCTGCCCCATTGGGTCCCAGCAAGCTGCCGTCTTGACAGTGAGCGTCCTGGGCCAGCAGGTGGATGGCAGGGAACCCCGTGCCACAGGTCTCATGTTTGGGACACGGCTGGTGGCAGGAATCCCATAATCAGCCTTCAGAAAAGCGTGGATGAGGGCGGGAGGCGGCAGATCCCAGGCACCCTCCCCCGGGCGTTTGCTGGAGGCCATGCTCTGGCCTGTACTGTCTTAGAAACAAGCACCCTGGCCCTGGCTCTGGGACTCCTGGGGCTCAGATGGAAAGATGCCCTTGGCCCAGCCGAGGTCACCTCCGGCCCCATGTGAATCCAAGCCCTCTGTCCTTTTTCTCCAACTTCGTCAGCACAGCCCGGAGTTGGCGTCAGTCTCGGTGGCGTCACCCTCCCAGAGCCACGGCCCGGTTCCCTGAATCCACGTGGCCAGCCCGCCCCAGTGCCCGGCCCTCAGCCACCAGGGGTGTGGCCGGCCCTTGGATAACAGTCGAGACAAGGCCTCATGCCCCTCCCTGTGTGGGCAGTGCCGTGGCCTCCAGTCTCAGGAGCCCCTGCCCGGCCCTGCCCTGGAGCACACCAGGTGGGGAGCTGGTGGTGGGCGGCGCTGTCTCCTCGAGAACTTCACGGGGAGAGGCTGCACCTCTGTCCCCTCGGTCGGCGGAACCAGGTGGGCACGGAGACGGTCCTTGCTGGGCGTCCAGCTGCCATTTTCCTTGGGCTGGTACAAAGATCGTCCCTGTGAGGCTGTCCAGGCCGACACAGATTGGCCTTGTTCTCTGCCTCTGTCATTCCCTCCTTCCCCCGGCTCAAGGGGCGTGAGGGGGCGGAATAGCTAATGACAGGCGGCGCCCTGCTGGGTGGGGGCCTTTGTTCATTTACTGGTTGGCAGACACTTCCTGGGTGTCTGTGTGGGCCAGGCCTGTGTGGGCAGCCACTGGTGCAGGAAGCCTGGCCCCTCCCTCTAGGCAGCCCAGGTCAGTTGGTGCCCAGCCAGAATGGTACGAGGGTTTGGCGGGGGCAGGCAAGTTCTGGGTGCTCAGAAAAGAGAGCAGCTCGCCACGGAGCATAGAGTTGGAGATGGGAACAAGTGGGTGAGGCTTTGAAGGATGAATAGGAGTTTGCAGGTGGAGCAGGACCTAGTGGTCATGCCATTCCAGGACGTAGCGTGGACAGAGGTGTGGGAGAGCGTGGAATGTCTGAAGGGCAGTGGGTCCTGGACACTGGGTGACTGGGAGGACACCCAGTTGGGACGGATTTGTCTGCTCTGCTGAGGAGCCGGGCTGTGACATGGGTGATAGGGAGCCACAGCAGAGTTTACACAGGGAGAGGTGGGAGCTGTTGACAAGAGGGGGAGGATCCGCACAGGTCCCCAGGCTCAGACTCGGCCGGAGACACCTGGACACCGCCCACACACAGGAGCTCAGGAGAGCAGAGGCACCTGCTACCCCTCAGCCATACAAACACCCAGGGAACCTGCCTCTGCCTCCAACTTTGGGGAGGGACCTGAGGGCCATGCTCAAATGGATGGCGGGGGCAGGGATCCAGCCTCATGCCCCCTTTTCCAGAAGCTTCCCTGACCCCCGCACATCCCCCCATAAATTCCCTCAGACCCCGCGCCTTTTTCTTCCCTTCCCAACCCTGGTCACGACTGTGAGTGTGGGACTGGACAGTGAGCCCTGGGAGGGCCGAGGGCAGGAGGCCGGCCTGGTGTCGGCTCGAGGGCTGGCACGTGCAGGCGAGGCGTCAGGTGCTTCGTTCTCAGAGTGACCCTGAGAGCTAGGCCATATGCCCACCTTACAGATGGGGAAAATGAGGCTCAGGGAAGTGAAGAGACAGCTGGCTGGGGACAGAGCAGGGAGCCCCCCCTGTGTGGGCCTGGGGCAGGGGAGGCGCAGCCGTGACCCCCATGGGGGCCCCGGCCGAGCCTCAGCTGAGCCTGTGGGTGCAGGGAGAGGGGGCTTCTCCTAAGTCCCAGCGGGGCGGAGGGGCGATCAGGACACAGCCCACTCTCTGCTCCCCACCTTTATGTGCCCTCTTTCTCCTCCTTTCTGTTTCTCTTTCTCGCTTCCTTCCCTCCATCCCTCTCTCTGCTCCTCTCCCTCCGTGTGTCTCTCTGCCCCCTGCTCTCTGCCACCTTCTTTCCTCTGCTGCTCTGTTTTCTCCCCCTCTCTCTGCCTGTCTGACCCTCTCTCTTCCCTCTCTCCCTCCGTCTCTCTTCCTGAGTGCGTGTGTCTCTCTGCGTCCTCTGTCTACCTGTCTGTCTCTTCCCCACTCCCGTCTCAGCCCTCCCGGCCCAGCCGTGCCCGCCTCTCCCCTTCCTTCCCTACGCGTGCAGCCCTGTCCTGGCAGGGCCTGCTCAAAGCCAGGGGCGTCTCTTGGCCCCTTTGTCCATTACCCTCTGTTGCTGTTCCCACTGCCAAAGGGCATGTCTTTGCTGGGTTTCTTGGTTCAGCTTCTGTAGTGTGACATCTTTGAGGCCCCGTGGGTTGCAGGTCACTGGCCAGCGTGCAGTGGAGGCCTCTCCCGCCCAGTTAGGCCATGCAGAGCTGCCTCGGGGGCTTCGAGGGGGGCGGGTCCAGGATGAGTCCCCTCCATGTACCCGGGCTCCCTGAGAGCCACAGCCCACAGCAGCATCACGTAATTAAGACATGAAAGTCCACGATTTCCTCTGTTGGCAAACAGCGGCCGGCTGCTAATGCAATCCTTTCTTTTAATGGATTCTTGAATTTAAATGATATGTAATTAAACGTAATTAGCCACGTACCCATTCGGCTTGGTACCATACGCTGGGGCCGCCTTGAATCTCATTATGAAGCATCTTCTTTTCCTTTTTCTTTTTTTTTTTTTTTTCTGTAGGCGGGCCTCTCACTGATCCAATGTTGACTAGCAGTGATGATATTGGGCATTTTTGTCTTTTTCTGATTT
>NW_006796565.1:964425-991558 GCF_000442215.2 Lipotes vexillifer | reverse complement strand
GCACAGGCTCCGGACGCGCAGGCTCAGCGGCCATGGCTCACGGGCCCAGCCGCTCCGCGGCATGTGGGATCCTCCCGAACCGGGGCACGAACCCGTGTCCCCTGCATTGGCAGGTGGACTTCCAACCACTTGTGCCACCAGGGAAGCCCTATGAAGCATATTTTATGGGCGGATTTTTCCTTCCCTCTTGGGGTGGAGTTCGTTTGACTGGACAGTAAACCTGGCCCAAGGGCCAGTTAAGGTCCGAGGAGGACAGTCCTGGGCCAGCCGCCCAGGGGATGACGAATCGGGGTTGGGGGGTGGGGTTTGCTGGGAGAAGTTCTGGTTCTTTGTGCAGCCACTGAGAGAAAAGTCAGGAATCTGATGGGAACTGGTGGGAGGGGGCACAGAGCGGGGACAAGGGGTGTCAGCGCCTGGGAAGGTGCAGCCTGAAGATGTCCCCCTCCCCTGACAACCCCCTCCTGAGTGGTGGCTGGGGCAGGCCCCGTCGGGGAGCCGGGCCTCGGGCCTGCCCTCCAGCCCTAGGGGCAGCTGAGGGAGACCCATAAGGGCGCATCCCGGGCCATGCAGGGCTGCAGCCTCACGCACACAGGCCAGCACGAGGCAAGACCATGGGCCAGGGGGCCAGGGCGCTGGTACCACCACTGGGACGTCCCCTAGGGTCCTGGCCTCCCTGCCCCTCCTGCTGGCAAGGCCTGTGGTTACACTCGCCCACCCCACCCCCCACCCACCAAACTCACTGTCCTCCCTGCGCCTCGGATGCTGATGTGGATCCGCGTGTCCCTCTGTCTGTCCCCCCGCCAGCAGCCTGTGTGCCCAGGGCAGGGCCCAAGGCCGGGTCACACAGTGCCCTCCCGACGGCTGGCTGCGTCCTCACTGGTTGTGATCACCGTGCTGAACGCCCGCACGAGGCCTGCGGGGCCCCTCCAGCCTCGCGTGTCTCCCGCGCTTCTCCCGGGGTTACCTTCATCTAGAGACAGGGATGCCGCGGCATGGAGGTGTGCGTGCTCACCCAAGGTCACCAGGTGGGTGAGGGGTGGAGCCTGTTACGCTCAGGGCACAGATGAGCAAACTGAGGCAGAGAGATGGTTTGTCAGGGGTGGGTTTACTGCCCATTCAGGTGCTCCGTCTCCATTTCTCAGAGGGCGCCTCCTGCCCACCTGCCAGCCCAGCTCGCTGTGCCCTGGGCCAGGCCGGCACCTTTCAGGTGGAGCCGCCCAGAGAAGTTCCCCTCCCCCATCTGCTTCGGAAAGACCTGAGGGAGGGGGCACCCCTCAGTCTGTACAGGGGAGGAGTTGTCTGCACACCAGGAAGGCCTGGGTTCCCAAGGAGGAAGACCCTCCCGCGGGAAGGGCTGTCCACAGAGCACCTGGGCGGCCGGGAGGCCGTGAGCGCCCGCCGCGGGGAGGACCGAAAGGAAGGGGCCCACGGAGGGTGGACAGCTGGGACCAGTGCTCCCCAAGCCTTTGCTGCAGAGGCCCAAGAGGCAGCTGGTTGAGGCTCGCAGGCCACCTGTGGTCTCTGTCGCACATTTTCTTCTTTTTACAAAGTTTTAAAAATATGAAAACCATTCTTAGCTCAAGGGTTGTACGAAAACAGGCTGCCGGAGGAATTTGACCCATAGGCCATAGAGAATAGCCGCAGTGATGGGAGATAGACACCTTATATATGAGATTATATGCGACCTTTTTAATTAAATTTTCGAGGTATAACATATACCTCAAGTGTATGTTACATATGCATGTTTATGTGCATATAAAGTGCACTGAAAATGAAGAATGTGATGCATTTTCCGCCATGTGCCACCCCTGTAATCACCACCCAGGTCAAGATCTAGAACACTGCCAGCACCCCCACCCCGTTGCCCCAGGAAGGAACCATCTTCTGGCCTCTGCACGGGAGGCTGGTTGTACCCGTTCCCGAACCTGTTACAAACAGGTCGTCTGGTTTGGGTTCTTCTGCCCGTCGTGATGTCTGTTGGGGGGTGGTGGTGGTGGTGGATAGACACTGCAGCGTGGCAGGTGATTCACTGCGGGTGGTGTTGTCCTGTGCTGTTCTGACGTGTGCACGTACCACCCTCTGTCTCTCTGTTCTCCCGCTGATGGATATTGGTGCAGTTTCTGCCTTTTTGCTATTGTGACTGAAGCTGCTCGGAACATTCTAGTACATGTCTTTGGTGAACATGTCAATGCGCTTTTGCTGTGTTGCATACCTAGGAGTGGAATTGTGTGTCACAAGTAGGTACCCACATGGTTTTCCAGAGTCTGTGCCACATACAACCTTTCGCTATTAACAAGTGAGTATTTCAGCACTGATGCAGAATAACGTGGATCTTAAATTCCCATGTTCACTATAGATTGTCTGGATCTGGCAAGAATGAAATAATGATCCCTTAAAATACCTCCACTGCCAGGAGAGAGTTGCTGATCCTGTGGGTGGCGGTGAGGGTCCCTGTGCACTCGTCCCCTTGTCTTGTCCCCAAGGCTCATGTTTGGGGCCTCACCTCTGGGGGAGTCATGTACCCTCCGCGGCACCTGTCTGTGAGTGTGTCGATCCCTGAGCCGCAGGGTGGCCCCGCTCGAGAAGACCAGAGGAGCGATGCCTGCCGGCCCTGGCGTCTGTAGGTGGCCTCTGCGTGGAGTGGGCGCTGCCCACTGTGACCTTCTTGGAGGGGGTGGGAGTATCCAGTGGCAGCGCATGCCCTTGGAGGCTCTGGCACCCGGAGTACTGCTCGGAATCAGAGGAACCGGGTCAGATGCCCGGCTCTGCTCCCCCTGTGGCACGGCCTCGAGCAAGTCTCTGAACCTCGCTGAGCCCCCATTTCCTCACCTGTCAGAGAGGGGCACCTGCCTCCTCCCCGAGGATGGAAGGAGAAAATGATGGGAGACGTGGGAGGGCCGTGCCTGAGGACTACAGCAGGAAGGGGGACCGTGCAGAGTCAAAGGTGGGCCCTCCTCAGTCATAAGGAGTGTCCACACTTCCCTCCCCCTACACCCCTGCCCAGGTCCCAGGCCTCAGCAACCCCTGGGGAGGGGGCCTCTAGGCTCCTGGGCTGAAAGCTCTTTAAAAGAAAAGGTGCCGTTGCCCAGGACAGCATTTTAGGGTCACGTGCTTCATAGATGCCAGACCCTTCGAAGGGGCAACTTGACTTTAATGATGGTGTCAGAGCCAACTTCAGCCACTTCCTTCCAGGCCAGGGTTGGGGCTTCCGAGGTGAGGGCCTGGTGCTGGGAGGGCGCCTCGTGCTTTCCCAGGGCGCTTGGGTCAGACCTTGGGGTATTCGGAGTGGCCCCTACCCCCGCCGAGCTCCAGCCCGCGAGCAGTGGGACGGCCCTTCCTGTCACCAGGACCCCACACTCCGGTTCACAGCCCTCCAGGCTGCCCCCAGCCCCCGGGATGTGGTCCCAGTTCCTCCCACAACTGTCAAGACTCTGGGGGGCGTGCCCCGGAGCCCAGCCTGAGCCCCTGCTCCCTCCTGTGGCCGAGGCCCCAGCCCCGCTGCAGTTCTCTTTCCCCTCCACGTGTCCACCTGGAGCCCTGCTCTGCCTCAGGGCTCAGCCCGCAGCCCGCACCATGGAGCACCCACACGGGGTCCCCTTGGTGCTGCACGGACCCCACAGGCACCTACGCGCGCCGTGTGGTCTCGCTCCCCTTGTCCTCAGCATCCAGCGGGACCTCAGGGAATACAGCAGGGCCTGGATGAAGGCTTGGGGAGCTTCTAGCCCCCAGATCTCAGCCAGAGAGCGGCTTTGCCGGTAGCCTTCCTCTGCTGGCTGGGAGCAGCCTCTGTGGGCGCTGAGCAGATGGTACATGAGCCCCCTGGGGTTTGGGCAGGAAGCTCAGAGAAGGACCGAACTCAGGGCGTGCTCTCAGAGGTGTGATCCTTCTGCTGGCGGCACGGATGGAGCAGGGGCCAGTGGTCACCGCCACGGGGCTCCGAGCAAGCTTCCAACGGGAGGGGCACAGGGAGGAGTCTAGGTGGACGGACAGTCAGGAGGGACGGGTGTGTGTGCTCTTGAGCTGCGGCGGCCGGGCCTGGGGCGTGGGGAGGACAGGGACAGCCGTTGGCCAAGACCAGCCTGCCAGACGGGTCACAGAAGGGCCTGCAAGTCTCCCGAGGGCAAGGCCGGGCCTGTGCCAGACGCTGGGAGGCAGTGGCCTCGCAGCGGTCACCTTGGGGTTACTGATCCACTAACCTATGGTCCTGCTCTCTGCAGGCCCAGTGACGAGCACCACCCGGAAGTAAAGGCTGATGGGTATGTGGACAACCTGGCGGAGGCTGTGGACCTGCTGCTGCAGCACGCGGACAAGTGACAGGCCTTCTGGGAGGGCCCCTAGCCTCCTGCCGCCCTCCCCTGTGCCCAGACCATCCGAGGCACTGCCCTCTGCCCTCTGGCCTGGACGGGCAAGTGAGAGGGTGCCAGCCAGGCAGTTCTGGGCTGCCCTGCCCCTGAGCCAGCAGCCCCTCCTCTGTCTCCCTCTGCCGACCCCCCTTCCCTCCTCCTCTCCGGTCACACCTCCCAGCCTCCTGGGCGAAGTTTGATCCCCACCTGCCGGCCCATCCCCTGCCTGTGCTTCCCTAGTGGAAGTCAAGAGGTGGGGCACACCTGTCGAATCCCCAAACCCATTCTCTCTCCAGTCGGCCAGTCCTTTCAATGCGCTACCGAATCGGACTCAGGCGTTTGCCCACTGCCTCTTTTCAAACAGCACTTGAGTTTTAGGGAGGCGCCTGGAGAAAACGGGGACTCCCGAGCAGAGTCCTTGCGGCCAGAGCCGAGCCAGCCTCCCCGAGACTGCCCAGCGGCCCCTGCCCTCACCTGGTGCCAGAGGGACCGCTCAGCACTCCCCACGAGCCCCCCCAAACAATGCAGCCCGCCTTTCCTATCCCAAGTCACCTCTGGAGCCCAAATGGACTGGCTCCCAGGGGCACTTTAAAGACTGCCGTCCTTCAGAGCGAGAATTGTAAGCTCTGGAATCCAGGTGGCAGGTGGAGGGTACCTTCTGGAGCCTTAACTCGATACACTTGAATGTGTCACACCCAGGAAACTAACGGTTAAATCAACTCTCTGCCCTGACCCACGGCGACTCTGGCTCTGACTGCGCGGGGCGGGTGGCAGGGAGGAGGCACCGTCCCTGATCCTGCCCTGGACTTGAGCCCCTGCACGTCAGGGGGCCAGGGCCCTGAGACACCTCGCCTGCCTCAAACCCTTTGTTTAACGGAGGGGGAAACTGAGGCCCCACGGGGACCAGGTGCACAGGGCAAGCGTGGGCCTTCCCTCACGCAGCAGTCCGAGGCGGCGGGCAGTGAGCTGCGGGCTTCCCAGATTCACTCACAGCCCAAGTTTCAGGTTTCAGCATCAATCAGCAGAACAGATAACTTGAATGCTCTGTTTCTCCCCAAATCCATTCCAGAACCCACTGACAAATCTTGGGAGACTCCCCATGAAAGAAGTCATGAGTCTTCCGTAACAGGATTTCCAGTAAATGAAGGCAGATAATGATAGAACGCTTTGCCCTGAACCTGAGTCCCCAGCACGGGAGCCCAGGGCCGGCGGGGCTCTGTGTGGTCCCCAGGCCTTGCCCGCCAGGCCGGCCGCCATTAAATCAGGATTAGGAAGAAATGGTGGTGGCTGAGTCTCTTCATCAAGGTGAGAGGCCACCGGCCAGGCTCGGGTCATTGGCTTGCAGGGGAGGAGGGGCGTTTGGCCTGTTAGCTGGCAAATATGCAGATGGCCTGCTCCTGGACGGAGTCCCCTAATTCCAGCTCGTTAGGTGACCAGCGCAGTGCGGGCAGCAGGCACCGGGGCTCGGAAGGCGACTGTGCGGGTACGGGCCTGCAGCCTTCTGTTGGGTTTGTTCCTTCTTTTCTTTCTTTCCTTTTTCGCGGGCTACCCTTGCCTGCTGTCCTCAGCGGGGGCTTGCAGGCAGGGCAGTATGGTTCTGGAGGAAGGAGGCTGGGGGTCCCGCTCTCCATGGACAAGCGGAGCCTCCCCTTGCGAGCTGCTGCCCGGGAGTGAGGACGGAGAGGGACTCAGAAGGGCAGCAGGCGCAGACCCCTGCTTTGGGCGGAGAACACGCTGCCCCCCTGAGCTGTGGGTTCTGTGACGTGGACACTGTCATCTCCCCATTTTACAGATAAGGAAACTGAGGTGCAGAGAAACTGACTTGCCTACGGGCTGACGGCTGGCAAGGGCAGAGCTGAGGCTCAAATCAAGGTCTGACCCTGCATCCCATGCCCTTTCTAGTCCCTTCCACGATCCCTCCACAGGGGATGACCTGCGGTGGCCCCAGTGGCTGTGACTTTCCAGGCGAGGAGCACCCTGGCATCCTCCCAGGGGAGATGAAATGTGCCTCGGGATTGAGGTCCAGCCCTACTCTGGGGGCGCCATGTACCCCCGAGCCACAGCTAGCTCATCCTTCCCTGAGCCCTGCCGGGGACCAGGCCCGGCCAGGCCAGGGTGCCCCGTCGCCCCACTGGGGATGCTGACCCCTGTCCTGCTGCCGCGCCGGGGGCTGCCCAGAAGTGAGGATGACCTACCTCACCCCTGGGTCCTTCCAGCTGTCGGGCCCTGGCCTGATGCCCACCCTCCTTCCCCACCCCCAGGCAGGACAGTTCTCAGGCCAGAGACAGATGGAGCCACAGGCCACTGATAGGGCTGGAGTTCAGGGCTGGCAGTAGCCTGAGGACCTGTCTGTGGTCAGGAGACGCACCCCAGATCTCCCAACTCAAGTGTCCACATGGTACCAGCCCTGCGTGAAAACCCGATTCAAACTGGGTTAATCCAGCAGGAGTTTATCATCTACGAGGCTTCCAAGTCCAGGCCTGGCTGGATCCGGGTCCCAAGAAAGTCCCAGGCTGACCCTGGGGCAGGGCAATGGCGGCTCCAGCCAAACTCGCACGGGAGAGGGGAGGGGCGTGGCACCAGGAGGGCATCCACACCATCCTCTTGCTGCCCTGCCGGGAGCTGGGAGCCAGGCTGAGGGTTCCGAGTTCTCGCCGGCAGGTGTGTGCCCACCATGGGGCCCAGACAGCTGCGGAGCCTCTCTCCTCAGATCAGGTGATCGAGGTTCCTGCAAAGGCCTGGCCTACCCGCTGGGCCACGCCGGCCCCTCTTGGGGAAGCGGGCGGGCAGCGGCAGGAGGAAGGGGCACGGGGGTGGGGACGCTGGGAGGGACACGCGTGGGTGCCTGCTGGGTGCTCACGATGCCACCTCCCACCCAGCGTGAGTATCCACTAGGTCCCGCTTTCCCGCTCAGAACTGTCCCGCTTTAGATGATAAACAAACTGGACACTTTGTATCATCTCATTTTTTCTTAAGTTTTGATTTTTTTAAATAAGATTATAAAAGCAATATGTGTTACTATAGGAACATTAACAGAAAAGTTTACAAAGGAACCACACAGGTCACTCAGAGCCTGACCACTGTTAACATCTGGATGCATTTCCTTTCACCCCTCTTTCCACGTGGAGATAAATGTTTTAACACAGTCTGGACTGGACTGTCTGTCTAGTGTGGTACTGGGGGTTTTTTGGTGTTGATTCTCTCATTTAAGCCCTGAGAGTGTTACAAGCCCTGTCTGCATATGAGGAGGCTGCCTGGAGTCAGCGTACGTCCTGGTGGCCCGTGTCAGCTGCAGGCGGTCCAAAGCGGGGCCAGGTCCAGAGACCTGCAGCCGGACCCAACGGCAGGGTGTCTGAGCTGCTGCCCAGTGAGCCCCAGAGCCTGTGCCCAGGACGGTGTCCTCCCCCTGCCACAGGGGAGGCACCACTGCACTGGGTGAGCTGAGCCAGGGAGATAATGCTCCACCCGGGCCATGCCCCGACAGAAGGGCCGGCGCCAGACCGAGATCCAGACCCGAGCACAGCCAGGGTTGTCACCTGAGGGGGGCAGGTAAGGAGCTATTAGGGCTGTAGGTCCATCCGGGGCCACTCTGTGGAAGCCTCCCCTGCCAGTCATGGGGGACGCGAGGCTGGGTGCCGGGGTCCCTGGGCTTTGGGGCTGCAAGGCTGCGCCTCTCACCCCCAGCCTCAGCCACAGCAGCCTTGCTTCACCTGCTTCGTGAGCTAGATGTTCATGGACCATTTTGTTTGAAAAAGGAACGGCTGCTGAAGAGAAAACAAGAACAGTCTGGACGGGGTGCTCTTGTGTCTCGTTCCCAGAGGGGGCATCCCCTCAGGACCTAATAGATCTCCAGGCAAAAACCTCTGCAGTCAGATGATGTGGGCCAACCTTGGCTTATAGAAATGACAGAAGCCTCCCTAAGCCTGTCCTCGAGGCTGCAAACATCCTGGTCTCCTGAGCTTGGTTAGCGAGGGGTCCCTGACTTGGGGGCCAGGCACAGGGACCGTGTGCCCTGGAGCCCACTCTGAGCTAAGTTGTGAGCGCTGGCGACCCCTCGGCCCGAGCAGCACAGATCTGAGCCGTGCTGCCCTCCGAGGAGCGTGGGGTCCCAGCCTGCGCCCCCTCCCTGGCGACCCTGGTGGGCAGGGGGCCCCGCAGGCCCACAGGGCTCCAGGCCAGGCGCCCTGCAGCAGCGCATCCTGGAGCAACTGCTGCGTGGCCTTGCCTGGCAGGCATCTCCATCCGGAACACACAGGTACTAACTTCCCTGGTGCTGGGGGCCCCCGGGATCACAGCCGTGGCAATGGCCAGCACCCCCCTCGTGGTCGCTCACAGCCTCCTGCACCTGAGCCTCTCGACAGCCCTGAGATGTCCACTCTCCCCGTCTTACAGACCTGACCCCGAGGCTCGGAGGGGATAGAAGGGCCCAGGCTCTGCCCGTGCCAGTCCAGAGCGAAGGGTCCCAAAGGCAGAGGGGGGACCCTCCGATCTGCCACACCCAACAGAAAGCACACAGCCGGCTCCCAGCAGCTGGGCACTGAACCAGGAAGCTTTATTTACACAGTAAAAGTAACAAGCAAATTCCTGAGAGACTAGAGCGGCTCTAGTGCAAGACAGTGGCGGCCCGTGCGGAGGACAGGCTGCGGTGGGTGGAGGTGGGGGACAGACCCAGCGCCTCTGCACCCAGCACTTTGCCCCGGGCGGGGGCCTGGCCCAACACTGCCCGTCCTGGCCGCCACACTTCCTGAGGCTCCCCAGTGCCCACGAGGTACAGCTGGGAAAGCGCACACGGCCCCAGAAACCGCTGACTCGCCGTCCCCGCGCCCCGGGGCATCGCCCACCCCCGCACTGAAACACAATTTCTTTGCCAAAGAGACTATGCTAGAAGGTCAGACTATCCTACCTAGGCTACAAGATCTCCGCTGCGATCTGGGATTGGTTTTTTTTTTTTTTTTTTTTTTTTTTTTTAATCTTTTTCTCTTTTAAGAGGAATGGTTTTTTTCTGGCACCAATGGGAGGGGTCTGGCCAACCGTGTGGCCGTGGCAAGACGCGGCACAACTGCCTACGCGGAGGCACCGCCCTGGCCGGGCTGCCGCCCCAGCGCCGGGGGTTGGGGGGGGTACCGCTCGCGCCCCAGGCCGCGGGGCCTGAGGCGGTCATCGTTCGGGTGACCGGCCCCAAGGCCAGAGCACACGCGACTTGAGCCCGCGGCGGGGCACCCAGGGCTTGCGCTGAGGCCCCCGGCAGTGCCAGCAGGAGTGCGGAAACGCACACGCCAACCCTGCCTGGAGACCCATTTGGATGTTGGGTTTGTTTTTTTTCCTAAGGTGGACTTCTCCTTTATTTAAATTTTCTTTCCGCGTACAAATTCACAAGACTTTCCTGCTACAAAAATTTTGCTGAAAAGTAAGGCTTTCTGAGAATGAAAATTCATATGCATGATCAGAACAAGCTCTCCTGTGGCCTGGATGTCGTGTCTGCCTGTGGGCCCTGGGCTGGACCCCGGCCTCCACCATAAGGCAAGAGGGTTTGCGGTAATGTAAACGGCGAGGCTGTGGCCCCGGCGCCCGGCCCGGCCCTCACAGGCAGCAGCCCGTTAGTCCAGCGGCTCTAGCAGGCGCTCCCTCTGGAGTAAGCAGGGATGCCCCGTGACAGGAAGCCCCCCCCCATGACCCCGTTCTTGTCCTTCAGGGCCCCCGGGGCCGGCGGACCGCCTGGCGCGGCCCCCCCCCCCGGCTCTGAACTTCCTCAGAGGCAGGAGTTCATGGGCTGCAAGAGGCAGGGCCCCAGCAGAAGTGAGGCTTGCGGGAGCCCACCAGGCCGCGGGCAGCCCCCTGGGGTCAGAGGCAGCCTCCCTCCAAGACCAAATTCCCAGTGCCAGAGAAGCAGAGCACAGATGGGCAGCGTGGCAGCACCTTGTAGATGAGGTCTGCTCTCTTCAATTAAGACAAACGTGAAGCCACAGGAAGGCCGTCTCTTTCTCTAAGAGGGGCCACTGGCCATCCTCTCCCCTCCCTGCTGCTGTCAATGGCCTTTGGCGAGGAGCTTCGGTTGGGGCAGAACAGCCAAGAGAGGCCTGAGGTGGCTGGAAAGGGCCAAACCCTGCCTTGGGCTGGGATCCCTTCTGCCTTTTGGGTTGATAGGACCAGCCTGCGGGGAGGTGGGGATGATGGGGCCACTGCTTGTCCTTCCCTGCCACCAGGCCTGGGAAGGGGGGAGGTGACCGGCAGGGTCCCAGGGCGTCACCTGTGCCACAGGCCTGTGACACCCACCCACCGCCACATGCCTCCCTCCAGGCCCCGAGGAAAGGCCCATCCTGGCTGAGTCTCGCCCCTCTCGGTGAGTGAGGGAGGTGGGATCCTGCTTGTCCTTCCCCAGGAAGGACTGCTGTCCTGCATGCGCTCTCTATGGCCGCTCTTGGTGCGGGCCAGGTGTCAACACCTCCCACCCCAGGCTTTCTGAGGCCGAGAGGCGCCAGCATGTACTCTGTGAATTCATATGTTGGTCGCTGGACACCACCGAACAGCTGCCCCAGCCTCCTCTGGATCAGCTCTAAGACGACAAGCCGCCAAGCGGGGATCAGGTGAGACGTCCTTCCCCACCCAGAGCCGCCGGCTGCCTCGTCCGACTCCCCAGGGGAACGTGCCTTTGGAGGGACCTGCCCAGCGCCCGCACACCCGTTACACTCTACAACCTGAGGCTTTCAACACAATCTTGGGGGGCCACGGAGTTGGGGTTTTCTGCAAGCATCTTATGGCTGATTTTTAAGAAAAGCCAAGTATAAATGAGAACTTGAGCCCCCTCACTTTTGATGTAAAAAAGTAAAGGTTAAAGTAAAGTTTCCCAAATATCGTCTCTCTCCTCAGTGGAAAGAAAGTGAGAGCCACTTGTACTCGACCTGCAGCGGTGAGGCATCCGCCGTGAACAGATGAGCAGGGGCAAAGTGACTCCGAGAGAGCCTCTGTCGCGGCAGCGAACTCCGGAGAACGCACGGATGTGTTTAGCCTCACGGGGAAAAAAGAGCCACTCGCTCACAAGCCGACCCAACTGCTATCGTCTGAGGAAGGCGCCAAGCTGCTAAAAGCCAGATTCCAAGGCAGCAGAGCCCAGGAGGCGTGTGTGCAAGCGGGACTGGAGAGGAGCTGTCTGGGAGGGAGACGTTGGGGGGTGGGGCTCCGCGGCAACCCCGGGGGGGGGGGGTATAATGGTGGAAAGTTGTCTCACTCTATCAGTCTCTATTGCTGCGTAACAGTCCAACCAAAATCTTAGTGGCCTAAAATGACAACCATTTTATTTCTGAGCCATTTGGGCTGGGCTCAGCTGGGCGGTTCTGGTGGCCTCACCTGGGGACCTCACACAGTGCCATTGGCTGGGGGGGGGGGGGGGGGGGCCCGGAGCCGGAGAGGGTACGCGCGCGTCTCGCTCTATGCCTGCGGCGGGGAGAGGCACTCGCCACCCTCTGCTCCCTGGCCCACCTGGCCCACCGACAACGAACCTGCGCGTGAAGGCTGCGGGGCCCCAGGGCGGCCTGCAGACGCCCTCCGTCCCGAGACGAGCGCAGGGCCTGGGGCTGTGCGCCTGCACAGAAGTCCTGCTTCCTGAGGACGTTTTCAAAAGGTCGCCCTTTTATGGTGACATCGCTCCACTCACCTGGCACTCCATGACAGGTTGGTCACGGAGAATGGCTGCCAGCTGCCGACGCTGCCAGAGCAGCCCCCAGAGCGGCAGGGAGCCCGGGGCCAGGCCGTCCACGCCGCAGGAGGGGCTCGTGGCTCTGCCATTGCGGCCGACAGAGCCACCAAATATCTCCCCAACTAGACGGCCTCTAACGAGCGCCCCGAGTTGCTCCCTGGACCCTGAGAGTCCAGATGTGGAGGCCGCCCGGCAGCCCAGGGCTGCTGTGCCCCGCACTTGGCATTAAGGCTAAACGGTTCTGGTGTCACCACGGAAGGAAGCCTCTCCCGACCCCGCCCAGGCCCCAAGCGGGAGACCTGGGAGAGAAGGCACGGAATACGACTGGGGGAGGGGGGGGCTGCTGTGGGCCGACTCCCCCCACCACTGAACCTGAGCAGGAGGCCGAGAAGGGCCATGACCCCAGCGGAGGGACCCGAGCCCGGGCGGAAACCCGGGCCGGCGGTCAGCACGTAGAGCGGGCCGGCCCAGCCGCAGCGCCACGGGACTGCCCAGCGGGGACGGTGGGACGCTTGTGCCGACGTCCCACGGGAAAGAGGGGAGAAGGAGACCGAAACCAAGAAGCTTCTCTCCCGGCCGTGGCAGCTCCACGGAGCGTGGGTGCGGTGCTGGTGAAAGGCTGAGACCCTGCACCGCGGGCCCGGCCAGGCGGCTGGTGCTGCGCCAGGACCCCGCGGGCGGGACGGCGTCTGGGGAGGTGGTGGGCTCGCTCCTGGGCCCCGAGGCCTTCCAGGAAGCGCTGATCAGGCCCAGGCGTGGGGCTCCCCCGGGGGCCCTGCCCGGCGCCCGGCGGGAGCGGGGTGGGGGGGAGGCGGCGGGAGGCCCGTGGATTCTAGCGCACCCCCTGCCCTGCCCGCCCCGCCGCCAACCGGGGCCTCTCAGTTGTTCTCTATCTGCTCAATGTCCAGCTCGCCGTCCAGGGAGCAGGGGCTATTGCGGACAGCCCCGCGGTCCCGCCAGGCCGTGCCCGGCTCCCCACGCCCACCGCAGCCCTCGCCGAGGGCGCAGCCACCCGCCTCCTCGCAGCACGGCTCCTCCTGGCAGGCGGGGTGGTCGTCCAGGGACAGGGGCAGAGGCTCGGGGATCGGGGTCCCGGCGGGGGTCCTGCCCCCCGTGCCGGAGGCCGAGAGCAAGGCGGTCCAGGACCTGGTGCTGCTGACGTGGAGGGCGAAGGGGCTGTGAGGGCCGCGGTCCTCCGTCCCTGCGCTCAGGCAGCTGAGGCTGCTGAAGGTCTGACAGTTCTGTGGGGGAGACAGACACACACGTCACTCAGGGTCACGTTCCTGGAACCCAAGTCCCGCACGCCCCAGCCAGCCAGGCCCAGGCCCCTGGGGCTATCTGCTGGTGGGCCCGCCGGGCAGCGGAAGACCACCCAAGTCCCGGCCTCCTCCCCGACCTGGACAAGGACAAGGATAACGTATGAAGAAATACCCGCGGCCGGTGAACATGTTAACGAAGAAAATGCGAGGTGCAGTTATTCACCTGCAAATCGGCAAAGAGAACGAGCTTACGAACACCCAGTGCTGGGGGCACCGCGGGGGTGGGGGGTGGGGCGCGCCCAGAGCCCTTCACACACAGCCTTTCTGAAAACGGATCTGAACCCTTCATCAGGCAATTTCACTTCTAGAAGTTTTATCTGAAGAAAACAATCCGGACGCATGCAGAAATTCAGTGACATGAACATTCCTCGTCACGCTGTTAAATTGAAAAGGAGAAAGTGACCCAGATTCCCTGTGATAAGGGTTCCATAAAGCATGTCTTTTCAGACAAGGGAAGCCTCTTTAGCCATTAGAAGAACACGGCAGGAGTGGATTTACTGACGCAAACGGAAACACCGCCAGGCCGCACTGCTGCACAAAGGGGGCACGGTGCCCATGCCACTCTGTCGCCGTGATAGGAGGGGACATGGGCCAGGAGGGTTGGGTTGACGTCCACATGGTGCACATCACAGTCACCCAGGGGGCTGGTTTCCACGTGAGCCCTGGGCTCCTGTGCCCTCAACAGGCACTCGGGTGACGGATGCTGCAGCCCTGCTGGGGAAGGGGCCGGGCTCACAGCTGGGTGCCGCGGAGACACCCCTCAGCCTCCCTAGGCCTTGGCTGCCTCATCTGTAAGAGGCGAGTGATGGTCCCTGCCTGTCCCACAGAGCCCTTTGAGGCCCCCATGAGAGAATGTGTCTGCCCAGGGCTCTGCACCCGTAGGCTCTGCCTCTGCAAGGGGCCAGCCTGGAGGAGGCAGCCTAGGGCCTGCCCGTGGCAGGCAGAGCTTGAACACGGCCCAAGGGTGCTTGGGGCCACCCACTCACAAAAGGGGGCAGGCCCGGCATTGCGCACCGACAGGTTCAGCTACACACCTGCTCTCCCGGCTGAGCACAGAGTCAGGACGGAGAGCTGTGCAGACGAGGATGCCCACGGCCCAGCCCCACTGGTCCCCAACAGGACCAGCAGCAATGCTGTGCTTTCTCGGGACGAGACAGGAGAGACGTGTGTCGAAGGCAGCAGGAGGGAGTCCGGGCTCTGGCTTCCTCCCTGCACACGCTGGGGACTTGGGGGCGTGGGGAGCACCGCACGTCTGCCAATGCCAAGGTCACAGGCCTGTCCTGAGGGCCCCAGTCCTTTCACAGGCGGCAGTGTCTGTATGCCACTTTGAAATAAAGGTGACCACCAGCTGTCACAGTGAGCAAGCTGCTGCACCAGGCTTGGCAGATGGAAAACGAAAGGCGCTCTCTCTGGAGGAAAGTGGCCGGGCCTGCCGTGCACGCGCTCACCGTCCCCACCGGCGCCACGGCGGAAACCGCTCTGATGGGTTTGCTCATCTTGGAATCCTTCGATTAACTGAGAAAGGGAGGCTGGGGTACTGGCGGGGTGGGGGCCTCTGGGATTGAGGAAAGAAGGACTGGGCCACCAATCAGACCTGAGATGCTGGCCCAGGTCGTGGTGGGAGCCAGACTGGGGACCCTCGCGGTACCCCTCCTGGGCCACGTGGGGCTCGCTGAGGCCCCAGGCCTCACAGGGCACGTTCCCTCTGCTGCCACAGCAGAGGGCCGGAGGCAGATCCTCATGCAAAATGGCCCCCAAGAGCCTCCGTGTCCTCAGGTCAGAACACAAACCTAACGCTGTGTGTGGGCAGAGGCCCCAGATGCCTGCGCCGGGAGGGTCCCTGGGGCCCCTTCTGCCTCCCAGCCACGCTCCTGACTGGCCTAGACCTGAGCCAGGACGAAAGGAGAACTGGGTAGAGAGACAAGAAAGAGGGAGGATGGCTCAGCCCGGACCTATAGGAGCAGCGGTTGTAGGGATTTCCGCGAATGGCAGCGTGACCCCCGTTACAAATAATAGTGCCCAGCGTAAAGCCAGCGTGCTGTGAACGGGTCACAGGTGATGCCGAGACCCTGATGCCCTCAGCCCCACGAACATGTGTTAACTAAGGTGCAGGCGGGTGCCTGACTTCATGGCAAACGTGACAGCGTGTGTCTGGGCACTAATCATGTTAAACAGCAGCCACGCCAGCAGCAGGGTGCTGGGGACCCCAGTTTGCGGGAACCTTTCAGAGATGCAGCTTTTGCCTCAAGTGTGCCCTGGCGAGGGCTGAGGTCAGAGAGGCTGTTACAGTCCTGGGTTCCGCCACACACAGGCCTGATGGCTTCAGACAAGACCTTCCAACCTCTGGGCCTTGGCCCACCTGACAAATAAGGGCTGGGCCAAGGGCACCCGGACGACCCCCATTCTGAATGTCTGGAATAACTGGGTCCTTTTTGCTTTGCAGCAGGGCAAGGAGCTGCAAGGTTTGGTTGGTGAATGTTGTCACAAGCAAACCCCAGGATGCCACTGAACCCCACCCTCTGACAGTCCTCAAAGGCACCTACTCCTTGGCTACAAAGCCAGTGTCACGTTGAAAACCTTGTTGACTCAAAACTCAGCTGTTTCAGCCACAGTGAAAACCTGCTGAATGTCCCAGCCGGCGGCACGCCCCACCTGCTGGGGAGGAATGTGACCTGCACAAAGGGGCAGAGTGTGTGTCCTGCCCAGGCTCCATCCCAGGAGGGCCCATCCTGTGTTGGCATCCAGGGCGCGGCCCTGGGGGCAGGGTCCCGCCCAGCCTCTCCCGGCCGCGGCTCGCACTCCCAAAGCTGCTCGCACTCCCAAAGCCCAGCTCCCTCGCACTCCCAAAGCCCAGCTCCCGTGCAAGAATGCTGCACAGGCCTGTTGGAGGCCTGGAGGCCTGTGTGCCCTCAACAATGTCTCGGGGAAAGCTGCAAAGCTTTGAACAAGTTCAAAGCACTGTGTGAACACATCTTTCCAGGGTGAAATGGCTGCTTTGGGACAGACAGTCCCCCCTATGCCGAATTCTGTTCTCTTGAGACCCGGCCTTGGCCCAGGGATGGGCCGCCTACTTGGGCACGGGCCTGCCCAGGTAATAAAGCTCATAGAGGACCATCCATGTGGCCTCAGGCTAGTGGCTGGAGACACTGCTCAGCACCCCAGTCCTAGAGTCTGGAGTGACTTTGGAATGGAGCCCCTGAAAGTCAAGTGGCTTCCATCAGAACTGCCAGGCCTCGGGTATGGGCAGCAGTGTCTCAGCCCACCCACCCAGCCTCCCCAAGTCAGGAGCAACGGCCCCTTCTCTGCACAGCCCTTCTGTGCAGATATCTGCTCCCGTCCCCTCCTGGGTGGCAGGCCCCTGGCCAGGCCCTGGGGACTGAGAGAAGGTCTTCTGGGTTCAGCCCCGCTGGAACTCTGTGCAGCCCTCATTGCAGACAGAGGCCCACCAGACCCGGGTAGTGAGTGCACCCCGAGGGCTGGGCCCGGCTCCTGTCCACACCCGCCGTCCACACCCAGCCCCAAGCGCCCACACTGTGAAGAGGCCGAGGAGGACGCAGCCCCTCGCCAGCTGAGGGCACCTCTGCCTTGAGCTGCAATCTGAAAACCAAATCCCCCCTCGGGAGCCTCACATTAACTTAACGGACTCGGCCCCGTCCTTCTGTGCACGCCGGCCACCAGCCACCCTGCCGAGCCTCGGGCCATGAGCTCCATCCCCTCCCCAAGTGCCAGCCTGGGGCCAAGGGGAAGGCGGACTGTGGGGTGCCGTGGCCGAGAGCAGGCAGCGGCAGCCCCCTTTCTCCTGGTCGTCTTGCCCTCAGGAGGACAGGCTGTTTTCCTCACTCCCGTCTCCCTGGGCCCCATCCCGCCCTTGAACCAGGAAGGCGTCGGGAGCGTGGTGCGCGTGGCCCAGGGGAGGAACACGGGGCGCAGGGTCTGGGGTCGGAGGATCTCGCCCAAGACCGGCTCCTCCACTGACAAGAGTCGCCTCATTTGGGAAATGAACAGTCGTCACTGGCCTGGCTGCCTCCCTGGGCCATTGCAAGGGTCCCACGAGAAAATGGATGTGAAGCGGGGCTGCTGGGGCCCCACCCATGGACGCCCGTTCCCCAGCGCCTGGCACAGCTCCCCTGCCCCTTCCTCCCGGGACAACCCACAGCCAGTGACTGGCCGATACGGGTTCTGGAGCTGACCCGGGCCTGGGGGGTCAGATCCCAGGGGCTCTTCACACTGCTGGGCCCCGCTGGGTTAGGCTGAGGGCTCCTGCCCTGGCCTGTCTGCTTCCCTCACTTCCTACAGGTTTCTCCCAAGGGCCTCCTAACCTCTGGGACCAGATTCCCGGCTGAAGCTCTGCTTCCAAGGAACCGACCTAAGACGGGAGGTGAAAGCACTCTGTGTCCACTGCTCATCAGTACTGCTGTTCCTTCCAGAACAGGAACGCCAGGTGCCGCTCAGAGGCCGACCGTCAGATCCCGTCAGGAGTCCACCTGTCAGGACCAGCCTGCCTTGCGTTTACTGGGGATCAGTGGTTGCTGGGGACCTCTCCCTGCCCAGCCCAGGGCCTCATCGTCGTGCCCACGTGAAACTTCCTCTCAGCATCGTGCTGAGACAGAACACGTCTCCCCAAGGCACACGTGTGCTTCCCCTTCTCGGACAAGAAGTGTGACAGAGTCCCCCAGCTCCCCTCTTCTGGCACCATCCTTCGAGGCTGGCTCATTTGCTTCTCCTCTTTCTAATGCTATCTCCCTCTTTGTAATCCAATTCATGGATCTCTCTGTGTTACTGATTTTTAGGGAACCACCTCAGATCCCTCTAGAAAGAGGGGCATAAACAAGCCCAACCAGCCAGGCAGAACGAGCAGACCGGGTCCGCGCCTGGCCCAGGCTTCTGGAGCCTTGCAGCCACTCTGCTGCAAGCTGCTGGGCTAGGGCCCTGGCTAAGCGGAGGCATTTCCTCCCCCAAGCAGACACTTTCATGAGAGCAGAATTCTCCAAGTATCAAGAAAACACCAGGCCATGAGAGTGGCTAGGGGCCTGGAAATTTTCTAAGTCTCACTTGTGCTGGAAGCTGGCACAGAGACAACCAGGGCGGTGAGGCATGTGGTTTCCTGGGGTGGCGGTTTTGTTCTGTTTTGTTTTTTAAACTATCTCAGGAAAGAGAAAAAGGCACCGGCTTATTTGGGGCCTATCTTTAATCCATCTTTGGTAAATCGGAGTTTCCCATGAAGGCTGGACTGTCTCTCATAGGAAGCCCCAGAGCCCAAGGGGTCAGGTGGTGGGCTGCCCCGGCTCGGAGCTGCGGGTCTGGTGGCGGGTGTCAGGCAGGTGCTGGAGGTGGCCGAGGGCAGTGGGCGCAGCTGGCCCCTCGCTCCCGGCATCCCATTACCGTGCTCAGGCCCCGCCCAGCTCCACTTCCTGCTCACTCAGCTCTGTGTCGGGCCCAGCCCGTTTCTGTGACATGCTTATTACCTTTGGACCCCACAAGACGCAGCCCTTTTAAGCCTGGACTGCGTGCCTACCTCAGGAAGAAGGGCAACGCCGGCCACACAACCCAGATAGGGAAGCTGGGTCGCCGAGGCCTGAAAGCAGAAAATGAAGTTGCCTGAAGGGAGGAGCCTCTGGGGCCCAGGGAGCACCTCGGACTTGGCACTGGACACTTGAGGTTCTTCCCAGATCACAGGTTCTAGAATCAAACAGCCAGGGGCGGGCAGGACATATCTGAGGGGTGGAAGGATGGCCCTGGCAGTTACTAGGAAGCCCCTGCCTTCCTGGGCCTTTTCCCTCAGCTCACCGCTGCAGAGGCCACGACTGTTTCCTGAGCACCTGTCACCTGGCAGGCGTCTCCTCATCCACTAGACCCCTGCAGGAGCATCATCCCCTGCAGAAGCAAGCCTGAGCCCAGGTGTCCCCTGCTGGTGCCCTGCGGCCCCAACCCTGCACCCCACCGCCTGGCTTAGGGGCCGGCTCACAGAAGGTGCTAGTGCAGCCTGGTGGGGTGGGAAGGAAGGACCCACTGGGTTAGCCCCCGGGGCTCGACTGTGTGTCCGCACAGCCCTAAGGTCCCGGGACGCTGTGGGCACATCCTCTGAATGGTGGCCAACCCTGTGGTCTGGAGCCCCTCTCTGCCACATTGTGGCAAACGCTGTTTCTGCACCAGGCCCCGGGTGGCAGATGGCCCGCCTGGACACGGAAGGTGCGGAAGCCAATGAATGGCAAGGGGCCTCCCGGCAAGCTCACAATTAGAAAACAAACATTTTCTTTCTGCAGTGTGCATTCTGGCCAGCACACACTCAGGACAGGACTTGTAAAAACACCTCGCTCTCAGCTTGGCGTGGAGGGAATTCTCTGCCTGACAAAAGTCGAGGGACCTTTCCAAAGCACACAGGGCGCTGGCGGGGGGACCAAGGCTAACACACTGCCGGGACACATGGGGACCCTGGGGGCGGCTTCTGCACCAGGACTGGGGGCACTGAAGGTGGGTCCAAGGCCCCAGAGGGGACGGCGGGCCCTGGGTTTTGTTCAGCTGGCTGGAGCTGGGTGCTCCGAGGGCCATGTCAAGGCACAGGGAGACAGGACTGCAGAGTATTGGGACCCTCTCAGCCCAGCCCTCCATTCTCTGTTCGGATATTGGCTTCCAGAGAAAGGGGATGCCTTTTGGAAAAACGGGCAAATCGCCAATCAGTCTAACAGCTTTATCTGCAGATAGGCAGACGGAGGCCGAGAGAAGGGAAGAGACTTGCCCCAAATCCCACAGCTGGTTTATGTGCAACCATTCCTCTTGACTTCCGGGTCGAGCTCAGGGGAACATTCGATCCTCAGGCAGGATAGCGGCCTAGAAGAGGCTGGACAAGCCTGGGCTAGAACCCTGGCCCTCTGGGGGCCCTGGGAAGTTCTGAAATTTCTCAGCCTCAGTTTCTCATTTGTACAATGAGGCTAATATGAGCCCCAAATGAAGTCACAGAATTGTTTGGAGGGTTAATTGCATCGAGACCATGTAGGAGGCCAAGGAGGCGCTTGGCAAACCTGAGCTCCCTCCTACCCCCTGTGCCCACCCCGCCGTGCTCAGGCTAAGGTGGGGGGTCCGTGGCTCTCAGAGGACAGCGCTGCACAGCCAAGGGGTCAGGGGCTCGGCTTTGGGAACAGAATCTATACTCTAGATGGTCAAACCCGCTGTCCTTTTTAACCAAAACCTGCTTTCAAAGGAGCCAGAAGACATGCCAGCAACACGAAAGGTGAAATCTCTAGGAATAAAAATATAAGAGATAGAGAAAAGAGATAGGAAGAAAACCTTATAGAACACGAATGTGGGCTTGAACAAACAGAGAGACATCCCGTCTGTGGACAGGAAGACTCAACCTCAAAAAGGTGTGAATTCTCCCCAAGTTAATTCAGAAGTCTAACACAATCCCAATCTACAACATATACAGCAGCCCTCCCCCCATCTCAAGACAAGCTGATTCTCAAGTTTTCATTGGAAAAATAAACAGGTGAGAATAATCAGGAAGCCTCTGCGAAGAGCAATTAGGAGAGACTAGTCTTACCAGATGCTAAAACATACTACAAAGCCTCAAAATTAGGAGTATATACTACTATATGAGGACACACAGAGGCTAATGAAACAGAAGGGAATGTTCTGAAATAGCCCCAGGTTAGCACATGATAAAGGTGGGATCTCAAAGCAGAGAGAAAAAGATGGAATTTTCAATAGCTGGTAGGGAGACCCGTGGATAGACATATTAAAAAAGAAAAAAGGGCTTCCCTGGTGGCACAGTGGTTGAGAGTCCACCTGCCGACGCAGGGGACAAGGGTTCGTGCCCCAGTCCGGGAGGATCCCACATGCCGCGGAGCGGCTGGGCCCGTGAGCCATGGCTGCTGGGCCTGCGCGTCCGGAGCCTGTGCTCCGCAACGGGAGAGGCCACAACAGTGAGAGGCCCGCGTACCGCAAAAAAAAAAAACAGAAAAAAATGTTGGCTCCATATTCATACCACATACAGGATAAGCTCCACATAGACCAAATACTGCCATATAAAACCATAAAAACACTAGAAGGAAACATAGGAGAATTCCTTTATAGCCTTTCTAAAATCCAACATTCAGAGCCATAAAAGAAATAATTAATAAATTTGATAAAAAATGTATACACGTCAAAAAACGCTAAAAGCACTGGTGGGACTGTAAAATTGTGCAGTCGCTTTGGAGAACAGACTGGCAGTTTCTCAAAATGTTAAACACAGAGTTACCACAGGACCCAGCAATTCCACCCCTAGGTATATACCCAAGAGAAATGAAAACACATGCCCATACAAAAACATGCACATCAACGTTCACAGCAGTATTATTCATAATATCCATAAAGAGGGAACAACCCAAATGTCCACCAATTAGCAAATGGATAAATAAAATGTAGTAGGAATATTTTTCGGCCATAAAAAGGAATGGAGGGACTTCCCTGGTGGCGCAGTGGTTAAGAATCCTCCTGCCAATGCAGGGGACACAGGTTCAATTTCTGGTCCAGGAAGATCCCACATGCCGCAGAGCAACTGGGCCCATGCGCCACAACTACTGAGCCTGAGCTCTTAGAGCCCGTGAGCCACAACTACTGAGCCCGTGTGCCACAACTACTGAGCCCGTGTGCCACAACTACTGAGGCCCGTACACCTAGAGCCCATGCTCCACAACGAGAAGCCACCGCAGTGAGAAGCACGCGTACTGCAAAGAAGGGTAGCCCCCGCTCGCCGCAACTAAAGAAAGCCCACGCGCAGCAACAAAGACCCAATGCCACCAAAAATATAAAATAAGTTAAAAAAAAAAAAAAAGGAATGCAGTTACCGACACATGCTACAACATGGGTGAACCCTGAAAACATTATGCTGCTCAGTGAAAGAAGCCAGTCAACAAGAGACCACATTGCTGTGTGACTCCATTTATATGCAATGCCCAGAACAGGCAGATCGAGAGAGACAGAAAGTAGATCAGTGGCTGCCTGAGGCTGGGGTGGCTAAGGGTGAACAGTGACTGGCAATGGGTATGAGGTTTTTTGGGGGGGGAATGATGAAAATATTCCAAAATTGACTGTGGTGATGATTGCACAATTCTGTGAACATACTAAAAACCACTAAAATTGTTTGCTTTAAACCGGTGAATTGCATAGCATGTGAATTATAAAGCTATTGAAGAATGCCAAAAGCAAAGTCAAAACACAAACAACAAATTAGAAATAAACATTTGCAACTCATAGCAAGGTAAAAACTAATCTAATATAGAATCGAGAAAAAGAGCGACACCTCAGTTTTTTTTAAGGGCAAATGAATACAGCAGAGGACATACGAATGACCTTTAACTACAAGATGCTCAACTGATTAGAAAAATGCTAACTAAAATGACACAGAGAAACCATCTTTCACCTATCCGGTCGGCAAAATCCACATTTGACCACAATCTGTCGAGGCGGCGGTGGGGAAACGGACCGCCTGAGGCACCCGTCGGTGGTGTGGGGCCCCCTCAGTGTCACCTGGGCAATACCCTTCCAGACGACAAGTGCGTACAACCTGCAACCCGCCACCCTAGTGGCAGGATGTGCCCACAGAGGGTACACCTGCAAGTCTGAAAGGACCCACAGGCAACACAGTTCACAGCTGAGAAGACGGCCCCCGGCTTGGGAGTCCGCAGCCAGGGCCTGGGAATGAAAGTGGGCACGTCCACACACCAGACCCTCCTGGTGCTGGAGAAAAGGCGGCAGCGGCTCGGCTCTGACACAGAAACACTTTCAGGGTCTATTATTTAAGGCAGCAAGGGTCAGAAAACTAGATGTTAGCACGCTATCTTTCATATATGAAAGGAGAATAAAACAAGAACCTTCTTATTTGCTTGTGTTTTTATAAAGGATTTCTAGAAGGATCACAGGAAACAAATAAGGAGTTAACCTGAGGCCACGGGGGATGGGAGGGATGGGAGCAACACTTTCCCTGTATACTGTTTTAATTTTTGAACATGTGAACGTACTATCAAAAAATGTGTGTGTGTTTATTTTAAAAGGAAAGGACACTAAGCTAGGAAGGACGAGGATGACTCACAGGCAAAACTCTTACTTGAAACGGTCACTCAGATTTTCAAAAAAAGAAGTCCCCCTCCCACACCATCTCCGTATTAAAATCATTGTAAGGTTTCTCCATCAAAGTTCTTTTTGACTCTCCTTTTCTCCTATTGGCAGGAACAAGGCTTATGCATCACAAAAAAATGGCACTTTGCAAAACTGTGCAGAAAAAAAAAGAAAAACCCCTCTACCGGGTTCCTGCATTTAATAATCACCAAATTAAATCTGAGTTTCACACGAGCACAAGACGTGAAAACATCAGGCAGGGCCAGCCCTTGAACGGCAAACAGGCCACACATGTGCCAGACATCTGCCTGTGGGCAGTCGGCTGTTCGGGCCTTTTCCCGGGGCTGGTAGGTGGGCTCATAAACACAGGCAGGGGGAAATCCCTGGGAAACATCTCGCTGTTCTAAAGGTTTGCAGGGCTCCCCGCCTGCCTGGTGGAGGCTGGCCTGGGGTCCTCGCTCCATGGGAGAACACTGCCGGGCCTTGCGGGTGACCCAAGGCGGGGCCGGGGCTGCTTTGCACCCAAAACCCCAGCTTTCCCCAAACAAGGCCCGTCTCTTGGACTGCACCCACCTTGCCCAAATGGGCCGGTGCCCGCCATTCAGAGCCGCTGCCCGGCCCTGCCCCAAGGCAGGGCAAGGTGGCTGCTTGTTTGTCAGAAACAGTCAGGGGGAACGGCCCCCGCGTGTCTGCGAGAGGCTCGGTGCCGAGGACGGGCGTGTGGGCCAGGTGTCTGCAGTTGTGGTGCGTGTGGACAGAGTCCCCACTTCCACCTGTCAGCATATTTCCACACCTGGTGAACACACGAAAAGCAGAGAGTAAAAAGCTCAAAGTGTCAGATTCAGCTGGATTTCCTTTCTATTTGGTGCGGGTGGTGGCGGGGGGAGGATCTCTTCTCCCCTCCTTAACGATAAACTATAAATCATAAAGAAAGGCAGGCAAACACTGTGGAAACACGACCGATTTATCTGCTCCAACAGGCCTCAGCACGGAAAACTCCTACAGCCCACAGTCCCCAGGCCCCTTACAGACTGACCCTCTCCATGGACAAAGTGCTCCCCTCCCGCTGGAAAGGACCACCAGGTGCCCTGGCCTCACTCCCACCCTCTCTGGTTTGCTTCCACCCCTTCCAAGCTCCGCACCTCCAGGCCCCTGGCCCCTGACTTCAGGGAGGACAGTGTCCGAGCAGGGCCCAGAGGCCACCTGCATAGCCGGGATCCAACCCACACCACTGGCTCCTGCGTCCACATTGACATCAACGGCACTGGAGGAGTGGGCTTCACAGCAACGGCCACTTGGCACTGATCCCCAGCTAACCGGCCCAGGCCAGAGGGCCAGAGAGGAGAAAGAAATGCACGACGCCCCCATGTCTGCTGTCTGGAACCTCGGCCGTCTCCCAAGGCCAAATACTGGAAAATCCAAGTAAAACGTGCCACAATCAGGCTGAACTCCAGGCAAACCCAAGGCCAAGAGAGCCTACACCAACCATCTTAGGATAATGCCAGCACCCCTCAACTCCTGGGAGCCAGGACCCTGGCCAGTCCCGGACAGCACTCGCACGCGGAGCCTGAGGACGTAGCCAGACTGGGAGGGCAGGCTTGGGGAACAGGGATGGGCTGGAGGCCCCAAGTGAGGGGGCCTGTCCCCACCGACCGGACCACCCACAGGGCACCTGGTCCGGTCCAGGTCCCCTGAGAGGGATATGGCAGGGCCACTGGGACGAGGCCCCAGAGGGCCAGTACACAATGTCTGGCTGCCCTCACTTCCACGGCATCAAGGGGGGCTCCCCTGCCAATCCACAGGGGCTCCTCATTGCCTACAAAGCTGGCCACATCACAAGCCACAAGCCCCACTCCCTTGCTCTGTGACTTGGTCCAAGGTCAAGGTCCAAGGGCGACAGCTCCCCCAGGGAGGCACTGGGCCCACGTGGGAGAGCGAGCCCCACTGGGACTTCAAACACAGGGTCTGGGTGCAGCTCCAGGGCCTCAGGCAAACCCTGCTCCCTTCGCGGCCTCCATCTGTCCTCTGTCCTGAGACAGGGTGGTCCCCAAGGACCTCGCAGCAGCCTCAAGCAGGAGGTGGGAGATGACAGGCAAGCCCCAAGGGCAGTGTGGTATCCAGGACACCCCTGAGGGGGTGTGGTCACCTGGCTCCAGGCTCCAGCCTGTCATGTACTGGGTGTGTCCTAGGAAAGACCTGGGTCCACGCAAAAAACGAGGGAGCTGTTAGTCCTGCATGAGCCTGGCTGTCCCTGCCCTGCCTTGCCTGCGCCCTCCCTGCCCACTCAGGCCCCCTGGATGCACTAAGCTCACCTGGGGGTGCCCTCCCTCAGCCAGGATCATCACCCCCTCGATAATCTCTCTCCCCTCACAGCCCAGCTAAAACACCCTCCCCGCCCCTACAAAGCCCTCCTGGAGCCTCCCTGCCACACAGGCTGGCTGGCAGGGTTCTGGAGGGCTCGGCCAGGGAAGATGTCTGCTGGCCGCACCTCTGATGCCTGGAGGAACGGGGTTGGGTGGCTGAATGAAGAGTTGAAAATGGTGATCCATTTGGGGTGGAGTCCTGCGTCTGCCACTACGTGTCCCTTCGGCCTCCTTGTGCAACCTGAGTTTCTCTTTCCCCATCTGTAAAATGGAGAAATAAAACTGCCCTTGTGGGGCTGGAATGGGGCTGGAATGAGATCATAACAGGGCCCAGCTCAGTGGGATCTCCACACCACATTACGGTGTCCGGCTGCACCAAGACGGAGGAGGAGGGCCGGCCCTGCCCCGAGGGACTCAGGCAGAAGCCACAGAGGGAGAGCCCTTCACCCACAGCTGTCCCAACCGGAAGTGACCCGTGAGAGCAGAAATCCCAGGCGTGCTGGGGAAAACAGAGGCCGCGCTGGCCTGTCCTGGACACCAGAGTCCTGCGGGGGCGAGGAGGGGTGGCTGGGCCCCGCCAGCGTGTCCCAGCGTGCCTGGGCAGGGCAGGTGGCCACGGACGTGCCCGCTGGCAGCGGGTGTGGCAGGACATTCCTGGGCACATTCCACCTCTGTGGGCTCGGCTGTCCCTCCTGCAGAGCCAGGGCTGAGTGGCAGGGACACCCTGTGGGGCTCTGGTGGTCCCAAGCCCGGGAGGCCCCATTAGAGGACCGCCTCTCCTGAGGCTCGATCTCACCTGGAGGCAGCCCAGACACTCAGTTATAGGACAGGGTGGGGGGCTCACCCCGGACTCGTGCCCACCAGGCACTTTTCCTGGGATGGCCTGTCCTCTCACCCATGTAAGTCACGTCTCTCCAGCCAAATCCATCACTGCAGCAGGGCAGGGGCCTAGCAGAGGCCCAGGATCCCTGGATGGAGTCCCAGCTCTGTCCAGAGCCCCAGGGGTGACCTGAGGTCTCATCCCCCTTGGAGCCCGGTTCCTCCAAGCTGCAGTGAGGGACGACAGGGGACAACCATGGGAGCCAGGGAGGTTGCAAAGGCCTGGGAGCTCACGTGGTGCTTGCAAAGTTCTCTGGATGCTTGTGGCCACCAGCCCAAGACTCCTCAGTCTCTGCTGCCCAGGGAAACCCTGTCAGGGAACCCCTAGTGCAGGGGGTTCCTGGGCTGAGGGGTAGGGGGAGCAGGCCCAGCATTCTCCACCAGGACCAGGCCAAGCCCACCCCAGCAGGAGATCCAGATTCCAGGCCAGGAGCAGGCACC
>NW_006796565.1:960747-963853 GCF_000442215.2 Lipotes vexillifer | reverse complement strand
ACGCGGGCCTCTCACTGTTGTGGCCTCTCCCGTTGCGGAGCACAGGCTCCGGACGCGCAGGCTCAGCGGCCATGGCTCACGGGCCCAGCCGCTCCACGGCATGTGGGATCCTCCCGGACCGGGGCACGAACCCGTGTCCCCTGCATCGGCAGGTGGACCCTCAACCACTGCACCACCATGGAAGACCCCAGGAGATTTTTTTAAAAAAATATTTATTTGTCTTTACCTGGTCTTAGTTGCGGCATGCAGGCTCTTAGTTGCGGCGTGCTGGATCTAGTTCCCAGACCAGGGATCAAACCCAGGCCCCCTGCATTGGGAGCGCGGAGTCTTAGCCACTGGACCGCCAGGGAAGTCCCTGGGAGACATTTTCACAAAGCGCACTGGAGATGCCAAAGAGGCTGTGCAGGGCATGTCCTGAGTGGCACAGGTGTGGCCTGGAGCATCACGCCCTGTGCCACCAGACAGACACAGGAGTGGAGTGTGTGCTGCTCTGAGTGAGTCTGAATAAGCCATTGCCACTTAGAAGCATGATGGAATCACGATGCCTACCTCGTGGAAGACCCAGCTCAGGGCCTCAGTGTGCTGACAGAATGCACTTCCCACTTGGAGGCCTGACCACAGGCTCCAGAAGGGCTGGCCAGGGTGGGTCCCTGTTTCTTTGACTTTCCCAGGGACACACCTCAACATAACCGAATTTCCCGACAGGCTTATTTTTTTCCTTTGCTATTTTTTCCCTTTTGTTCGTTAATGTTTAAGTGCTTGACAGGACATGCAAATACAGCACTGGCATCTGGAGGCATCTAGAAGCCCTCGCAGTCACCTGCCAAGTGAATACACCTGAGGTGGATGCCCGGGGCCAAGCTGGGTGAACCTCTCGCTCCATTATCTATCTCGTCATCTAATCCTGAGAGGCGGGCTCTGCCAGCCCCTCTGCGTACATACAGGCAGAGAGACCCAGGTAGCTGGGCAGTCCCACGGGGCCGGGGGTGGGCCAGGCTCAACCCCGGCTCTGTCTGTGCCCTTACCCGTCACTCTGCACCTCATGGCTGCCAGAAACGCCTGAATCCGGGGTTGAAACCCAACCTAATTTCTACCCCCCAAGTACCCCCAGCAAGGCTTGCCTACTACTTGGTGAGAATTCCCAACTACAAAAGCCAAAGGCCCTTGTGACAGCAAGGGCTCCGAGATGGCCCCGAGGAATGTGCAGGGCCCGGAGAAAGCCCTAAATCATTCTTCCATCCAGACATTTCTTCACATAAAGAGAAAACCGACCCACAAGGTTGCGCTACCGTAAATTCCACCTGTCATCCCCTGGAATCCTGCCTTGTCCCAGGAACGAAGTAAAGGCATTTCTGGGGGTTCTCGTGTCCTAGCAGCCGCGGAGCCTCTGATGGTAGCAGAACTAACGTCTACTAAGCATGTTCCCTGAGCTTCCCGGGGTTATCCCACTGAACCCACACGACACCCCCTGAATGGGGACGGGGGCACTCCCATCACTGGAGGCTCAGGAACTTGCCAAGGCCACACAGGGAGTAAGTGGGGAGGATCTGAACCCCGGTAGTCTGACCCTGAGACCAAGGGCCCGAGTGCCGGAAGGAGAGACAGCGGGAAAGGATGCGGCCTCCCTGGTGCACACGCCAGCAAGGCAGCAGCCCCGCCAGGGGCCAGAGGGAGGGTGTGCCCAGCCTGGCCCCACACAGGCCAGGCCCTCAGCCAGATGGGAGAAACGGGCAAAGGCCACAAGTGTATAACTGCTGCCTGGAGTCACCCCAGGTGATGACGTGTCAAGGGAAATGCTGAAAGTGCCAAGGAGGCAGACCCACAAGAGAAACCAGCCAGGGCCCAGTGACAGCGCCTGGGTGCACATAGAACCTGGCATCTTCCCAAGGGTCCCAGCTCGGCCCTTGCTCCCTTCTTCCCCTTATATGTAAATTAGTTCACGTGTGTGTGCATGCACACCGCACACATAGACACACACAGCTCCGCCATCTTGCAATCACTTCAAGATGCTGCAGTTCCGACACTGTCCGACGATCACGTGGTCAGTCTGACTCCGACCCCTTCGTGGCCGTCCTCGTCCAGACGGGTGAGGCGAGCTGTGATGGAGCTGAGATGGCACATGAGGTGCCCACCGCCAGGAGACCAGCTTCCGGGCCTGGGCCCCAGCCTCTAGCTTCAGACCATCATTGGCTGAGCCCAAGCCAGGGAATGAGCCTACCTCTCTCTTGTAAAAGTGTCTGATGATTTGGAAAACGCACGGAACCCACGAGGAAGTCCTTCACTTTCCATCTGCAAGTGGCTACCACAAAAAGGAGCCGCCAGACTGTGCGTGTCATCAGCTGAAGCCCGGGTCCACTCAGAAAGGGGAGCCTCGGGAGAGAAGGTTCTAAAACCCCCATGGGAGCCACCACCAGGCTCTTAGGAGAAAAGCAGCCCCAGAGCCGGCCCACCCCTGGCAGGCTGGGTCGCTGCCCTTCGGACCACAGGAAGAGGGCCCCGTCTCCACCCTCTGTCTTCCAAGCAGATAGGCAGGTCTTATTATGAAAAAGAGAGCTGATAACATACTCCCCTGACCTGGGTGCCTACCATGTGCAGGTTCCTCCAGAACCCCTAGGAGGCAAGTGCCAGGACTCCTACTGTACAGATGAGGAAACTGAGGCCCGAGGAGCCTGCCAAGGTCACCGAGTGAGAGTGGGAACCTCAGGCCATGCTCTGCACAAAATGCCACAGGCACACAGGCATGCACACGTGTGTGCAACGTGCTCATGCGCACACACACTGCCCTGCAAACCTGGAGGGAAAATGAGCCGTGGAGGCCCTCCTGGCGGGTGACTGCAGCCACAGCCAGGGGTTGTTCCGAGTGGGCTCAGTGTCCTCTCCGCATCGAGGACACTGACGCTGCCTGGGCTTGTTAGCAATCGGCCGTGCAAGCAGGTCAGGGGATCTTAACGAGGCTGGGGCTCCAGATGAGAGGCGATGAAAGCCGGAGCCACACTTGTGGACAAATCCACAGTGACGGGTCCCCCTCTCGTGCCAATGCCTCTCCTGGCTGTTGTGGCCAAAGCAGGCCAGCTTCAAGGGGCGGGGCGGGGCAGGGGGGGGGGGG
>NW_006796565.1:958317-960474 GCF_000442215.2 Lipotes vexillifer | reverse complement strand
GGGGCGGGGGGGGGGAGGGTGGACGGGCAGAGTGATTCTGCCACGACAGAAGGGCTGCCTGGCAGAGCCCAGACAGCCCCAGATGCCACCTTCTCAAGCCTGGCACGTCCTCTCTGCAGGAGAACCGGCCTGGGGTAGTGGCTCCACCCTGGCAGCCCAGCAGGCTTGCAGGCGTCCCCCGCAGCGCGACAGCAGCCAGGCTGACGCCCTGTGGTCACAAAGTCCCCAGAGGGAACAAGGGCCCTGAGGCCCTGTGGGTCAGCAGCCCCCCAAACACACCCACCCACACATACACACACTCACAGAAACCTGGGAGGAGGGCAGCCTTCTCTCTCCTCTGCACTTAAAATGGGTTCTCACTACAAAACTAAGTATGAGCTAAGAATTTTCCCCCAAATTGCTCCGGCAGGATTGGAGAATCCAGAACAAAACTCCCTTAAAGTGCAGCACAAAGCTCTCCGGCAGTCGGCTGAACTGCTTTTCTACTTTCCGTTTTCCCTCGCGCTGTCTCCCTCTTTAATCTCCGCCATTGTCCCCACCAAGTGAGACCTCATGGTGTTTTCATGAAAGCAAGAAAAATTGACATTCCTGAAGGTATTGTGGGACCTGTCGAGGCAGAATCACTCACATATGCCTTTTTTCTCACTTTTTTCTCACTGATCTTAGAGAGAGAGAGAGAGAGAGAGAGAGAGAGAGAGAGACACACACACACACACACACACACAAAACACAAACAAAAAAGTCCGTTCCTCGACTGGCCAATGAGAAAGAAAGCCGCACTCTGTCTCTCGAGGGAGAGACATCAATGGTCGGAGCGCTCACGTTAACGGAGACGCACAGAACTAAGCACCCCACTCACCCAGCTGGAAACAAGAGAGCAACTTCCATCCGATTGGGGGAAAAAATTAATTGCAGCTTTAGAAATATCCTTTCTCTCCCGTAGGACCCCAGAGCCATGGGAGGCCATGGGAGGCCCAGGTGCTCTGCAGGGCTCCCAGTGGTTATTGCTATTCACCACTCGCAGGTGGCTGATCAACTTCCCAGGGTTTATCAGCGTGGCGATGGTGCCGTGCTCTTTCAGCAAGGGCTGCGGGAACCCATACACTGGGCCACTTAAATCAGTCTGAAGCTGTGAAAGGCTCCATCACTTGAAGCCCGGGCCTGGCCGCCCAAACAGAGCCCCGGGAGGGCTGGCGGGCGGGCGCAGGGCCGGGAGGATGGTGCCAATTAAAAACCCAAGCCGATGGGCCTTTCTCTTCCTCGTTTTCATTCCTACAGCTACATTGTGTCCACTGGCAGCAGATTCCAAAAGCAAGGCAGGGGCATTCACCTCCCAGGGCTTTAGAGCTTCCATTCCCAAACTAGGCTAATTAAAAGCACAGTCCCTCCCAGGCTGCTCCTGGGGAGGAGTGAAGACGGAAGCCTCAGAAGACAAGGCCTGACTGTGAATGCTGGACTCTTCCGGGGACGGCTAGCAGTCTGGGAGGATGGGTCCCCTTCAGACCGTCACCCCATCCTCAGAGGCAGAGGGCCTCTGGAAGGAAAGGGCCCACTCCGGCATCAGTCCCCAGAAGAGCCTGGCCCTTGGGGTCTCTGGAACATTCCAGCATTCCCTGCATGTGCCAGAGGCCCCCAAACCTGCTCAGGAAGACAGGGCAAACCTGGTGTGGGGGGGACTGGGCCGGTCTGCAGCTTTCACAGCCCTGCTACAGGGCTGACGTGCCTCTGGGATAAATTCACCATCCCATGCCTGCTCCCAGGATGCCCAGCGGACAGCAAGCTGGCCAGCCAGGGGTCACTGACTATGGAGACAGTCGTAGTCTGGGGAAGACGGGGCCCAGGCCTCGCCACTTTCTAGCTGTTTATCCAAGGCTCAGCCACTCTGCCCCTCTGGGCCTGTTTCAACTGGAAAGAGGTGACAATGAAAGTGACCTTGCAGAGTTGCTGGGCTAGCACAGTGCGTGGCATACACACAGCCTCACCCAGGGACAGCCAGCATTGTGACCACTAACCACAGCACTACCAAGCGGCCACCACCCCTCAGAAGCTCTGCCAGCAAACCAAGGAGCTTTGGCTCCATGGGGGCAAGTCAGAACCCCCAGAAATGGGACAGAGGGTCCTCCGTGCCCCCCCGCACCCACCGCCCGCCCCCCCCCC
>NW_006796565.1:928229-958305 GCF_000442215.2 Lipotes vexillifer | reverse complement strand
CCCCCCCGCCGCCTCCAGTGCCCTTTAGAATTCCAGGACAGCTCCTAGCCCAGCAGTGGATGAAGATGTGGGTGGCAACTCTGTTCTTTGAACAAAGTGCGCGTTAATTCCAGCTGACCTACGCGGCATTCAGCAGCCCTTCTCCAAATTACCCGGGTATCTGAGCTACTGAACGAGGTCCTCCCCCAAGAACGTCTCAGAAAGGCACCGCTCAAAGGTTGCTGCCGCAGAGGGAGGCCAGAGGAGACCGCCCTGGGCTGCTCAGAGAAGCTGCGGATGCCGGTTTCCCAGATGGCGGTGGGAGGGGGCATCTGGAGAGCTCCGAGAGGCCCAAGAATTTGACCTAAGAGGGCAGGCGGCCGTGATGGGAACAGGGGAGGGACACAGAGGAAGGTAGCCTGGGCCGGCCTTTCCAGCCAGAGCCTCCCCTGGTCGGGAGGCCGGGAGACAGAGGGGATGGTGTGTGCGGCCCCTCTGCCATGGGACCCGACACAGCCTGGAGCATCTGCCCCTGAGTGGGGTGAAGGTGGCTCCGGCTGTACCCGGAACCCATGGGGCCTGCCCCTCACATTCTTCCTCCAATGAGAGGAAAAGGAGCCACGTGGGTGGGAGAAGAGGCCAGCCCTGCGAGGCAAGGACTCCAGCAGTGGTCCCCTGCCTCGGGGGCGGCAGCAGAACGAGGGCCAGGCTTGGGTCTCACCTGGGGAGCCCCAGGGCGCGCTGTGGCCCTACAAGGAGCTGGGCCGAGCCCTCCGTGCAGAAAGAGACGGCCAGCCCAGGGCTCCCTGAACGCCTCCACGCAATGTGGCTCTGTGGCCTCACCTCTCCAGAGCTCAACGTCTCCCTCAAGGGAATATCTGGGACTCTGGTCCAGCTTCCTTTTTCTCTTTCAAGTTTAAAAGAAATTGGGCATTGAGAATTATAATAAAAATAACACTAATTCCAAGCCAGTGCCTCCTCAGGCCCTGCTGAGAGATGCAGTCTTAGCTCCTGAGACAGGCTCTGAGGCCAGGGGTGGCCCTGGTGTGGCAGTGTGCTCTCCAGTCCCGCTCCCAGGAGGGGCAGAGGACGGGGCCAGCTCTGAGGGCAGACAGGTGATGGTAAATCAAGTCGGGCTCGTGCCAGGCAGTTGCTAAGATCTTCCCGAGAACCCTGAAATCCTGATTAATGGGGGAGATGGCTCTGGGCTTTGGCAGGGGACTCAGGCGCCTTTTCTGATGAAAAGCAGTGGCGCACACTGCTGGCGGCTGTCTGGCAAAATGCCTGTTTGCCTGGCCTCCCTGGAGGGGATCAGGGGAGACCCTGGCACTGCCCGGGAGCCAGCAGGAGCAGTGGGCCAAGAAGCCATCAGACAGTGTCACCATCCTTCGTAGCTCCTGGGGTCTCTCCCCGGGGATGGGGAGAACAAAACTAACAAACCCGTCTCAGGGGCGCAGGCCCCGTGCTGCCTATGTCTTCAGGTAACAGGATGCCCCGCCGCCCAGCCCTACCCAGCCTGCGTGGCACTTGAGCCGAGTGGGCACTGAGAAGGCACCTCTCCTTTGCCACTGTCCAGTCCTGAAGAATAAGATTTCCTGTCTGAGGCCAGACATGTAACAGGGCCCCAGGGGCGGCAGCCACCAGGGAGGTCAAGATCTTTCTTTCATTCCAGTCTGTGGCCTCACCTATACAGCGTCTCCTCTAGGTGACTGTCATAACCTGGGGGAGGGGGGAACTTTGGGCAGCTGTGGGTAGAGGCAGGGATTCTCCAGTGCAGGGCAGCTCCTCTCCCTCCAACGAAGAATCATCCAGTCCCAGATGTAATGCAGCCGAAGCTGAGAAACTGCCCTAGTCTCAACAGCACAGCGTTTCTCCCTGTTCTGGAAGCTCGATTTTCCTTCTCTTAGGCATTTGCTCGGTGCCTTAAAGAGTGTTCCCACTGCGGCCTCAGTGCTGACAATGGCCCTGCAACAGGTTCAAACATCTCCCCCAGGTCTCCAGTGCCTGACGGGACAGGGGAGGAAAAATACGCAACTCTCCAGCCAAGCGGAGAAGGAATCGTAGAACGAACGGAACCTTTCTGACTGGCTACCCCAAACTGGGGCTCTCCCACCGTCGTGCCACCAACTCCATGTCCTTCCTCGGTTCTTTTCCTCCCAGCCCTGGGCCTGCCTTTGGGCAGGCATAAGGTTGGGTCCGCCATGGACGCAGGGCTCTATGGTGACTCAACATCCCTTCCCTCCAGCCCAGGTGGCGATGGTTAGTCACTCTCTATGGCTTTTTTCCCCAAGTCTTCTCCTGCTACAGCGAGACCAGTCTGCACCCACCCCCCTCATGTGAACTCCGACTTCCCTTCCTTCTGAGTCGTCAGCCTGCAATACTGGGGTGACTCATACGCTTACAGAAGGCGGGAGCCGGCACGGTGGACGCCCAGGGGTTTGGGGAGATCTGCGGGCGCCTTTTCCCCACTGCAGGAGGGCCTGTGACAAACGAAGAGCCAAAGTGTGAAAGCACAGACGCTGTGCTCTCTGGGTCTAAAGGGAGGCCCCATCCACGGGATGCAAGGTGCCCAGGCACCCTTGGAATCAGCCCCAGGGGCCGTGACAGGGTGACACGGCCCATCTGGCGGGCACCGGGCCCCACCTGGGGGCCCAGAGCAGGAGGAGACCAGCCCGGCCTCTGAGGAGTCCAGTCGGGAAGGGCTGAGGCTGCTGAAGGGGGCTCGGGGCCAGGTCTCAGGCCAGCGTTTGCTGAGCACTTGGCTGGGATACCATCTCATTTAACGTACACTTCCCTGAGAGACTCGACTTTACTATTAGAAATGGGGAATCTGAGCCCCAGTGACGGGAATGAATGGCTGGCAGAAAGCGACTGCAGGTCCCCCCGCTCCGAGCAGCTGTCCAGGCCCCCAGGCCTCGGCCGTTTCTCCTACTCCCAGACCCACACCGCGACAATCCAGTGCTTCAGGGTCTCAAGTGGATGCTGATTTGTCCGTCTTGAGGCACCAGATTCACGGGGTGCCCTTCGGATGGACAGGCGAGAGAAGGAAGGGAAGGCAGCCTGCTGAGGGCCCACCAGGTGCTGGGTCCTGACTCCCGAGCCGGCTGTGAGAGGATGAGCGTGTGTCCCCACACACTGTCGTGGACCGAGGGTACGTGCCCAGTGTCCCAGCTGGGGTGTGGCAGAGCCCCGGCACCCGGCTGCAAGTGAGCCAAGGATGATCTCCGGCCTCCCGAGAGACGCAGAGCAAGAGCTTTTGGACTCTGATGGGACTGTACTGGGGTCAGGGTTCCCTGCCGCACCCAGACTGCCAGGGAGGCCAACACGGAGTGCATTGGTAGCTGCACTCAGCTACTTGCCAGCAGGGCATCAGGGTGGGGCGAGGGATGGAGAGGAAGTGGGTGTGGGTGAGAGAGCATCAACAGGAAATGCACGGGACGTGCCTGTGAGCCGGCTGCCACCCCCCGGACTCCTGCCTTGTCGGTTTTCCCTCAGGTGCTGAAATCCACTTGCCTCTGCAGGGCAAAATGGCACACTCCCCCTCCTTGAGAAGGCCCTCTCTGTGGGGTCGCCGGGGGCATCGAAGCTTCTGGAAAGCAGATACTGAAGACTCTGGAAACTTTTGCAGGAAACCCCCGCGTGTGAGAGGGATGGATGGGCATGGCTGCCCACAGACCAGCGTGCCCAGCACCCATGAGCCCACACTCTCCATGGAGAGGAAAGCCTGGGGGAGTGGGTACCAGGGGGAGGGTGGATGAGCATCAGCCTGCTGGGTCCTGGCTGGGCTCCACACCACCTGCTGTAGAGTCATCAACCATCCCCGTCCCCCCTCAACACCTCCATCTCCCCATCTGTGAAATGGCAATAATGGTCTCTGGCCAGCTCACGTGGCAGCACGACCGCGAGACCTCAAGGATAATTGTCACGAGGCTTCGGAAAAGAGAACCCACTGAAACAGTGGCGGCAGAGCCCTCGACTGCACCCCAAGCAGCAGCGAACCCTGAAGTGCTCCTCTCATCTTTGTTGTGCAGATGAGCAAGGAGGCGTAGAGAGGCTCAGTAAGCTGCCCGAGGTCCCAGAGCTGAAAGTCGCACCGCCAGAACTTGGGTGCCCGCCCTGCCTGCTCAGGGCTCCTCTTGCCACTAAGAGCCTGGCCGGGATTAGCAATCGTGGGAAGCTGCCCCGGGAAGAGAGGGCAGCATCCCAGCCCTTGAGGAATGTGCAGCGTCACCAGAGGCCGGTGGAAAGCGCCTGCCACAAGAGAGGCACTTGGAGGCGCGCAGGGTGTGGGCCAGGGCGGCAGAAGGAAACCAGTGGGAGAGGAGAGCCCCGTCCTGCCAACTTGCAGGAACAGCTGCAGGCCTGCTGGGGAAGGTGCCAAGCAGGGAGGGCAGGCGACAGAGTGCTAGAGGGCCAGGGGCTAGTCGCCGCCCTGTCGCCAACTGACTCACTGTGTGACCCTGGGCAAAGGGCCTCGCCTCTCTGGGCCTCAGTTTCCCCAGACGCACAATGACGGGATTAGATGAAGGTCCCTTCAAGCCCTGAGAATTATGGGTGCCAGCTAACACCTTCTGCATCTCTTCATCCTCAGAACTGGGAGTGAGGAATCCAGCCCTGATTACTGGAAGTTCTCATGTTGTCGTCCTAGAGGAAAACACTGTCGTCTCAGGAGACACCGGCACACCGACCTCGGCAGAGGCCCCCGCGTTGTTCTTGGACTGGCCTGGCACCCTCTGACCACCCACCTGACCAACCAAGATAGGGGGACGGGTGGAGAGGGCGCTGCCCGGCACGCTGGCCCAGGCATCAAAGGCAGCGGTGGGAAGCAGGACATGCAGTCCCGGCAGCCCCACCTCCACGGGAGTCAGCAGCTCTCTCCCAACATAGTTCTGCTCCACAGCACACCACAGGGCACTGCCAATCCCCCAACAACTGCACAGACGTGGACAATGCCAGTTCTAAACAAACTTCCACAGTTTAAGCCTGGGTCCGTGTTCGCACAACTGTGTGCAGGACGCCTGCTGTGAGCGGCGCCCAACTGGAAGACGGCAGGATTCAGGACCAGAGAGCTGCGCCCCACACCCCCAAACGTGGCCTGACAGCATCGTGCTCTCCCCAGCACGTGCTGGGAAGTGTGCACTTCATCCCTCCCATTCCTTCAGGCTCCAGAAGCAGTGCACACTTACTGGATGTATATTCGTCCCACAAACGATGCTATGTATCTCCAGTCCTCACGTTGCTTCCACAAGGCAGGTATTGTTAGCCCCATTTTTCAGGAGAAACAAACCAAAACCAAAACCAATCCAAAAAAACCCCTGAGGCCCAAAGAAGTAACCTGCCCAGGATCGTGCAGCTAGTGAACGACAGCGGGGGGGGGGGGGTTGACCCCCCGGCCCCTCCCGGGGCCACCTAGACAAATACCATATGATATCACTTATATGTGGAATCTAAAATATGGCACAAATGAACCTATTTATAAAACAGAAACTGACTCAACCACATAGACTTGTAGTTGCCTGGGGGGGGGGGGGGGGGGGGGGGTTGCCCCCCAGGCCTCTCCCGGGGCTACCTCTCTGCCGTGTGCTCGGATCTCTAGTCACCTACTGAGGTATATATAGCATTAAGAGCTAAAGTCATAACAAGATGATTTGGTGACACGCACAGATGACATAATTATCTACCAGATGACTTTTCTCCCTAATGGAGCCAGAATATTTTATTCTTAGTAATAGAATTAAGTACAGGATAATTTTAAGATACTGTAGGTTCTGGCTTGCTCCCAGAGTAAGTGCTAAGAATACAGCAACTAAGAAGACCTCTCCCTACAAGGAAGAACTTTCTACCAGTTGGAAGAGGCCAAAGGTGAGAGAGCCCTCTTGAAGAGGCAGAAGCCCAGCTCACGCTGCAGTACACAAGAGATGACAGGTGTAGTCCACTCAGATTCAGAGAGCTAGGCATGAGACAATCTTCTAAGTGTTCTCATCGGTCCCTGTATGCTAGATGATGATGACGAAGCTGATGGTGGTGATGATGACAGTGGTGATACTGAAGGTGATGATGGTAGCAGTCGTGATGGAGATGGTGATGACGTTAGTGGTGGCGATGACAGTAACAACGATGGTGGTGATACTGACGACAGTGGCTACCAACACCCTTTGGCCCTCTACACACGCTCTGGTGTGTGATCTTCACACCAACCCTGTGAAGTAAGTTATCAACCCCGTTTGCCCAATGAAGAACCAGAGGCTCAGAGTGGAGACCTGGCTAGAGAGCGGTGAGGCCAAGATTCAAACTTGAATTCCCAAGGCACCGCTCTTTCTCTACGTCATGCCTCCCCAAGGGACCTATTCCAGGTAAGAAACCATTGCTTCTACTGATAACCAGTTTCCAGCCTCTATCTCCCCAGTATAAATGTCCCCAATCCCCCAATCAAGCTAACCTCCCTTAGCCGTTGGTGTTTGTTTTAAGAGGGGGAGGCTTATCTGAGAGGAAAAGGCTCATCCTAGAGTGGACCTTGTGTGCTCCAGACTCTGAGCCCTCTCCTGCCCTCAGCATTGAGTGCCGAGGAAGGAAGGCCAGCGGGGACTGCTGGGGGCTGGGAGGGTGCTGAGGGGCGCTGCTGGGCTGCGTGCATCTCCCTTCCCCGAGGGCTCCCCAACCTCCCTTCAGAGGCCGCTTCCCGCCCAAACCGTCCCAAAGCCAAGGCCGCAGCAGCGAAGGAGGCCGTGAGGCAGGGCGGTGGAGAGGCCAGGGCCAGGCACGTAGGCCAAGCAAAGGGTCTGTCCTGCCCAGCCAGCTTCTGCTGCTGCGCCACAGGGAGAGGAGACAAAGTCGCCCCTCAGCCCACACCCGGAGCCTCCGATGGCCTCGGTCAGCCTGAAACCAGGAGTCAAGGCCCAAGCGCCCGGCTCAGAGCCCCGAACTCCATCTCCCTTGGGCACTGAAGGGCAGGAGGCTGGAGGGCAGAGCTGCCAGAGGGCACTCTGCCTGGAGTCCTGCTGGGTCTGCTGCGGCCTCCACGCTGCACGGGACAGGCAGGGGTGGAGCTGAGGAGGGGCCGAGGGGAGAAATACAAGACCACGGCTGCGGCCCAGGCTTGCTCCTGGCCCACAGGTACCTTGACAGAAGTCCAGCTGCTGAACAAAAGCACAGGCCCCCAGACAGGCTCTGGGGCCCAGACTGAGCACCCCACTCTCCCGCTGCCTCCTCTACCGGCCTCCCAGCCCGGCAGCTCCCTGGCTTCTTCCTCTGGGCAATGCGGTGCAGTCGGCTAGCTGACTTCCTGCCCTGGGGCATGACCGCTCTGGAGAAGCGAGGCCACAGAGCCAGCTGGTGAGCCCCGCCGTGGACACGTGGCTCCGGACCCTGGTCAGCAGACCCCGCGACCCAGCTCCTCCAACACCGACCCACGGTCCCTCATGCGGCCCCTGCCAACCGAGCCCAGAATGTTCATGCCAGCCCCAGCGTCAGCATGACCTAAGCCTGGGTGCCATTCTCAACCCCGGGAGCCTTCACTCACTGGCTCCTTTATTCACCCCCATCCGTGAAGCCCCCACCGTGTGCCGGGCACTGTCCTGAGCTCCAGGGGCTCAGGGACCAGCAAGACAGGTCCCTGCCCTCCAGGATCCCCCTCCCAAAGGACATGGCTGGGAATTGCAAACCCAGCACAATTCAGACTCTCCAAAATATGGTAAGAATGAGAACTTTTTCTAAGGTTGGAACAGTTTCCCCAGTTTCTTCATTTCCAGGCCTCTTTTCCATTTAGGTTCCGAGACTCACCCAAGTTTGTCCCTACAGAGGGGAAAAGCATCCATTTCCCAAATGTTTCTACTCAGTAGGTCTGAGCCATAACAGTGCTCAGAGGGTTCATCACTCACACAGCACGTCTGCATCCAGCCCCGGGGGCCCTGGGCGGCACGAGGACACGCCCTGTGCATGCTGCTGCTGCCCAGTGGCAGAGGCTGTGGCCGTGGCCTCTCTGCCGTGGGCTCTGGAGAGTTCTCGGAAGGCTCCTGGTCCAAAGCCGCCCTCAAATCTGGTCCCAGCCTCTGCCAGCCCTGGAGACGAGCTGCTGGGTGACTGCGGCACAGCTGCTTCCCTCCCCTGGGCCTCAGCGGCTTCGCCTGCAGTTAAGGGAGTGAAGGCGGCGAGCGAGGTCTGGTGTCTCCGGGCGCCGACACGCCAGGGTTAACCCCAGGAGTCTAGTGCTAGTGGGAAAGAGGGGTGTGTGTTCCCAGGGCCACGGGGAAGCACGTGGCGCAGGGCTGGAGCTGCTGATTCCCCGCGTGGGGAGCAGCAGGACTCCCGGGGGAAGGTTCTGGAAGGACACATGCTCTTTCTAGCTGAGACTCGCAGCTGAGTCCCCAGGACACAGGCCCCGCCTGTCTCCCCCCAGCCCACGGCTGCACACAGGCTCGGATGCCCTACGTGGGCATGGGCTCCACCAACCAGATACTTCAAGGGTCTGCAGACAGAAGGGCTCATCCTCCCTGGGGCGCCCAGTGCCCTGGCCACGAGCAGACTCTGGCGACAGCCCTAAGAGGGAACAGCCACGTGCTCACGAGGCCAGGACACAGCACTTTCCAATCAGGTCTCCCCGGGGCCCTGCAGAGAACTCAGCTAAAAGGAGCCTTGGGGGCTGCCTGTCTGCACCTCAAGTGCCCCAAACACTGTCCTGCTCCGCTCCTCGAAACTACTTAGGTCGATGATTTCTATGCCAACTTTGGGGAGTGGAGCCCCCTTCTAGCTCACACTGATGAGTTTCTCTGAGGAGGCCCCACGCTCAAGGCCAGGAAGTGATGTCTTCTGGATTTCGGGAAGAGCTGTACCTGCGGCCGGGGCGGCTGGCTTCCTCTGCACCAGGAAGGTTGGGTACGGCAAGAAGGGCCCTGCTTGGGGCCTCTGATGCCCACTGAACAGGGGCATCTACGGAGCCAAAAGCAGATGGGCGCTGCCAGGGGCCCCGGCAGCCAGGCCTCCCTCTCCGCCCTCTACTTTCAAGCGGTTCTGCCAACAGCCAAGGAGGGGTGGGCTGCTGGTCCGTCGCTAGGGTCCCAGTGGGGTGGCGGCATCAGGCTAGAAGACAGGCAGACCTGGGCACTCAAGGTCCTCTCTGCAGCCACGTCCTCCCTGCGTGGCCTTGGGCAAGCCCTCCACCCGAGCCTCACTCTCCTCATCTGTAAGCTGGGCGAGCAGAGCCCATCTCAGAGGGGTCCCATGAGGAAGAAACAGGCAAGGCGTGTGAACGTACTTTGGGACTCTAATGTGCTGGTTGGACGGGAGGGGTCCACACCAGGCCAGGTCTGGAACACCTGTGTCCAGTTCAGGGCCGGTGCCAGATGGATTCTCCAGCTTATGTTTTTGCATTAACCAGCACTGGCCAGAGGCTCAGCTGGCAAACCGCAGGGGCGGGGTTCCCCCTGGCAGGCTTCTGGTGGTTCCAGTCAGCACCCTTCCCAGGCTGAAGCCTGCCAGGTCACTCTGTGGACTCAGGAAGGATGGATGCTCAGAACCATTAAAGAAGCCACAGGAGGGGCTTCCCTGGTGGCGCAGTGGTTGAGAATCTGCCTGCCGATGCAGGGGACACGGGTTCGAGCCCTGGTCTGGGAAGATCCCACATGCCGCGGAGCAACTGGGCCCGTGAGCCACAGCTACTGAGCCTGCGCGTCTGGAGCCTGTGCTCCGCAACGAGAGAGGCCGCGACAGTGAGGCCCGCGCACCGCGATGAAGAGTGGCCCCCGCTTGCCACAACTAGAGAAAGCCCTCGCACAGAAACGAAGACCCAACACAGCCAAAAATAAAAAAGAAATAAATAATTAATTAAAAGGAAAAAAAAGAACCCACAGGACACCAGGCACCAGCTAGGCTGCCACATCTTCCTTATTTGGAAAGGATGGAAACTCTTGGGTGTAATCCTAAATAAAAAGGCTCATATCATTACCAAAGGAAATAATTACAAAGCATTAAATGATAAAAAACACACTGTGAGCTGAATGCTATGCCTGGCACCCAACACTAAGGTGCTCAGAAAAAGATCTTACAACAAAGGACCTGAAGCCTTGGGCCCGCCTGGCCCTCCCAACCCCTGGGTCTGAGCACTGATGTTCCCTCCACACTGGGACAAAACAGGACTGCAGTGGAACTTGGTCTCTGGGAGAGGGGCATTTCTGATCGGCTGCCACACAGGGATGATGGGAAGGAAGGGATGCTCCTGCAGACAGGGCTTCTGGTTCCCGGCAGCCATGAGGATGGCGGCCGGGGCGGCAGGGTGGTGAGGGCTCATTTTCCACTTAGAGCAGAACAAACAGAAGTGAGTTACTGGAAGGCAGACTCTCCCTGATTCATCTCCTCGAGGCCCCCGTCCAGGGCCGGGGAGGTGCAGCACATGCCCGGGGGAGAAAGCCCATCCTGTTACGTGCAGGAGTGCCCTTCCCAACCCGGCACAGGAGGGATGGCAGGAACTCGCTCCCTTCCGTTACCGGCATGGTAAGGGCTGACCAGGCACCGCATTTTGGGTGGGGCGGCAGGTGGCCCTGACGTGATGCTCTCCGCTCTGGAGGTCCTGGGTCTGCGAGCCAGCCACTTTGTAGGAGCCCTGTGCGCCTACCCACCCATCTACGTTTGGCCCGAGAAGCCCTGAGGGCAGGTTCACACCAGATCACCCTGGCTTCTTTTAAAAGCAAGACACACAGGAAGGGCACAGAGATCACTCTGACAACAGTCAAGACTGACGTGAGCCACAGGTCCCAAAACAGAGCCCAGGTTCCCTGAGCCCAAGGCACATAGGTCACAGGCTTCTGGGAAATCCCATGGTCACAGACGGTGACATGGAATCTGAGCTCCAGGGCCTGGGACTGCTTCCCCAGTCCCTTAGTCCAGCAGCCCATTCGTAACTTCAATGCCACACCGGACACTCCCAGCCAGACAGGCCACTGTGTCCTGCCACATTTAGGTGACAGGGCTGTTGAGAAGCTCAAGGGCACAGTCAGCCCCCATCTCCCACCCACACCCAAGGACCATCCCATGATGACACCCCCTCCCACACGGCAGACAGCCCATTCTGAGTTCAGCGTTTGGGGCAAGACCCACTGGGCTGGTGGGGAGCCCAAAAGTCACAGACCTCTTCGATGGCAACAGGAAAACCAGGGCCTCCGTGGACCTGACACATTTCCCCTCCCGTGCACTTTGAGGCCAACACCATGGGACAGCAGATGCTGAGGAAAGGGGAATGGTGAGAACCAGCCAGCGCTGGGATTCTTGGAGACAGCCCCTCCGTGGGGGCACCTGGCCCTCCAGGTGATGGGCCATCGCCAGCCAGGGCACCACTTAGCGGCAGAGCTGAGGCCGGGCCAGGTGCGAGCCCCCCCACCGGCCGCAGCCCCATCAGCTACTGCCCACACAGCCAGCCGCTGGGGTCGCTCAGGCCGCCTCCCCACGGAAAGCCCTTCTGCTTCTCTGCCCATCATCTCTGCCCTGCTACCCGTGCTTCCGGGCTTCTGAGCACTGACTGTGACGTGGTTTCTTCACCCCTGCTGACTGCCCACACGAGGGGAAGCTTCTGGAGAACAGGGCCACCTGCCCCATGCTGTACGCTCAGTGCTGAGAGCAGGGCTGGCAGATAGTAGGTACACAGCAAACAGCAACGGCCCCGGAATGAACGGGATCCACCTGAAAGGAACGGGGTCCTGCTTCTATTTTTCCTACTCTGCAGCACCAGCACGCTGCCCAGCGCACAACAGGTCCCGAGAGAGAGGTGCTGGATTGAACAGATGGTGAGAGAGATACGCCTGAACATGGATCCTACGTGGGAACAAACCAGCCCGAGACCCAGAGAAGCAGACACGACGGAGGCGGCACTTTTGGGTTTTCTCACATCAGAGGCACACCCTGGCTCTACTGGGCCAGCGTGGAAGCAAAAGAGGCCCCACAAACAAGCATGTCCTGAATGAGCGCAGGGGCCGGGGGCTCCGGGGAGCACGCTGTGGTGGGTGTGCAGGCGTTCCTGGGCACCGCGGCCCTAAAATGGAATGGTTCACTTAGAGAAAATTACACGGTCAAACCAGCTCCCCGGACTCATGTGCAAGCTGTTCGAACGTAAAGAACAAAACCAAAACAGCAGCAGCGCCCCACCCCGTTGGCAGCCCCGCTCCAAGTCCGCGGTACTGGGCTCACACTGGAAATGATTCCTGAACTTGGATGGGCTGGAAACATCTGGCCAAGTTATGCTCGGTGCAGCCAGGCCAGCTCAGCTCCTGCACTCAGGCCAATGAGCCCCCGGAATGGATGACGGGATTGATTAAATCTCATGAGGCGTGGTGTCCAAGCTGATGGAGGGTGTTCTGTGATGCTGAAGGGAGAACAGCATCATCACAAACTCGTGGTACAAGAGAAGCAACACATTCACCACAGAGGTTGGACCAAACAACCCAAAAGAATTCAATTCCATTTTGCATAAGGCCAAGAATTTTGTGGTCACCTTTTTTTTTTTAAACCATGTCTGCTTCTCTTATTGGATAGAGTGAAAAACCAGTACTGGGCTCGTATATTTCCTGTCTTAATAAGTGGCATTTCTTTCATTTCTCTTTTGAAGGAAAAAAAAATTATTATTTCTTGTCATCATTCCCCACACGGTATATCTGAACCCGTGGAATCAATGGACTCCTGGGCTGGAAGGGGCGTCAAGGGTCTCCATTCAGTGTTATAGCTGTTTAGAAAAGAGACTGCAAGGATCTACACCAAACACTCAGTGACGGTATACCTGCAGGTAGATGTCAGAGGAATTTCACTTTCTGTGTTTTTACATTTCTGAACTGCAATGTTTTTACCTTCTGACCTTCAAATCTTTCACACGTATATGCATTAACTCTGTAACCAGAAGAAACAATAAATAATGAATCTGGAAACTCCCTGAGCTGATATGCAAGTGTTTGCCCCCACATTCCAACAAGAACGTTGCTGTATGTGCCATGAATTGACTATTATGTGCCATTATGTCCTTAAAGTGAGACAGACAGACATCTAACTCCCTATCATCATACCTATTTTACAGATGAGGAAACTGAGGCTCAGGGTCCCACAGCCAGAGCCACACCCGGCTCTGCCTGCTTCCAAAGGCCTTGCTCTCAGCCAGCCTGCTCCACAGCCTCCTGGCAGACTTGAGGGCTCCTGTCTCCCTGCCCCATTTCCTACCAGGCCACTGAAAGCAGCTGCCATTCTAATCACAAATGATACAGAGACCACAGGACTGGCGCGGGGCACTCCAGAAGTGTCTTGGCCATGACTGGTGACTTCTCTCCCACCGGCGAAGAACCAGGCCAATCCCTGCCCTCATCCTCAGACTGTCCAGTGCGGGGGAAAGGGGCAGGCTGGCGGGAGCCGGGGCAGAGAGTTTTGCCGGATAGTAAACTGCAGAAAACACTGGTATGTTTAGAGATGGGGCTCCTGCGGGGCAAGCATGGAGACCTGGCCATCTTCTGTGCTACCCGGCACCGTGCCACCCCAGGAGGTCTCAGGACCAGAAGCCTGGGGTCACCTCGGCAAGGGTCCTGGGCCACAGATCCCAGAACAGATGTCAGCGGGTCCCCTCCTGCCCACTGCCACAGGCCCGGCCCTGATAACGCGCTGATGGTGTTACCCTCTACAGAGGGTCGGCCCCACGCGGGCACGTATGTTCAGGCTCTGAGAAGCGCGCCTCAGCGAGACCTGCTCAACCGTGCGGGACCTCTGAAACCCTTCTGCACAAGCCCGGCAGGACGAGGGTCCACGCCGCCTACCTCAGGAGAGAGGCACGAAGACACACGCGAGGCCCCAGGAGTGGGCCAGGGGCAGGGCTACGGGGCAGGGAGGTGAGAGGCGCCGGCTGCCTGCAGCGGGGCTCCAGGGCTACGTCCCTCCCCTCTGCACCCACTCCCTGGCTGCGCCCAGGACACCTCCAGCCTCCGGAGCCCGCTCCCTGCACCTCCTGAGTCTGCGCGCACTGGCTCAGCACACACGCCCAGCCGAACGACCTGGGCTCAGATCCCACCCCCGCCAGGGCCTGGCTCTGCGGCAAGTTACTCATCAAGCCTTTGCTTCCGTGCCCGCAGCTGTAACGCGGTGTGAGCTAGCAGCACCTGTCTCCTGGGGCTGATGCGTTAGGTGAGCTCACGCACGGATGGCATCTCGAGAGGTGCCCCTAGCACAGTGAGGGTCGATGAAGGGCCTGCAATTTCATTATCATCACCCAGTGCCTCCCAGGGGCCCCAGAATGTTCCTGGGTCGTCAGTTGAGCACGTGCCTCATCCCGGCTAACTGCTGAGATATCTGTCTCTCCCAGACGGGGGCCGTCTGATGCCCGCACACTCACCCCCAGCATCCTACACACAGTGGGAGCGTAGCTTAGGTTGCTAAGACTTACAGACTTTGTACGGTCTGTGGAGCTGAACGCTTCTTTGGAAAATCGTGGCCCCGCACACCAACCCAGGTCTTCCTGCTTCTCGGCCACGGATACCCTTCAAGTGCGAGCGGAGTCGCCCACTGCACGGCCGCCCCTGCGGACGAGGTGGGGACGAGAGGCCTGCAGGGAGCAGCTTCTTTAAGGGAGACGCACATCTTCTCAGCTCCTCCAAGCCTCACCTTCTCCTCGATGGCTTCACGGCAAGGCTGATGCCAACAGTGATGGTGGAAGTGGCTCCCGGTTGTACTAAGAACTTTCCGACCACATTCCTGGTCCCCGAAGGCGCTCCAGCCCTGGCCGCAGCCTCCTGGCTCCGCCTGCCTGTGGATTTCTCAGGCGTGGGGCGGCTCGGCCCTGGGATAGGCCGGCCTCTGTTGACTGAGTCTGAGGTGGAGCGCAGGCTAGGAACCGCGGCCGTCTGAGGCTCTTAAACGTCAGAGCCAACCTTCCCACCCTTATTTTCACAATACTGTTCCAAAACCACCTCCCCGGGCCAAGTTCTATCACCACAAAGTTAATATCCTCTAGCAACTTCCGAGTTGGTTGTCTGCCTCGGGGGCCAGAACACATCTGGCCAGTAAGAAAGATTTCTGGATCCCCACCAGGGTGAACTTTCTAGGCATTTGTCTTGAGTGACGAGAACCTCTGCTGTCTGCATCTGAGTTTTGTTCTACCATCCTGGGCGGAACAGCCTCACCAAAATTCTTCGAGGGACGGGAGAAAATCGAGGGAGGGAGTGAAAGCAGGAGGAAATGAACAAGCCTCACTTTGGTCCACACTCTCCAAGCATGGCAGCGACAGAAGGGCAGCCTGGGAAAGACGGGAGCGCTGGGAGTGCACAGGCAACCCGGCCAACGCTTCCAGAGCAAGGCTGCTGGGAGAACGCAGCCTTTTCATTTTTAAGAAGGAATCGTGATTTTGTGCGCTGACACAGGAGGAACGACTTGTTCTGACTCCAGCGCCCCAGTTAGCCAGGGCTCACCAGCTCCCGCAGCTCCTCTCTGCAGCTCCCTCGCCAGCACCTCCTGCTTTTTTGTTTTGTTTTGGTTTCTTGGCCACGTAGCTTGCAGGATCTTAGTTCCCCAACCAGGGATTGAACTCGGGCCCTCGGTAGTGAAAGCACAGAGTCCTAACCACTGGACAGCCAGGGAATTCCCAGCACCTCCTTCTTAGTTTCCACTTGAGGAGCACGGGAAAGGGCCGCGCAGGGGCCAAGTCTGGACCCAGCAGAGCCTGAGACAATTGGGTGGCCCGCGTGACATGACCGCTGGGATCATGGTGCTGGGCCCTTTCTAGGACTTGCTCTCCTTGAGAAACTGCCAAACGAATTCCAGTCGCTTTCCCAACGGGGAAACTGAGGCAGTGCGTCATCTACATTAGGGGCTGGTAAAATTCTCTTGAAGGGCCAGAGAGTAAACATTTTTGGCTTTGAGAACCATGCGGTCTTTCTTGGAACATGAAAGCAGCCACAGGCAATAGTAAGAAACCGGCATGGCTGTGCGCCATTCAGACTTTATTTGCAAAAACGCATAATGGTGGTTTGCTGACCCTGATCCGCATGGTTTGAGGGGACGGCTGTCACCACTCCTGGAAGGCACTGGCCGTAATTGCAGAGCACCGCTGAAGCCCACTTGGGAGGCCCCAGGGGTCCACTTGGTGGAGCTCTAGTTAGAATATTACATCTATTATTATAAAATATTAAGTCACATCCCATACAGAACTCAACAGGCCTCCGTCCCCTGGGGTCCTGCTCTGTCACAAGGGTGGACCCTACAGCCCCTCCTGGCACAGGCTCAAGGGCTGAGGGTCAGGGGAGGCCCAGGCGCAGAGGGGCTCACGGCTGCCCTCTGTCCCACCTAACGCCTCGAGGAAGAACAGAAGGCGCCAGCAGACTGGAACAGAGGCGGATCCAGCTGCTCTGGACGCCCAGCCTCCAAAGAGGCTCAGCAGGGATTCTGAAAGCTGGGATGAGGACCACACTCTGCCTGTGTCCTTCCTTCTCCCCGCTGGCCAGCTCTGGGACAAGCCTCGTGGCCACCAGCCTGCACTGCAGGGTCTCTCTAGGGCCCGGGCAGCCGGGAAGGTCCGTGGAGGGAGGAGCCCTTCTCTTCCTCCAGGCCAGCCCCTCATGCCGAGCCTCAGGCGCTGCTGCAGAAGCCCAGGGCTCTTTGTGTAGGTCCCTGGGCTTCATCAAGGCCACCACTGGTGCCCCCGCTTGGGCACGTGCTCAGTGCCACCACTTCGATCTTAAGTTTCAGATTTCGGTAATAATTCAATTTGATCCTGCTTCATCTAGAATGGTGACAACGGTCACCTTAGACCGTCTAGACAGCTCCAACAGCTGGCACAGTGGGGACCAGATCAGGCTTCCCTGGAGATGTCATGTGAGATCCCAGCTGCCACCCCAAGACTGGGCACTGACTCCTGAGCCTGGCCACTGCACTGTGCTCAAACAGAGCCCCAGGTGCCCAGGGCCGACGTGTCCCACCAAGGGCCCACCGCAGCCGCGGAGGGAAGGCTCACTCCTAGCCGACCCACAGCTCCTGACTCTGGCCTCCGCTGGCCCTGACCCCCCACTGTGGACACCTGAGATGATGGCATGGGCCTGGTGCCCCGAGCCCTGCCTGGCCCCCTGACGAGGAATGCAACAAGCCTGGATCACACAGCCTTGCCACACCCAGCCCTGTGAGCCTGGCTGCCACTCAGAACCTCAGTTTTTTCTTCTGCAAAATGGGAACAGCAATCCTCACTTTCTGGGACTGTAATCAAGACAACACGTAACTACATGAACACAAGACTCATCCCTGGTCCACAGGGCACAGTGGAGCATGGGGACACATAGGCACAGCGCAAGCAAGCACGCTGTTGCACATGGCAAGAGTCATCAGTGTTATCATTCACGTACTGACCAAAGTTCCCAGGGGTGGGGCCCAGGCCACACAAGGTGCAGGGCTCCGGCTAAAGGTTCTCCACATGAACCAGGCTGTCCACATTCCTGGGGAGAAGGGTCAGTGTGGACAGGAGAATGACTAGGCAGGTGACCCGAACCAAGGCAGAAGAGGCCCCGCTGCCTCACTGCTCTGCTCAGGTGTGTTACCGCTGGCCTCCTTGGCTCCTAGGAGGAAAAGGAAGCCCTTTCTGACTCAGTTCATTTCCCTAAGGACAAACTTGGTCATCTTCCTTGACCCCTGATGAACTTGTGTGTCTGGTGGGGGAGAGGAAGAACTCCCCTGAATGGCCTCGCAGAGGTCAACTCAGCCAGCGCCCCCCGCTTCTGCACCAGGCCCTTGACCCTCAGGCCTAGAGGAACCAGGCAAGGAATTCCCCGAAGGCTCTGGGCCCAAGCAGTTCAGCCTGCATAGGTGGGACGCCTACAGCCCCGCTTCTCCACCGAGGGCCACCGAATACACGGGCACAGCCTTCTCTCTCCGTCCTGGGGGTGGGGGGCTCCCTGCAAACCCACCCCCAACCCGACTGGGGTTCAAGACCCCACCATCCTGTTCAAAATTACCCTTGGCTCCCCATGGCACACAGAATAAGGTCCCCACTCACCAGACGGCTCTCGAGCCCCTCCATGCTCCATCCCAACGATAGCTCCAGCCAAACGGGCTGGTTTCCGGTCTGGGGAGCATCTCTGTGCCATGTCTCTCCTCTCCACTCCAGCTGAGGCGCAGCCTGAGTGGCAGCTGGGGCACCATGCCTGGGCCCACCAGAAAGCATCTCTCCCTTTCCAAGGAGCTGAGCCCTGCACACGTCACGGTGAACCCGCCACGTGCCCCTGGTCCCTACTGCTGATTCCTGGAGCGCTCCCATGAGTGTACCCACTGCCAGTGAGTGTCTGTCCTGAAGTCATCATCTTATTTAACCCCAGCAACAGCCACTATGGATCCTATACAACATGTAAAAAGACCAAGGCTCAGAGGGAAGAGCTGCGAGCGCTGGTCATACTCTCCGGGTTTCTGCGTGATGATGTGTTTGATGCTGTGACCTCCAGAAGGTTGGGGCCGAGTGTCCTGTCTACTGCCGCACCCCTGGAGCCTACAGGGACCCGACACACAGCAGGTGCTTGGTAAGTGATGGCTGAATGAAGGGATGAGTCCAGAACTTGAATGCAAACCCTCAGAGGACACGGCTACCTCACCAGCTTGCAGCTGGCTGCAGAGACCCAGCTGCTCCCACCCGACCCCTCTGCAGCCTGCAAACTCCTTAAAGGGAAGACCGGGGTCTTAAGCACGCTGGTCTCCCCTGAGCCCCTGGTCCAGGCACTCGTACATAGCTGGCATTCAATCAATGCATGCTGATTTGAACCAGCTCACAGGGCTGTTGCTGCTTGGAGTCGGAGGGCCCAGAAGGTCCCCATGGAGGGCGGGGCCGTGTCTGAAGTTCCCAGGCTGCTGAAGCTGTACACCCCACCTTCCTGTAAGTCCCTCCTGGCGGGGGGTGCAAACTAGAACCACAAATACAATTTCCAGCAAAACTGTGGTCAGGAGGCTGCCAAGCTCCAGGGACAGGACTGCTCAGGAACCACATTCTACCCCTGGGCCATTTCCCACCTGCCCTTGCACCCGCTGCTTGAGCGTTGGGGGCTGTGCAGCCCGCCCCCAGGGACAGGCCTAGAGCCGGTCAGCTGTGCAGAGCCTGGCTCGTGCTGTGCTCGGGGGGCGGAGGAGCAAATACACAGCCAGGTCATCAGAGAGCAGGACGGCAGCACAGAGACGTGACCCAGGGCAGGTGGCACCGCAAAGCCTACCTCAGCATTCCCACCCGGACTCCACAGGAAGAGCCCGCCTGGCCAGCCCATCAGGCCCCGTCTGCTGCCGTTCCCCACCTCTCCCCCAGCTCTGCCCTGGCCACGTATCAGACCGAGCGGGGCTGCACAGGCACGATAACTCCAACAGAAAAAACGCCTCAGAGAAGAAGGCAGGATCTCCCCCTCCCCACAGACCTGCTCCATGCGGGGCACAGCAGGGGGGCCTATGATGTTCCTGGTCCATGATGGAGCGGTACCTCGAGCATCCAAATGCTCCGTGGCTCCCGGTCCCCCGGTAGAGAGAGCACAGCCCCAGGGAACTTGCACGTCAGAGCAGGGCCTCTTGCCAGCCCTTCCTTTACCAGCTGGTGCCTGGGGCCTCGCGAAGGACAGGGTTTCTGAGTGGGTGGCAGAGCCAAGCCCCTTAAACCACGGCTGAGTCCCAGTCACATCCCTCACGTCCCCATCCCAAAGCCTTCCTGCCTACCTAGGCCACGAGCTCCGGAGGCTGACGGCTCGGCCATCTACTTTGGTGTGGCCTTGAGCAAATGCACTGTCTACTACAGGAGCCGCCTTCCACCTGTGGCCGCTGAGCACTGGACAAGCGGCCAGTCCAAGTTGAGATGTACTGTAAACGTAACACACATCCTGAGACTGGAAACTTGGTGGTAGAAAAAGGAAAGAAAAGCACACATCTCCACTAACGACTGATTCCTATTGACTGCACGTTGAAATGACACTGTTCTGGATATACTGGGTTAAATAAAACATATTATTAAATTAATTTTACCTGTTCCTTTTTTCTTTTCAACTGTGGCTACTAGAAGATTTAAAATAATCTCTGTGGCTCCTATTCTGTTTCTGCTGCACGGAGCTGAGACTCAGTTACAGCCCTTCAACTGGATAAGATGCGTCGACCTCACAGGGCTATTCCGAGGAGAAAATTCGATGGATGAGTCTCCTCTGCAAACCCGCTCCCACCCCACTGGCCAGCAGTCAGCAGCCCCACAGCTGCTGCCTCTCACTCCACCTGTGTGGTCACAGGCTGCCCTCTGAGGCCCCTGTGGTCCCATCCTCCGCTCCAGCCTCCCGGCCCCTCAGGCCTCCAGGCGGCGGGCGAGGCGGCCTGCTGCTTCCTTCACTGGGCTGCCCATCCAGCTAGTGACAATGACTTCAAGGCCACAAGAAGTAGTAAGTCAAAGAAATAATAACGGTGACAGTGGTGATGACACTGATCCCAGGGCCAACATTTCCTGAGGGCGTCTGTGCACCAGGCCTGCTGCAGGCGCTCCCACAAGCTCAAACCCCACATCACACAGAAGAGGACACGAGGGCCCAGAGCGGGACAGTGACTTGCCCAGGGCCACCTGGCTGGCGAGTGGTACCCCAACACTCCACGCCAGGCCCAACTGGCCCCGGAGCCCAGAACCTGCCCTCCCTCTCCTGCCGTCCTAGGTGAGGGGCAGACACACGGGCGGGGGTGTCTGCTCACAGCTTCCCCACATGCGTCACGCTGAAGCTCTGGTGTCTCTGCCGAGGGACAGCTAACATCACACCAGTGCAGATGCCATCTCCCTTCTCTTGCCAAATAATGCTGCACCATCGGCCCACGTCTGCTAAAATGCTCGCCCCAAACCCACTGCATCGTGCCGCTCCTCTCCTGGCCATTTCTGAGCGCGACGAAAAAGGGTCTTTTCTGCCGCTGGTCCCCGGCCTGCATACTTGTTCCCATTTTTATTTGCCATCAATTCTTGGAAAATTCCATTGTCCAAGCCTGTTCCAGATTAAAGTGAGATAGAATCCCTCTAGGTGGATTAGGCTTGTTTAAAGCTGGTCCCTGCTATCAAGGGGCTACGGGAGGGTGCGCTGGCCCAGAGGTGGAACGCGGCTAGGACCCTCTGCAAGACTGGACCACGGCACTGAGTCCCAGGCAGGATCTGTCCTTCCACAGGGGACACATGATGCTCCAAGACAGAACGGCATGACGAGGGAGACCACCTAGATGGCCCACGAGGGCCCTCCCCTGGTCTCAGTATCTTCTCGGGGAACCCACATGAGAAAGGGGCACACAAGAAATTTGGGGTGATAGGGCGAGAAGAGCCCCTCGTGTGAGTGTGATCACAGCCCCGGCCTGGCTGAGCCACTGGCACAGCAAACCCTCAGCCACCTTGCGCCTTGTTTGCCAAGTCAGCTCAGTAAGGGGTTTGCTAGGACTTTTCCTTGTGGGACACAGAAGGCCCATTTCTCATGCCTCTTTTCCCCATGTCCAGGCGTGCCCACCATTTCAGAGGGAGAGCAGGACTCCAGCAGGGAAGGGAGACGAGTGCCCAAGCGCTGCGTCCAGAACAGCCTGGCTGGGGGTCAGGGGGGAGGCCGACCAGGCCCTGGGCTCGGGCAAGTGCAGGACTGGCTGCGAGCCAGCCCTTCCCTCCCACAAGACGAGCCACTCTGGGGATGAGGCGGATGGCAGTGGCCAAGGGCTTAAGAGATCTTCTGGCAAATCACAAAAATGGGTAATGAAGGCTCTGCTTTGGGGGCTAAGAGGATTATTACAGACTGTGGATATGTCCACCTGCAGGATATAACTGACATTTTCTGGGCGCCTCCCCTCGGTATGGCAGAGCCAGACTGCAGGGCCAGTCTCCCTTGTGCTCCAGCCTTGTACTATGGAAGGACCTGGAACAGGACAGCTGGGCTGCACTGTTTGGGCAGAGCTGAAACAGCCTCCTAGGGAGGCCCTGGTGCCGAAACACGGGACCTCTTCAAGCCCCCGGTGCCCTGGTTTACCAACCAGAAAACTCACAGCTCAAGAAATGCAAAGCCTGCCCAGGGGCTGGGAGGATGAGTCTGTTAGATGGTCTGATATTAGAATTTCGAGGCTGCTTCATCAGTGTATGGGCCTAGTGGATATGATAAATAACAGCCATGCTTCCTGACAACGTCCCGAGGCCCTGGGCCAAAGCAGTCTGTGGTGAGACTGTCACCACCTCCACCTGACCTTCAGGAAACCCGAAGCCTAGTCCCAGCCTCGCCCAGGCCCACGGTTCCCCCGTGGTGGCAGGACCCACCCCAGCAGGGGCCCTCTGGAGAGGCCATGGCCCACGGGCCGTGGGGGGCTGAAGAGTGGCCGGGGCTCCTGTCACTGCTCTGTCACTCGGCAAGCGAGCAGGCAGCCCACACTCAATTTTCCCCCCTGAAGAGGGAGGGGAGGAGCCCTCCCAGGGTGGATGAGGGAGACGACACCCTGGAGGGGTGCCCAGAACAACCAATTCCCTCCCAACCAGGCTGCAAACACAGGCTGATACTGTTAGGAGTTAGAACCCCGCTTCCCAGGGCCTGAGCGAGGCTGATGTGTGAAGATGTGGCAGCTGAACGCATCCCCTCCTCTGGTCACCTCCTCAGGGAGGCCTCTCCATCCCTCCAATCTGAAGCCGGCCACCTCCATCTCCTGTCCCCCACCCGGCGTTACAAACCACACCAGCCTGCTTTAGTTTCCTTATGGCACACAAATCGTTGTCGGAAATTATCTGGCCTGTGGTTTGCTTGCTTATTATCCCCCCTTTCTAGAAAGTAGCTTATAGAAAGTAGTGGTGGCTGTGTGTGTCTTGCAGAAATACCTCTGGGCCTGCGTGAGTGCCACCCAGCAGTCACCAGGAAGTACCTCTGAGTGCAGACGAGGTGGTGGGGAGTGGAGAGCGGAGCGGGCCCCTAGCGCCCTGGCCCAGGACACCGGACGGTACCGAGGGCAGCGGGCTCGCCTCGGTCTGCACAGCGCGGCCCACCGCCAGGGCCCAGGACGCGGGAGCTGCGTGGAGGTGGGAGGGCAGGGGTTCCCCCAGGTGTCAAGGGTCAGCTCAGAGCCCGGAGCTGCCCATCGTCTCGGCTCCAGGCCACTCCTGCTCTGCACTCTGCTCTGGAGCCAGGACTCTGACATCTGCCTACTGCAAGGCTATGTCCACGGGAGGGCTGGAGGAGGCGGGCAGGGCTGGGCATCATCCTGTCAGCTTCCCGCGTCACTGCCCCCCAGCCCTGCTCCTCGCCCGCGGGAGCAGTTTGGTCCACTCACAGCACTTGCTGCCAGTCTGCAGCTTTTCCAGCATCCACAGAGCCAATTTCTTCACCCTCCCTCTCCTCAGCCCCACGGGCCTGCGGACTCCCAGCTGCCGGGCCTTCCAAAGGGCAGCCTCTTCCCGGGTGGGAGCAGCTGCCGGCAGGAGCCGCCTCCGTGATGCCCGGCGTTCACACCTCGGCTTCTCGGTTCTTCAGGAACCTGGTCAACAACTGTCCACAGCGACCTCTCTGGACACACGGGGTGGTTTCTGGCCCCGCCAGGAAGGCCCTGGCTAATCCAGGCAGCCGGCCCCACTCTCCACGCACAGGGCTCTGTCAAGGGAACCGCTGCGGCATGGCCACCGCCCTCTCCACCAAGATGAAACGCGTTACAGGCCCCTGCGCTGTTTCAGGGAAGGCTCTGGGCCTGGTGGCCTTCAGAGACATATTATGATGTGAGCTCACTGCTACTGCTCACAAATGAAGCTTCTGGTGGTTGCCTTATATTTTAGAACCAACCATTTCTTTTGTTCTCCAAGACAGGAAAATAAAGCCACCCCTCGCCCTCCCCACAAGGAATTATCCAAGAGTTCTACTATGCCCAACTTTCAAAGGAGGCCTTGTTAATCTTCTCGCCATAAATAGGCAATTAACACCCACGCCGAGTCCAGTCAAACCAAGTTCCTGCCGGCCTGGGGACGTGGCAAAGGGCTGGCTGGCCCTCCTACATGGCATTTGCTTTCTTTAGTTCTCGACTGTGGCCTGAAGCTGCAAGAGAGGCCAGGAATTCAGGACGGCTGATTCCGCAAAAATTTTACAGATAAATAAATGGCTCATGTCAACGGCGATTCTATGTTGATGCCACGCCTGGGACAACGGAGGACTATGTTACAAAAGGCAAAACGGGCATAATTTCACCCTGTGCGGGTCCCCACGAAAGCCAGCGGCCTGTACAGGATAAAAGCACAGGTAGGCGGCAGGCGCGTCACCTCAGGCCCGGCTCATAATTAGTCACACGTCCGTTCTCAGTGACCCCGCTCCGTGCTTCCCTGTCTCCGGCCCTCCCAGGGGCAGACCCACAGGCTCACCGAGGGCTTGGAGCTCCTTCCGGGGAGGCGTTATCCCGCCATCCCCAGTAAGGACGCAGGGACAAGACAGGGAGTGCTGAAATCCTTCCGGGTTTCTCTCAAGTGGCCCCTTGCCCTGCATCCTTCCAGGCTGGGCTGAGGTCACTGCGCTCTGTTAGTGGATTCACAAAGGCCACTGCAGGCCCCTCATTTTCCAGAGACTCTGCCTCAGCTGATGTAAACAGACCAGATGCGGCACAGCTTCGACGCGACCCAGTGTGACAAGCCTTCAGAGCTGTGAGAGCATCCTCCTGCGGCCCCGAGCTGCCCCGCATTCTCCAGCCAAGTCCAGAATAGGGGACCCAGTATCAAGTGGACAAGGACGGAGAAGCTTCAGCAAAGGAGTCGGAGGCTTGGAGGCAGGCGTGACGAGAAAGGGTAGGAATCGGTTTCCTCAGGGTGGGAAAGGGCAGCCTGGGCTGGCAAAGCACTGATAGATAAGGGTTTGGGGGCGGGATGGTCTCAAGGACACTTGTGGAAACAAGACGAATCATGGTGATCAGCTACACTTCACTTCTACTGAGAACAGATCATGAAGAAATACAGCCAAAGTGAGGGCTGCAGGTGAGATAACAAAAGGGACTTATTATCAGCAAACTCTAAACACGATAGCTTAAAGACAGTTATCTCTGAGGATTAGGGTGACTGATTCTCGGCCCAGTGAGGTCTGTGACTTGGAAGCTAATGACAAGATCAACCCGCTGGCTGGGTCTGTTGGTCGCGCCTCCAGAACATTTTAGCCCCTAACAGGAATCAGCATGGCCCCTGCCCTGGTCTAGCCCACAGTCCTATCTGCCAACAGCCCCCTGCCTCCCCGACCCCTCAGTCCATGCTGCTCCCCCTAGCCAGGAGCGTGAGGGCGGGGCTGTCACTCCCCTGCTTAAAACTCTCTAACGCTTCCCCCTGTGCTCAGAATAAAAGACAAACATCTTCAGAGGACCTACCAAGAAGGCCCTGAGCTCGGGTCCCCTGCCCCCATCATCCGCTCTGCTCCAGCCGCACGGGGCTCCTCCCAGCCCCCTCCTGACTCTGACCTTGGCGCACACACTCACTCGTGCAAGCCCCCGTACCCCTGCCACCTGCGCTCTTCCAGGGCCGCCTCAGGGCTTATTTCCGTGGTCACACGATTCTAAGGCACTGTGAGAACACTCTGGAAGCCTGGCCTCTTTTAAATGCTACCAGGGACCACAGATGCCCAATGCACACAGCAGGTGGACGGGGCACTGACAGCCACACCGAGTTCCTGGCCATTCACTCTGCCGCCCAACACGAGACTTCAGCAGGGACGCGGAACCACCATGCGTGGGGACTTGCCTTGGAAACATCCAACACAACATAGTAGACGTTTTCCAGACGTTCCGCACAAAGCAGGGCCAGAGATGTCCTCAGATGCGTCTCCCACAGGCCCACAGGCTGTGGGCTCCTGGGGCAGGGCGTCCGCCTCCTGCCTCCATGTCTGGCACGGGAGAGCAGGGCCTAGCCAGTCGCGGGTGCCCCAAGCTCATGCGGGGAGCTGGAGGGGCTCCCACCTGGGCACCTGGGTTATGAAGCAGAGGCCCCATCCAGAAAGCCCTGGGCACCCCCAGAGCTCTGTCGCCTCAAGCACCCTTCGGCTCAGAGAGGCGCTCAATTAAAGCGTGGAAAATCACCAAGTGGCGTTAAAAGCTGCCTCCCTGGCATGTCCCCAGTTGAACTCCTTCTATTTTTCTTTTCCCCAGGAGATCAAAGCTATTGTGTCAACACTCGGCCCTGATCCGAGTGACCTTAAGCAGATTGCTTATGCAACCTGGTGGCTGTGCCTGGGACACAAGGAAGGATCCGGGGGTCTGAATAGGGGCTTCCTCAAATTATGAGACCCCCATCAGGGGTTCTGTGGTGTTTCTGAGAGGAAGGAAGGACTAGAGAGAGCTGAAACTATTCTCCCACCCTGGCCCTGCCCTGCTCCACGGCTGCAGGATCATGACACCCCTGTGCCAGAAGCAGCAGGCCCAGCTGACCGCTGGAGCCCACGAGACAGGCTGCAGGGTGCGGCTCTGACGTGAAAGCATCATCCCTGGCTGGATGCACGCCACGTGAGTCCTGCCCACACCCATGAGAAACAGGAACTGCCATTCCCATCTTACAGACAAGAAAATGGAGGCTTACAGACGGTGACCTACCCAAGGGCACACAGCTCCAAATAGTAGCAGAGTGGGGAACTGAGCCCCACCTGACACCAGAGCTCACACTTTCTCCTCTACGCCGCCCTCTGCGTCCCCCGAGTGTCAGCTACCTGGAAGGGGCACCTGGGGGCAGATCACAGCACAGGAGGAGCACTGAACCCGGTCTTCCCAGCCTCCTCAGGAGCCGCGTGGCTTTGCACAAGTCACCAGCTGTCCCGGACTCTCGAGTGAGGGGTGAACAAGAGCAGAGGTGGCAGATCACTTAGCAGTGGCTGCCAAGATCACGGAGGGGAAGACTCTAGACTTCCTCTGAGTTCAACCAGAAGGACCACCACAACTGACCAGCAATGTCTGTCAAGAGCATGGAAGGAGCTGCCACCCTTGGCATCCACTGCTCTGACGGCCTGGGTCTTAAAGGCTCTCTTCCTTTGTTCAAGCCCATCCTGTTTCCTCACAGGAAGCAACTATTCCCATGTGCCCACAGTGGTTTTGCCTTTACTTTTATTTAGCATTTATGTCACCCCAGCTGGAATCCCAGGGCTTTCCATGACTATTCCTCAAAGATCTTAACATCCATCTGCATTCTGTGCTGTGAAGGGCGACCCACCTCTGAACTCCTCTGCTTGCTGTCAGCACAGTTCCCCAGGCCAGCAGGAAGGATGCTAAGGGTGCAAAGGGGCAGGAAACTGGAGCCAGTGAGGTGGCCGGCTGCTGGCAGAGGGGACAGAAGGTCATAAAGGCTCAGGCAAGCCAGGCCTGAGCCCAGGACTCTGCCAAGAGAAAGCACAGCTGGCCTGCAGCTGCCAGGGCTGCCGGAGTGCAGCCAGTGGTGTGAGGGCCACCCCTCGTTAAAGGCAGGCCCCACCAGCACACAGGCCAAAGCGGGAGCTGACCAGAGGGGGCCTCACCCAGGGGACGACCCTGCCAGCAAAGAGGCACGAGTTACCGATGAGTGTCTGCGAGAAGCCTTCCGCCGACTTCCCCCACCAACCCCTCACCCTTCAGAGCCCATGCGGCCCTGGCCAACCTGCTCTCCTGGACTCGTCTGCAGGACCACGACTCTCAGCATAGTTTCTACCTCATGCTTCTTTCCTACCCCAAACTGCCCCCGGCCAGCTTTCACCGGCCCCTCCAACATCTGCTAACACAACAGTTGCTGCCTGTTCTGAGGCCTGCTCTGGGAGCTTCGGGGGCTCAGTGTGTGGGCAGCTGCAATCAATCAAACCTCTGTTCCAGCATCCTGACCCCTCCTCACAAACGTCTCCCTTCTGTTGGAAGTGCTGCTGAGAAATACAATTTGTTGCTCTTTCAAGCTGACCAGCTTGGAGTTAAAAATATAGCAGGGCCTATGACACCCGGGCACGGCGTTCAGCGGGTAATCCTCGATTGTCGCTTTTGCTGAAATCTTTGCTCACACACATGCGATCCATGTCTAAATGGCCACGCACAGCCCAGGTCTCACTGGGAGTCAACCAATGCTTGGTGGTCAAACCAGGTCTCAAAAAAGCAGTAATAAATAATGTCAGCGCAAGTCCCGCTAATAAACAACTCACACGCTCAGGCTGGGCCCTGCCCTCAATAGCACACACTATCATTTTGCAAAGAGGAGGCTGCAGCTTCACATAAAACACCAGGCAGAAGGCGCCTCGACAGACCACGTGAGGAAAGCTGCGTGGGGAGGTCAGCAGGACCAGCCCTGGCACGCACGAGGCAAGACTGACCCCCGGGCCACCTTTGAGCATCTGGCTCTATGGAACGAGTGGCTGCAGTCACGGTTACAGGGAGGGAGGGCCTTTCGGGGCCAGGTCCTTGCGCCATCCCTCCCCGCGGGGGCCTCCTCTCTACAGTCGCCCTCCCTCACTCAGGACCCAGCTCCCTGCCTGAGAGCCGGGCACTCAGGCTTTAAGAAGCGAAGACAATCTGAACGCAATTCTCACCAACCCCCTCCCCCACTGCCGCGAGGGACAAGAGCCACTGCTGCTGCCAGCTGGGAGCTGTGCCCGGAGACCTGGCTAGGAGGGCAGGGCACCTGCAGGGGCGTCGGGTGGGCTCCTGGGGTCCCTTCCATCCTGGTACCACGGGTGACAGACATGAGACAAGAACGCTCACACATGCCAGCCTCCTCTGGCAGGCGGCGATTCTGATTCGCTCCCCATTTCACAACCCCCAGCTCCAAAACATGGAGTTTACCGCAGGCTGCGCGGGCTGCAGGGCAGGCCTCCTTCCCATTTTCAGAAGAGAAGGAAGAGGCAAGAAGAGGAACCAGCAAGAAGAAATAAGTGGCAAGGACAGAGGAGGGAGGGTAAAATCAGAAGGAAGGAGATGTCAGATAAAGAAAAGGGGAGTCTTCAGAACGTCACCCTCTAGGCCCAGTTCTGCCTCTGGAGATGCCCAGAACAAGCCCACGCCTTCCCTCCCAAGCCCTGCCATCACGACAACCAGTATCTGTCAGCGCTCCCTGGTGATATGTGTGCAGGTGATATGTGTGTAGATAAAGACTCACACATGTATCAAAAGATATCACAGATACACACATTTATACACAGACATCCACACATAGCTACACACATACACACGTGCACACACACACACACACACACACACACACACACACACACACACAGACACATTTACACAGCATACACACACACACGCACACATGCGCACGTACGTGACTTCCCCTATTCCTCCCAACAGTCCTATGTTGGTGGTGGTGGCAGTGCCGGTATTATCTGCTGCACAGAGATGTTTAGCAATTTGCCCAGGGGCTGCCAGCCTCCTGCCCCATCTCTGAGGCCTTCTGATCTGTCAATGCCCCGCCCCCCCAAGTGAGGATCTAAAGGTGAACACCGTGTTCCGGAAGGGTCTGTTTCCTCAGGAGGGGCTGGGAGGGACACAGCCCAAGGTCACATCTACCTGTCAAGGCCTCAGCTTCTAGCTCAGAGCCCGTACCTCAGAGCGGTGCCCACCCCAGGGCCTCCCTGTGTGCACGAGGACCTCAGGGCATTTGGCCTCTCCTGCCCGCCTGACTCTCCCGGGGTCCCTCTCCGTCCCTTTTCTGCAGCAGCCTGGAGAGGCTCTGGCTACCATCCTTGCTCTGGGCACTGCTGGTGCTCACACAGACCCCAGGGAGGTCCCAGCACCGGTCAGCGCCTCTGGTGGCCGGGGTTGATCAGCGCTGCCCGTTGTGCCAAAGGTCTGACCGCAATGCACTCACTCTGTACCTCCAGCCCGAGTCTCTCATGCACCTGGGCCCAGAGCCCACGCACACAGGGGCTCCTTGACGATGATGCTCACGCGGAACCCCTCCCGCCGGGGAGGTGAACGTGTAAAGCAAGATCAAAAGACCCACGAGAGAGAGTCTGCGATCCGGCTGCAGGGAAGGGTAGCAGGACACAGAGAGCAGCGCTGACCCTCGGCACAAGCCGCCTCCCCACCGTCGTGCAGACCCGCTCGCTTCCCGGCAGCTACAGATGTGGGTAAGAGCATGTGGAGGCCAGGGTCTGGGGGCAGTAAGTCCTGCACCAACCGCTGCCTGGCTGCGAGCAGGTTCCCCCCCCCATGCACACACCCC
>NW_006796565.1:926065-927922 GCF_000442215.2 Lipotes vexillifer | reverse complement strand
CCCAGCAACACCACCATTCACAGGGTGCCGGCTGCAGGGCCCTACGTGCTCCAGGCTGCATCCAGGCCTCTTCAAGTGCATAGAGGTGGCCCTGGGCCTGGCTTTCAAGGCTCCGGGAGGAGGAAGGCCCACCTCCCGAGGCCATGAATCACCTGGTGGGGGAGCCGAAGCAGGCGGCGCCCCAGGGGAAGAGGCCTGGCAGGGTCTAGAGGCTTGGTGGGGGGCGGCTCAGGGCCCATCCATCCCCAGGGCTCTGGCCGCAGCCCCTCGGCCCACACGCTTCCCAGGGGCCCCTTCTCTGCTTTCCCGGGACCCTGCCCTCTCCAGGCCTTGGCTGGGGAAAGACAGGCAGAATGAGGGCAGACTCCTCAGGACCCTGGAGGGCTGCCTGGAGCCAGTGAAGCAGTCCATACATCTGGGCACAGTCCCACCGGGCCAAGTATCTTTAAATGGGTTCTACCCAAGTGAGGACGGGAAAAGTCTCCAGTGATGCCAGTGGTGTTATTCCAACTTGTGGCTAGTAAAATACAATTACACCTGTACGTTGTTTTTATTACCTATATAGCTTATTAGCTAATAAAATAAGCTCAGCATTGAAAATTTAACTGAAGCCATTTATCGTACCCACAACTCAGGGCTCTGGGTTTCCTTCAGCAGTCACCCAAATCTGTTACCTTTCCAGCCTTTTTACCTATTTACATTTCTCCAGGAAGGAAAATTCCACCTGCCTGTCCAACTTGAATGAATGTGTTCGATCGTTGTCTAGCTTGGACACCCCTGGAGAGCCGCTGGGAGGAAGGGAAACTGACCACGAGGGCAGGGCCTGGGCTCTTGGACAAAGGTGGCCAGAAAGGCTGGACTCAGGGGTCAGGTGGGTGGTCTAGACCAGAGATACCTGCACCTCTTCTTTGGGCGGGACCTCTAGGCTTGGAGGGAGAACTAGAGGAGAAGGAAACGCCAAAAACAGAAGCTGTATTTTCATTCTGGAATGAAAGGAGGCCCGGCTGGAAAAGCAGCACTGGCCACTGAAGGAAGGCCGTGGTGCCCGCCCGGGAAGGGGTGGACACGACGAGCCTGCCTGCACAGACGTGGCCGTACGCCCACGAGCGAGGCCAACGTCTCAGCGCCAAGCTAGTCCCCGCTCCCTCAAGCCCAGCCGTGACAGATGCTCACATAACAAGACTAGAAAAGATAATGCTCAAACCGTGGCTCTGAGCACCCGAGGAACCCCTGGACACAGAAGCTAGAGCGTCGCGTTTTACCCACCACACCCATCTGTCCTCGAGTGGACAGGTGGTCACAAGGACCAACCCTGCTCCCTGGGCCTCACTATCACGCTCTGATCCTTGGGACTCCGCAGTGGGAACCAAACGCAGGCAGCCCTCAGGCTTGGAGACTGTCCTGATGATGGTGTATTAACTCCAAGTTCCTCTCATTCAAACCCATACCCAAGATCGGTGTTAGCAGAAGGCAGGGCTCTGAGACTCGGAGGATAAAGCACAAGCGACAGGGGTGTGTGGCCAGAGGCCTCGCCTACAGCGGACAGCAAGGATGATTACACAGGTGGCACAGGGCAGAGTCATCACAGTTCCTGGATGGCCTCACACTGCTGGCAGTTTAATCAGAAGAATAAGTGCCTCCCCCCATTTCTCGTTCTTTAAAACTATCACCCACGGCCCTGATCTCAGGGTCGGCATGATCTGAGTGACACTGAATCCCGGCCTGTGCCAGCAGTTCCTACGGTGGCTGCAGGGACGGGCTCCTGGGAGAGGCTCCAGAGAAGTACCAGGAGGGGGACCACCAGTGTCTGGTGACGCTGGACTGCCCGACGCCCTGCCTCTCACCATCTGTCTGCTC
>NW_006796565.1:918261-925832 GCF_000442215.2 Lipotes vexillifer | reverse complement strand
GAAAGAGTATTTCTGATTTTAAGTGGAAAGAAATAGATGTTTAAAAAAAAAAAAAACAAAAAAAGGGGGGGCTTGATTTCATCTTTCACTGTATAGAATTTTTAAAACGAGGAAATTAACCCACTTCCTGGGCATTTCTGACACTGGCACCCTGCAGTTGCCCGGGACGGGCCAGGAGCCGCGGAGGCGCCGAGGAGCACCTGGGTGCTTCTGCAGCATCTTCCAGCAACTTCTGGGGCTCTTACCTGCGCCATCTTGGCCAGGTCCAGGGAGGGCCTCTGCTCCTGCGCCTCCTCGGGGCGACGCCGCTTAACGCCGACCTTCTTGTCGTTAAGGACACACGGCTGGGAGCGGCTGCGGGAGAGCCCACTGGAGCGTCTGGCCAGCTCCGGCGTCGAGGCAGGGGTGCTGCTGGCTGAGGGGGGACAGTACTCCGCAAAGGAGAACTGCTCGTGCGAGCAGGAGAGGGACCGCTGCATGTCCAGTCGGGCCCCGCCCACGGGGCTCGGGTCAGGGCCCCAGATGTCGCCTGCCTGTCTGCAGGTGGCCGAGCCCGGCGCCCCCTGGCAGGGCTGACCGCCAAATCGGTGGTGAAGTCCCGCCTGGTCGTAGGGCGAGGAGAGCACGTTGGCGCGGGATGGGAGGCTGAAGCTGGAGCTCCTCTGCATGGTGCTGAAGCCGTTGGAGTAGCGCTGGACGCTGCCCCCACTGTAACAGCGCCTCTTTTCAACCGGAGTCCAGACTTTGGACCCCAAGGGCCTCCACGACGTTCGGCAGCTGGACATCTCGTCAGAGAAGGACAGCGACCGGCACTGGCGCTTGCTGGGGGGCGCTGAGGGGTTCCCGTTGTGGTCACTGAGGCTGAGGTCTTTGATCAGGTTGGTGACCGCGCAGGCAGTCGCGGCCTCCCGGTGCCACAGAGCGCTGTCCTGACACTTGTCGGGCAGGCACTCCCAGATGCTGGCGCTCGGCTGGTCGATCTGAAGAGGGCACTTCCTGTCCAGGTCTCGCCATCTGTCATTTTCTGGTTCGTAAATGACAAAGAGAAACAGGATTTGAGAAGGCCTTCGCGCCAGCCCTCTATCTCCTCACCAAGAACCCGTCTTAAACAGGATGTTAGAGCCAGAAAGGCCCTTAAAAGCCATCCAGTCCAACCTCGCTTTACAGATGAGAAACTGAGGCTCAGAGAGGGGACATGAGTCCCACGGTGCTGAGTCAGAAGCAGGGCAAGGTCTAGGATCCAGGCAGCCCCCAGGACTCCTGAGACGGTTTCCTTTCCAACAGACCGTACTGCCTCCCAGGAAAGTCCAAAGCACTACTGTTCACCCCAAAGGCTTCTCATTTTCTAGAAGGGAAACTGACTTGCCTCACCCCTGCCCTGGCCGGCAGCAGAGTGGGGGCAACGTGTCTGTTACGTCCCATCTTAGGGCTCTGCTGCTCTGGGGCTGGGACTCGACGCCCTGGCGGGAAGACCACAACCAAAGATGAGTCTGTCAGAACTTCAGAGGGGCTGGAGGTGCTGCCAGGTTAGCGCATCTGAATTCCATCTTCAAAATACTTGCCGACAACAGAAACTGGATATTTCATGGATTTACATCCCCTCCACCAAAATGTTGGTTCCACAACCAACATTAGCTGCCAATCACTGAGGACTTTCCTTGTGTTCACTCGCTCTCTGGCTGAAATCGAGGACAAAGTGGCTAAAATCTATAGAAGTCAGTCTCGGGCTGCAGAGACGTAAGGGTACAATTTCAACTTACACATTCGGGTCTCTCCATGAATGCATGGATAAACAAGCTAACCCTGCTAGGAAATGCGGACTTTTGCACTTGAACCCTTACTTCAGAGAAATATTCAAGAACTATTTGTTATTTTTCTACTATGGAATCAGGCACTGTGCTGAGAATTTTAGGAGAACAAACTTGACACAGTTCTTGTATTCAAGTTCACAACACAAAAGCAAAGTTAAGAAATACGCTGTGCTGCCAGGGGTCAAACATGCTACCATGTTTCTTTGTTTTTCTAATCTACACATATTTACAAACTGTGCAAATGTGAATATGGAGAAAAGTATGACCGAGTCAGTCAGTAGAAGGAGAGAAGTAAAATCTGAAATGACTTTCAGTAGCTATTTCACACACACTGATTCTCAGCACTGCAATCAGTTACTGCGCATCCACCGTGGGTGGTGTGACCCGGCACAGGGGTGGGGGGGGGGGGGGTTGAGTAAGTGGCCCCGAGCCACACACCTAACAAGTGACGAGATGCAAACCCAGGCTGACCCAACCCAAAACCCTTTGCTCTTTTCACTACACTGCAGCACTGAGGGAACCACAAGGCAGTCTGACCTTGGCCCTGCCCTCAAGGAGTTTACTAGTCGTTCAAGATGAGCCGTCACTCAGAAAATTGTGACGTCCTTGCTCCAGGCAGCAAGGACTGTAGGACCATCTTCTCTACCAGTGGCCACTTTTCAAAGGGCCCCGAGAGACACAACTGAGGGACTCACTCCATGCTGAGTGCCACAAGCAGCAACTACTGGACAGGTTCAAAGGGAATGACCAGTGAGGCCCAAAGGGAGCCTCACGAGCCAAAGGAAAAGCCAAATCAGGCCTAAATGTGACGCTCCTTCCTCCAGGGCACCCTGTGCACCCATAAGACGCAGAGCCTGAGGCACTGGGACCCTGGACAGGGGACATGGCAGGAATCGTCCAGAGGCTGTTCCCACAGGAGGGCCTTAGAAGCTGGAGAGACAGGAGAGAGATCTGCCAAGTTAGGCCAGCTGGGAACAAAGCAGGACTGACGTTAAACGCCCACTTCATCTCATCCCTGAAATCTGCCCGGGCCCTGATAACGCGGCAAGTCTCGATAAGTGTTCCTGTAACTTAATCATTACTAAAAACTGACAAATCATTACCAAAAATTATCTTTTTGCAAATAGCATTTATGTTGTTCAAAATAGGTCCTCACTACCTACCACTCCTCAAATATTCACCATTCTTTTTTTTTTTTTGGCCACACCGTGCAGTACGTGGAATCTTAGTTCCCCAACCAGGGATCGAACCCGCGCCCCCTGCAGCGGAAGCACAGAATCTTACGCACTGGACCGCCAGGGAAGTCCCTCACCATTCTTTTAAAAGAGTTTCAATTTGACATTTGTCAGCAGTTGAAAGTTCAGGAAACTAATACTAGAGTCAAATTTAAAAAAATACAAACTAACCTTGACTGAGTCACGACCATCCCTGGTTAAGAAGAAGAAAAGTTATCCTCAGAAACAAGTGAAGATTTATGTATGACGATGTTCTTCAAAATGATATGAGTGATGGCAAAATGGTAAACACACCTAAAACGTCCTACAGCAGGGGGCTGGTTAAATAAAGTACCGAGGAATACCATGGAGCATGAAAAAAGCAGTTTCAAAGAATATTAATGATGTGGAGAAATGATGATTAATGATGCAACACTAAGCATAAAGAAACAGGATACAAAACTGTAGAGACAGCGTGATTCCTATTTAGTAAAGTACATGTGTTATATGGGAAGATAAAAAGGAAATAAACGAAAATGCTCACGGTTGATTGGCAGAGAGCTAGTTGATTTTTCTCATTTGTTTCCCTGGAGCTTCTACGTTTTCTATAAGGACAAATACGTGGAGGACCAGGGCCTATGACCCCACCCTCCTCTGGGTTTGCTCCTTTGGTCTTTTAGGAAGTTCCCATCAAACAACGCTCGCCACCAACTCCCCTTTTGGGACAAGGCATTGAGGTGCCACGTGGGCCACAAATGTGGTCGATGAGGAAGGAACCAAGGACCCAACCGAGGGCAGTGAGGGCCCCAAGATGGCGCCATGGTGGCCCCAACTTAAGAGCCCACTGGAGACGGTCTCTGTCCCAGGCCTTGGGAAACCTGGGAAATTTAAAAGAGATTGGTCCTATCCTCAGAAGATACCACTTTCTGTTCCATTTTTCTTTCACTGCCCTGGAATTTTCCCCATCTCTAGGGAGATCGTGAGACAAAGGGCAAGTGGGAGCCAGTTAAGCATGAACATCCTGTCTCTCCAGTGGCTACCTTGTGATCTTGGTGCTTCCTGACTCGGGCCTCCCTACTCCAGTCCCATTTCCTTTCTGCCTCCAGAGAGCTTTCTGAGGCCCACACACGTCGTGGGCCCCGTCTACTCGTGGTCTCCCCAGTAGGCCCTGTGCTTCCAGGCACGCCGGACTTCCTGTGACAGCAGAAGTCAGACAAGAGTCAGGGAGAACCAAGATCATCCTTGAAAACCCCTGAAACAGCCCATAAAGCCCACTCCTCCTGGTTTTGTGTACAAAGCCCTGAAGAGTACATAAAACTAAAGTTTAATCAATCGATTGCAGGAATGGGCACAGGTGACATCTCTGTGCAGAGGGGTGTGCATTCGACTTGTTTTGCCGTTTAACTATCAAACCCCCAGTGGGAACTGGGGTTGGACGGCTAACTCTCGCGTGCTCCTACCTGCCTACAGGAACTACCTGCCTCTGTTTTGAAGAGTAAGCCTCTATTGATCTTAATACATAGATGTCTTTGTTGTAGGGAGGAGTAAAAGAGTCAGTTCTCAACTCAATCCACCGGTTAAATGCAGGTACGTGGACCTGCAGCTTCCCCTCTTCCACGCCTTCACACCTTTGCAGAGACCCGCACCAGTCGCTTACTTCCCATTGCAGAGCCAACTCAAACGTCACCTCCTCTGCAGACACGCCCTCCCATACAAGCCCTCGGGCGCCTGCAGCTCTTTGCCTAGACTTTCAATCACGTGGCTCATGTTAACTGAACTTTAATGATCTGTTTACATGTCTACGTCATCTACTGAGCTAGAAGTTCTGGAGCACAGTCCCAGCATGACTCTCCCGTGCCCAGCACACAGCTTGGCACACAGCAGACCTCAGCTGGTGGTGGGTGGAAGAAGGAGGGTATGACGAAGTGCAGATAAAAGCTACAGAGCAGACCATGGTGTTCACTTGGTCTCGCTTATCCTCTGTCCCTGGCACAGGTAACCCTTGGCCAGGCAGGTCCAACCTGGGCTGTGCCTTGAACTCCCCACCCCACCACGGCCGGGGATGGTTGTGTATGAACTAGCCAGGACACTGGCTGGCACCGCAACAGCTAAGATACTTTGAAAACACAAAGCACTGCCCGATACTGAGCACTGCTACTGTGTGTCAACACCAGCCAGGTGGCCACTTGCTCTGTCTGCGGAGCAGATAATATTTTAATTGTTTCTATCTTTATCGCTTCAAGAAGTACAATATAAGAAAAGTAAAAACAATCGAGGCTATGTTTAGCCCTTGTGTCTTCCCCCTTCGCTCAGGGAACAGAAGGCGATTTGTTGGGTCAGGTCACCAGACAAAAGAAACAGGAATAGAAGGTAATTTTTCATGGCAAACCGCCCTGAGCGTTAGGCCCAACGTCAGGGTGTACAAAAGGCCTCGGTTCGGCCCCAAGGAGAGGATACCGGACACCCCCGCCCCTCCATTCAATACCACTTCTGCACAAACAACTGTAACTCTTCCACAAGTGACAATGGCCGTGGACGTGGGGATTCCACCGAGCAGGGCTCACTTGGTGTGGTGGGAAGGGTGTGGACTTGGGTTCGAGCCTCAGCTCTGCAAGTGACTTAATTAATCTCTCAGAGCCTCAGTTTCTTCGTCTATAAAACGAGGGGACTGGTGATAACCACCCTGCAGAGCTATTCTGAGAGCTAAACAGTTGCCTCGCACAGGGCCTGCGAGGACGGAACAGGCTCTCGAGATGGCAGCCGTGATTGTGACCACACTGCACAAGGCTTGGACAGTGGAGCCTCGGCCCTTCTGCAACCCGGGGACCCATCTCTGTGGGGTCTGGTTGGAACGGGAACCTGGACGCTCTGCACGAGGATGTCTCAAAGTGTGGTTTCAGGACCACCTGCAGGGGCATCCTCTGGGCTGTTAAAATGCAGATTCCCAGGCCCAGGTTCTGATACACAGAATCTCTAGGGGTAGAAGCCTGCATTTTAATAAACTCCCCAGGTTATCTTAACACGAAGTTGTTGAGAACCGCTGCTCCGGACTGCAGGCTACACAGGGGCCTGGGTTCTCAAACACCTCTGCGGCAGCCCAGTCAGACCATCCAGACACACCAGGAAGCTTCTGCAGGGTTGACCATCCCAGTCTCCAAAAATCTGCATTTAGAACGTCACTGAACACTGGTGTTCTGGTGTTTGTTTTGTTTGGGGCCAACAACAGAAGGTAGAATTACAGAGAAGGATGACTCTGCCCTTCAAGTTCCTCAAGGTCCCTTTTCACAGGAGGGGGTGGGGACCCCGAGCTGCACGGCATGTTCTGGATGGAGGGCCAGTGGGAAAGGCCCGAGAGGCCCACCATTCACGTGAAGGGGACAGCGTGAGCCCCCTTCCCGCCAAGACACACCGTGGCCTAGAGCTTCTCAGGGAGGTTCCCAGCACCACGCCTCCAGCAGATGGGGCACAGCCCCGGGACACAGGCACCACTCAGGCTCTCGGCGAGGCCCCTGGCTCAAACCCTCAGGGGCAGCTCCAGTTCCTTCACTTCCCTGCCGAGGTTTTGCCTTCTCAAGGCTGAGGTCACACACAGGAGCGGCAATAAGCGCACACGGCGCTCTTCCTACGGATGTGGGGCAAACTACGCAAAACACACGAGCCACGTAAGCATCTAGCTCTCTCGCAGATGGCCTGACTAGGTGGCCTCCACGGTGTCTGTCCAAGCTGAGGCGCCACGACCGAGCCGGACACTCCCCGAGGCACAGAGGCCGACGGGCACACACGTGGGGACAGGAGCTCAGATCCCCCAGCCGCATCAGAGGCTTTGGTCCTGAAACCACCCCATGACTAAGGAGATCAGAAGGCTGCTGGGTGCACAGATCCAGAGCTCAAAGAAAGAAAACACCCGGAGGAACACAAATAGCATCTGACCTCAAATGTTCTTGTTTCCATTTCTGCCCTTAAACTTGAAGGGAGATTCCCAGGGGCCCAGGTTCTGAGTGGTCTACAAGCCTTCTTGCGTTCAAAAGACAGAAGAGATCTACATTTAGCCTTGGATATCTTTATCCTGTGTTTAGAGGCTGCCTTATGGTGACATAACCACAGCAGAGTGTGGTTTCTAGAAAAGGTTAAACACCTGAAGCACAGACCCGAGGTACAGAAGGTTCTTGCCGCCGCCCAGGCTGGGGCAGCAGGCCTCAGTCAGATCAAGGTCGGCTGACTCATTCCTGGATTTCACACCTGTCTATTGTGCTGACATCAGTCTCCTGCCCTGCCCGGCCCTGCCCTGTGGGTTGGGTTGTGCTAACTTGGTCTCAGGGCTGCAAGGACTCTATGCTTGATTTGGGGGTAGAAGCTCACCAACCCTTTCAAGGGGAAACTCAAGAGAACTGAGGTGTCTCTCTGAAACCAGCTTTATTAAACTGGTCTTATGAAAAGAACACAGGTGGAAAGACATAAAGGGCAACGACATGAGCTATCCGTCAAGGGCGGCATCTACTTTTAAATGAACTTTTAGAGACCCTGGCCCACGGGTGCGCCTCTTTCC
>NW_006796565.1:904697-917919 GCF_000442215.2 Lipotes vexillifer | reverse complement strand
TTCCCTGTATCACCAGAATGGAGACTCAATTCAGACCTGTGTCAGAAAGAAAAGGTCCCTGGGCTCTGCCCACCCAAGCTTCAGCCTCGGGTTGTGCCCCCTCACCTGCAATAAATCATAAAATGTCAGTGGCGTTTTGGGCTCAGGGATAACAACAACACAGGATGCCAAGCTCCTCAGCCAAGGCCTGAGGACAAGAGACAAGGATGGCTGGAGATAACTAACGCTCCACTGGTCCCACCAAGTGGAAGGCTGGCTCAAGGGGCGCTGGGAGATGCCCGAGAGGCTGGTGGGTTCGGAGTGGTTACCGGGGCCCTGCCGTCACCAGCCAGGTTGGGGTGGCGCATGGCAGCTGCCACTGCTTTTGGGAAGTCTTTGCTCTCACAAAAAGAGGCCCAGTGGGATCCCCAGACAGTACAGAGGTGTAAATAAAACCCTCCAGACTGGCCACTGGGAGCGGGGGCCTCAGCCTCCCAATCTGTAGGAGGAAGTGCAGACGAGGGCCCTGTGACGGCCCCTTTCAGCTCTGAATGGACTTCCTGCTCCATCCCCGACCTCCAGAAATAAGCTGGGAAAAGCTAGTGGCAACAAAAACTCTGAAGAGACAGAAAGGCTGGTTTCATCCATCTCCGTCAGATTCCCACCCCAGCTGTGGGTATGCACAGAGCATGGGAAATGGGCAGCTGCCTGCGATTCATCTCTAAACCGATGTGTGCAGCAAAGCTTGGTGCCATTATACAGACCAGAAAACTGACAGCTGGCAGAGCTTTTCAGGAAACTGTCGATACATTCACATTAACTGTTAATTAACTAACATCCCATTGGGATCCTTGCTGAAGTTGGGAAAAAGCGTGAGCACATATCCCAAGCACAATACTCATCTTGTGGGGTGCCACAGCACTCCCCGTGTGACTGGTGGGGAAAGTGAACTTCAAGACAGCATCACGTCTCACCTATGGACACACAGCTAGCAAACAGCAGCCTGCGATCCCAAGGCCGCGCGCTCTTGCAGTTGGGCCAGGCTGCCTCCTGACGATCATTTCTGCACGTGGAAGGCAACCTGGCGATGCACCACACTGGGGGTGCCCAAGGCCGGTCCGGCAGCTGCCAGCCCCTGTCCTCTGGCAACTCTGGGGCCCTTCTCCAGCCCATGTCAGACCAGCACGGGTGAGAAGGCAGCCTGGGAGGCTCCCTTTTCACTGTAAACAGTCATCATGTGCCAACTACACTTTGCACCTACTTCCATTCTGTACATTATTCCAGAAACACTGTCTGAAACCAATAAATGGTGCAAGGAAAAACTGAAAGCACTCTGTATGGACAAACCTTACACTATTTTAGAGATGGAAAGATCACACCCATGACCACAATAAATAAAAATAGTCATTAAAAGTAAGTTTTTAACAATCATGCATAGGGGCTTCCCTGGTGGCGCAGTGGTTAAGAATCCACCTGCCAATGCAGGGGACACGGGTTCAATCCCTGGTCCGGGAAGATCCCACATGCCACGGAGCAACTAAGCCCGTGCGCCACAACTACTGAGCCTGCGCTCTAGAGCCCGCGAGCCACAACTACTGAAGCCCGCGCGCAGCAATGAAGACCGAACGCAGCCAAAAAGAAATCATGCATGTGCACTTTTGTATATGGATATACTAGCCTATTTTGGTTAATCATCAGTTTCTTATAGGAGACCCTGGTCCAGTGATGATATGCAGCATGGCCAACTCTGAGAGACGGCAAAAGCCACAGAGACCAGAAATTCTGGCTTTGTTATCACTGTTGTTCATTTTGTTTCAGTCATGTGTGTGTTTGTTCTCGGAAACCTGAAATGCCCAGCCTCTGAATGCTGGCTTTTTCCTGCACGGTGCAATCACATCCCACTTTCAGTGACAAACAGTGGTGGAGTGAAAAGACCAAAAGCTACCAAATCTCGAAGTGATTATCTTTTCAACCTGCACAGCTCAACACAGCCAAATGATTTACCCTGTAGAAATTAGTACAGAGGGTGCCCCAGGGAGAAACCCTTTTATGCACAGAGCAGACTTTAACAGCCAAGTAATTAAACAAAGAAAATAAGGGCTTATAATTAAAATGCTGACAAACCTGAACCAGAGTGGCACAAGCGGGGCTGCTATGATATTTTTACAATTCCTTTTTATACATCATGTATGATCCTTCTGCTCAAGTTTCCTCTATGTTCCTTGCCTGTGAAGTAATTTACATTAATAAATAATTTATTACCATAACTCCTAAAGTAATTATGGGTTTCTGCCCAATTTTCTTTTCTTTTTTTTAGCATCTGAATTGTTTTGCTTTCTGTCCACTGACTTGTATCTACACAACTTTTCCCAGTGGCCTTTCGGATAATTGGTGTTGCATGCACTTTCTCACGTTATTTGATTTCCGGTCTTCTCCTGGCCTAAGCAAGGAGGAAAATGGAGTGTGTAGTGCCCAGTGTCCCTGCAACACGGAACTCATTCAAGGGGTGCAATTAGCCAAGGCGAGGGTGGCGAGTGGAGGCCCCTCTCACCCCCCCGACTTGCCCTGTTTCACCAAGAGGTTCAACTAGTACACGTGTGACCCTGGGTTAGCATGAAGAAGCATCTCCCACGGCAAACGCTGGAGGAGCCGGAGGGAGGGAAGCCCCCGCCTTCCCCAGCCCAGAAAGGTTCTCTCGGGAGCAGCCAGGCCCCTGTCCACACCCACTAGACATCACGGCCAGGAATGGGGGCTGGCTCGCCTCTCAGGCCAGCTAACCAGTGAGCGGGCCACACCCATGAAACTGCCACCTGACCAAGGTTTCCTGTGTCAAGAACGCAATAACCGGGCAGACATGGCTCTTCCCCAGAGAAGCTGGTTGCAGAGGAAATTCCAGTTCAGCACAGGTGTGCTGAGGACGGTCTGGGAGGTGAGAAAAGAAACCAAGAGGCACAGCACCGTCTCTGCTAGAAGGGGCCCTGCGGTATCCAGGCTAGGCGGGCGGCCTGACGATGGGCACTCAGCCCCGGCCTGCCGGTGGCCTGGCTCCACTCTGCCCTGCTTCTCTCATCCACACTTCACCGCCTCTGTCCCCCCACAGCCCCACTCTGGAAAAGAACAAAACCACTTCTTTGTATCACGTCCCCAGACTTGGGGCACGGGGCGGGGGGGAGGGGGGACAAAGGCGGGGAGGGGCCTGTGATCCCGCTCACAGCAAATAAGCACGAAACACTTTAAAACAAAACATTGCTGTGAGCACCGACTATGTCAGTAAAGCATTTTATCTCAGCGGGTGCAGAGGAGGCTGAGCTACTTGCAAGGGCGGTTTTTTAAGAGGAAGCAAACAGGCACTCCCTATCCGAATACACTTGCCTGGTTTCTCTTAAGAACATTTATGAAACTCTAACTCATCCTGGCATCCAGTTAGGACCCTTGCATGGGGGCTTAGGAGGGAAATGCCCCGAGTCACAGGGCCAAGCTGTCCCCAGCTCTCACGGGAGAATTCCACTGATCAGGGCCAGAACGTGAGTCCTTTTTCTTCAAGAGACAGGCAGGGGGTTTTGGTGATTATAATACTATGAATTTTTTTTTTTTTTTTTGGGGGGGTGGCTGCATTGGGTCTTCATTGCTGTTTGCGGGCTTTCTCTAGTTACAGCAAGCAGGGGCTACTCTTCTTTGCGGTACGCGGGCTTCTCATTGCAGTGGCTTCTCAATTTGCAGAGCATGGGATCTAGGCGCACGGACTCAGTAGCTGTGGCTCGTGGGCGCAGTAGTTGCCGCACGTGGGCCCTTGAGTGCACAGGCTTCGGCAGTTGTGGCGCGTGGACTCAGCAGTTGTGGCTCGCGGGCTCTAGAGCGCAGGCTCAGTAGTTGTGGCACACGGGCTTAGTTGCTCCGCGGCATGTGGGATCTTCTCCGACCAGGGCTCGAACCCGTTTCCCCTGCATTGGCCGGCGGATTCTTAACCGCTGCGCCACCAGGGAAGTCCCAGTGCTATGATGTGTTACCTTTGCTGAGCATTGACCATCCCAGGAAGGGCCCAAAACCCTCTGGAAAAGTCTGGCTCGACCCACTGGGTGTCCTCTTCCCTGCTACGGAAAAGCAGGCACAGCTAGGATGAAGTCTCACTGCTACTCAGGTCACAGGGCGAGGCCACACCTCGAGTCTCAGGTTCACTGGGCTGGAGCAGCCACCGGAGTCTCCACGAGCACACAGCCTGGAAGGCCTTGGACCGCTGACTTTCCCGCCTCAGCAAGTGCAGGAAAGGGATGGAGGTGGGAGGGGCTGAGCCGGCACCTCCTGGGTGCCACTGTCTCTTTAAATCCCACAAACACCTGCCATGTGCAGGATGAGGAAAGTGAGGCTCAGGAAGACGCGCTACACGCTACACACCTACAGTGCCGAGGGCCTGCTTCAGGCGTGAATCGTGCAAGTCGGCCTAATCCACGGGAATCCACTGCTCCCTGGCCTTCCTCCTCCGCCAGGCAGAAACCCCCTTGAGGGCAGGGGCTGATTCGCTCTATCCCCGCCCCAAGTGCCTGACACAGAGTAGGTATTCAATAAATACCTACCAGAACAAGCCACTGAAACGAACCGTGGTGAACTTTTCTAAAAGCCCTGGTAGTGCGTGCTGTCAGGTGGGTCGGGGTCTCCCAAACCAAGAAGGGGCTGAGAACAGAAAGATGAGCATGTGGGAGAGAGAGAGAGACCGAGGAGAGGCTGGGGGTAACTGCGCAGACCCCACAGAGTGGCTGCCCCACTGCCCCTCCACTGCCTGGCAGTGCCCTAGTGCCAGCCAGCAGAGCAGGAGGGGGACAGACCCCACGGAAGGGAAGAGCCCGAGGGCGAGGGGAGCACTGCAGAGCCCTTCCTGAAGAGCCACCCGGCAACAGGAGCCTGGAGGAGCAGCGGCACAGGCCGTCCTGGAAACCCCGGCCAGAGACAGGGCCCCCCCCCCCCCCCCCCCCGCCACAAACACCTCCTCTCTCCTCTCCGTCCTTTTTCATCCCCCTACCCCCCGCCTCCGCCACCAGCGAAAAGCAGGCCTCTGGGCTCTGCGGGCTCAGACCAGCTCTGCTGGGAATCTGGGAAAAGGCCTCTCCCCACACGCCTCTGGCTTGGGCCCTGGGCCTGAGCATCTTCCCCCGCAAGGGCGACTCTCACTCACACCCCCTCCCCAAGGAGACCAAGGTGGCCCCTTTGGGCGTGGAGGCCCCCCCGCAGGAGCAGGATTCTCACTTTCGGCCTCAGCCTTCTTTTCCACCTATTGTGTATGGAGCTCAGGCTGTGCCAACCTCCTTACAAACGTCTCAGAGTGCTCGAGGCGCGCCCACGAGGGAAGTGCTGTCCTGACAGCCATTTTACAGATGAGGAAACTGAGGCTTAGAAAAGGTAAATAGTTCAGAGTGACTATGTGAGTGCCGACACCACCATCACGAACCCACAGGAGCTCCAACTTATCCTGATGCACTTGGAGCAAAGGCCAAGGAAGCCCGACGCACGACACGGCCTTGAAATAAAGACCAACATCTCCACAGTCCAGGTCACTAGTCTGGCCCAATTCAGAGCTGACGTCCTGGCTGGGCTGAGGGGTTGGCGTGCCCAGGAGCCCCTCTCTCCTTCCTGGACACGACAGAGGAAGGCAGCCCAGCCACAGCTCAACTGTGAGTCTGACCAGGAAGCAGGCAATGAGGCAGGCTTCTGGGCCACGTGGATGGGTCGCTGAGGGTTTGTCGAAAGCCGTTAACCACCACCGAGGTGTTCAGTCAAGCCCCATGTGGGGACAGGCCTCAGAAGTGTGTCACACGGGTAAAACCAAGGCCAGGTGAGCTCCCTGTTTCCACTTCCTCTGGGCGGCAGCACCAAGAGGGCCGCCCGGGGCTCTGCCACAGAGCTGTGGCTCGTGAGTGAGAAGAAAAGAATCCTCACCCGCTCCGGGTCCAACTCTACCCACCTCATGAGGCCTCAGTTTCCCCAGATGTGAGTGAGCGCCCCTGCCCGCCCCCCAAAGCAGCTGCAGAGTCCAGGAGGTCCTGCATGTGAGGCGCGTGGCACAGCACCATGCTCACTGTGACACCCCCAGCACCACCCCCATCACCCACCTATGGGAACTGAGTCTAAAGAAAACACCGGCCGTGCCCAGAGGCAAAGGGCCGAGACAAAAGGCAACGGAGACTTTACATAGTCCTGCGGAGACAAACTTGAAACCCGAAAGAGAGGACCCATCATGGAAGCCTGGTTTACAGAAACTCATCTGGCGAGGTGTCTCCGCAGGGGGCAGGAGTCCAGGGGAGAGCGCGCAAGGAGAAACTGCCCCATCAACCGGAGCAGGGAGAAATCAATACAGTCAATACAGTCCTCTTTTTGGCCCCCTTATACAAACGGTAATTAACACTCGCATGGGAACAGGGTACCGAGGCAACCTTTCTGGAAAGCATGTCAGAAATATGAAGCAAGAGCCTTAAAAATGAAAATGTTCCCGCTCTCCAGCCACTCTACTCCATACCTGGGAACGATCCTAAGGAACAAGCCAAAAGGCAGAGCGAGATTCAGACTCTGAGTCACTGTTAAAACAGAAAACAGAATGGTCCTTCTACCCAACTACCAAGAAACAGTTACATCATTAAATACATTTTGAATCATCCACACAATGCAATACCACAGCCTCATTAAAATGCACGGAATGGGCGATTTTAGCGCTACGGGGAAACGATGGTAATTATTACTAAGAGAAAAAAGCGGAAAAAAAATCTTGTAGATAATTTTGTACAATCGTATAATGCAATGGACATAAACTACACCAAAATATTAACAGTAGTTGTAACTGTGTATTGGGGCTATGAGAGATTTTTATTTTATACGTTACACTATGGTGCACTTTCTGAATTAAAATGAACATGATTACTTTAATAATCAGACAGAAACTCTCAGTATCACTGCTGGAGATTAGATTCGTAAACCACACACCAGCGCCCGGCCCCCTCAGTCAGCCGCAGCAGCCCCTGCACCACTCGAGCACTGCTGAGACCGGAACAGCGCAAACACACAGAAGAGAGTCCCCACGGCTACTCCTCGTGCCTGTGTCCCACAAGTGCTTTTAGCGTCTCACCTGGAGCACTCAGGCCCTGGTGGAAGGGCTAGAGAAGGACTGACTGTCCACAGCCACCTTGGTTACTCACCCATAATTCCACAAGAGAAAAGTGTCGGTCCTTGACTCATCTTCTTTGGCGTGTGCTGAAAACAACCAGAAAAGCTATCACTCTTCAAGTCATAAGAAGCACGTTTGCACATGACCCTGCACTGATCCCTTGCTAAAGTCACAATTAAAGGGGTAACGTCAGATTAGGGAAAGGAGGAAAAAAAGTATTAAAAGAGACATCTGCCCGTAATTAGGTCTGGGCTTTCTGTCCGGAGCCTTCGGTGAGTTATGGAGTCCATCAAGTTAATGGGCTTTAAAAACACACAAGAGAGCCCCGTGACTTCTGACACTAGGGGATTTTTCCATGTGAGTGATATGGAGGAGGGTGCAGAAGGAGCTGTGATGTGAACGGTTCACCCAGCTGAGCTGGAGACAGGCCTCCCCACAACCCAGGCTAGGAGGACAGGGGACCTCTTCCTGTCCGTGGTGACAGGAAGAACCTCGAGCGAAGGGCAGAGGCCACCTCCAGAGCCCTCCCTTCGAGGCACGAGGAGAACACGTCTCCCGTCTCTGTGAATAAGCAATGGGTAAAGCTCAGGAGCGGGGGCCCTGGCTCTGCAGAGGCTGCTGGGCAGCCAGGAGGCCCCCCGAGGCATCCTGACGAACTGAAACGGAAACTCAAAGGTTATGTTTGGCCTCAGCACACAGCTACGGCTTTGGACTCCTCGGCACCGCATCTCCACAGTGGTGTCCCTGTCTACCGTGAACGCTGCGCATCTGCTCTCTAACCCCACACCTATAGCCTCAGCCGAACACTATGATCATTGGGTGAAAAGCCAGTGAGGCCTAGAAGAACCCCAAGCCCAGGCACTTGCTCCACGGCTACACGGTAAGCCGAGCGTGGAACACTCCAGGGGTTCCTTGTGCTGGCCGAGGCCCAGGTCAAGAGGCCTGTTCTGACCTCTGATGAGGAGGACACCATCTATGCCCGTCGGGGCCCCAGGAAGAAGGGTCTCACTCATCCCTGCCTTCCTTCCTTCCTCCACTCATTCAGCAAATGTGTACCGGTAATTCGTTACGTGCAGGCTGTGCTGGGGTTGAGCGTGCGATGGTGAAAGCAGCTCTCAGCTCCAGAAGGGTCAGCGGTCACAGAGGGCTCTAGCTTCTGAGAGGAGCCCCAAGTGACAGAGACGCGCAAGGCTACCAGTCCAAGAAGTGGGCAGAGAGCCAGGCCCTGGCTCTTTCAGGCCTGGAAGGAGGACGGGGTGCTGCTGACCAGGAACACCCGGCCCACCCAGATAAGAGGGTAGCCAGTGTCTGGCAGCAGCTGCCCCACCCCTGTCCTCAGCTGCCCGAGTCAGGGACCTTTGCCCTTGGTCAGCAATGTGCTCATCCATCAGGTCATCAAGGGTCTGTCCTGACCAGTCTGGAACACAGAGGTGAAGGACCGCCCACCTCAGCCCTAAGGAAGCTCACACATCAGATGCCACAGTCACACAAACCCCTGAGCTACAGAGAGTGGGACTGGAGGGAGATGGGCCAGGCCATGGGTGCTGGGATGCTGGAGGTCAGGGCTGGCTTCCGGGGGTGGGGGGCAAACAGAGCTGCTTCTAAAGGACTAGAAGGAACTTAACGGGCCGGGGTGGGGAAGGCGGGCAGGGCCGCCCTCCTCCAGTCTCCCATCTTGGGTTTAAAACAATCCTTATGTGTTCAGGATAGGTCCCCCTCCTGGCGTCCACCCGGGTAAATATCTGGAAAAAGTTACAGACGGTTTCCTCTGCCTCCCTCCCAGCTCACACCAAAGTCATTGAAGGGAGAGCAGGTGACAGACACTCAGAGCCCTGCCCTGCCTCCGGGCAGCGTCACCTGCGGAAGCCAGACAGGCCCCACGGCCCAGAGAAGGTTCGGAGAGAGAGAAGCTGGGCCTGGCTGGTGCCACAGGCTTGGCTGTTCTAGGGAAGCAGCCCCGACGCTGCAGGAGCCCCAGCACAAAGCAGACACCCCCCGGGAAGCACAGATCCCGCCCCTCCCTACCCCACCGCCGCGCCTGGTGGCGAGGGGAGCCACCCAGGCTGGGAGCCCACAGACGCCCAAACCAGGACAGGGCCAGGGCAAGCAGGAGGGCGCGAGACACAGGGGGCCGCGTGTTGCTGCACTGGGGCCACCGAGGAAGGCCTGGGTTTACAGACAAGGCGGGAAGCAAACTGACTGCTGACGGTCAGGGGGGCACTGCTCACCGGCCCCTCCTCCCCCGCAAGCCGCCGTGCTCCAGACAGAGGGGCAGCTGGGAGCCCTCCCCCAGGAATGGGGGCCAGTGAGTGGGCGCCAGAGATGCTGGGAGGGTCTGTGCCCCGGGACGGGAGCCACCGGGCCAGCGCGCAGGGCTCCCCCGCCCTCACTCACTCACTCATTCATTCACTTAGCGAGGACCTGTCTGTGTTTGCCGCGGACGCGCTCGCCAGGCTGGAGAACACACGCTCGGAACGACTGCTTCTCACGCCCCACGCCGCCCGGCTCGAGCCTCCACCGAGGGACCAAACGAACCCCCGACCTGGTCCCCACCCTGCGCCCCGGCCTGTCCTCCATCCTCCATCCTCCACACAGACCCAGGGGGACCAGGCCACGTGGCTGCTCTGCTCACAACCCTCCAACCACTCCCCACGGCAACCGGGATGAAACCCGGCTGCGCCCCCGCTCCCCGCAGCCCACCAGAGCCAAACCTCCGTCCATCCCGGCCTCACTCACGCAGCTCGGGACTGGCCCAGCTCGCTGCCGCCTCAGGGTTTTCGCTCTGCGGCTGGTTCCCGTCACGTGGCCTCCTTGGCGGCCTTCCCCGGCCGAAAGCTGCCCTCCCCACCCGCGCTCTTCCCCACGTGGCCTCGTGTAACGCTCTCCCCGTGTGCATCAGTTCGTCTGTTCCTCTGCTCATGCTCCACTGCCCCCAACATCAAGCTTCTCCAGGCTGCCGTCCTGTCCCCGACATTCCCGGCAGAGAGCAGGCGCCACGTGACTCTGTTGACCGACCGCTATGCCCACCCGTCAGCCCAAGCCTGTCTTGCTCTTTTGCCGCCACACGCCTGGCGAACGCAGGGCCGACAGCAAAGGATTTTCACTGGACAGGATCTGCTGCCTCCCAAAATCTCTGGGCTCGTGCCAAGTCAAAACTCAGCGGAGAAGTGGGGAGAGCACCAGACAAAGTTGGGGTCGACCCCCGGGCCGCCCGGGCTCCCCACGCGGGCTCTGACTCTGCACCCAGGGGCGCACGTGGACGGGCCATCCTCGCACGGAGATCTTACAACTCGAAGAAACACCTTCTCTGTGTCCCCTGGCTTGGATAAGCCCCACGACCACTCCCCTCGTTGAGCGTGTGAAACCGCACGGCCTGGTGGTGCACCCCCTTCTTCTGCTAGCAGCACCCCAGTTTTGCACTGGGACTCCTCCTCTCCCTCACCGGACAGTGTCTTGGTGGGACTATGCCTCTTATCCCCCTGGCACGGGGTGGGTGTGGCCCACCAGACTCTCCTGCTCCGGGGCTCCGACTCCTGGACCGGGGGATGCGGGCTGGCTCACCCCGCGGGGAGGCCCCGAGCCTGCCACAAGCCCCCGCCTCCACCATCCTTCCGGCTACCCTGTCCCTGCCCTTTCTGGGGCTTCATTCACCAACTCCTCTCCCATATTTCTCTCAGTCGCTCCAGGGAATTCTCTTCTGGTGTAAATCAGTGGGAGACAGTCTCAGCTGCTTACAACTGAGGAACCCTGGCCAAAGCCACTTGAAGGAATACCATGCAACTGCTCAAAGTGATGTTTGGGCAGAGGCTTCTAGTGCCAGGAGGAAATATAATTTACAGGTTAAACCTGCTTAACTAAAAAGACAAGAAAACCTGCCAAACTATGTATAGTGCAGTATAGTTCCCCCCCACCCCCGCCTGAAATGCAGCTTTTTCCTCTTTCTTTTCCTTCATCCTCTTCATGACGCTCAATTCACACTGGTCTGTGTGTGTAGACAAACTCCATCAAAATAATTATGGAGAAATGCTGACTGATAGGACAGCAGCAATTTTAGGGTCAAACATAAGGCCTGAAAGAGTCATGAGCTAACTACTTTCCCCTGGGGCTTTCTGCCTCCTGTTGGGGTAAAGAAAAAAGAAAAGAAAAAAAAAAGATGGGATCAGGCCCCCATCTTGCTTTCTGAGTCCCGTCCACGAGCTGGGCTGGCTGTGGGCAGGCCAGAACATCACGTAGTCAACAGCTTCCCAGGGTGTTAGGCCTCAGGCACACTCTGACTGCTGGCCAGTTTCCCTGGGCCCAACAGCGAGGTTCCCACTGGGCACCAAGTTGTCCAGGGCTGCTCTATTCCCACTGGTTTGTGCCATTCTGCAGCCAGCCTCCCTGACCCTTTGAGCCCTCTGCCACTCCCAGTGGGAAGGATGAACCAATCACTACGTGCACGATGTGGTGAGGCCAACAGGCCTCAGGGGAAACTCTCACCATCTGAGGTTTCACAAGACACTCAGCATTCACACACAAGTGCACGCCCAAGCCCTGGCTGGGGTCTGCAGCGCAACAGAACAATAAGCACGGCTCCCCGGGGTATTTCTCCTACTCCAAAGCCTCTGTTCCTGAGCCTCCCCCAGGGCAGAGCTTGGTGTCTGGGAGACTCCTTGGATCACCAGAGAACGTTTTGGAATCAGATCTTCCATAGGAAAGGCAAAAGCTGGAAATCAAATTGAGGCTCCAGGGGCCATCTGTCTGACTAAGTAACGCAAGAAACCCTGACTTAAATAAAGACACAGTTCAGGTCATTATTTAATGAGGAACTATAGCTCAGACAGAAAACAGCCGAGCTCATCTCTGGCCATAATCATGCTTCTTCATAACTTTCTTCTGTAGACTACTGACTAAAGCAATCACATCACTTTTCCTTCTCCCGATGCGGCGCTACAGGGAACCACAGCGCCACGCAGAACAGGCCCAGGCTCACGCACCTGAGGAGAACAAGAGGGGCACCCCAGCCTCCGGAAGGGAAGAGGTGAGACCCTGGCAGTAGGACGCAGGAGGCAGAGCCAGGCCCGAGAAGGAAGAGAAGCTGAGGAGGGAGAGGCGCCCTTAGGTGGAGGCCCTCGAAGGTGCCGATGGAGACAGGGCAGGGAGCCCGGCTCCCCAAGCTGCAGGGTTAGCCACGGCAGGGCGGGCCCTGGTGCCCCTGCTCGCCCGGGATGCGGGGGTGGGGGGGAGAGGCAGGGAACTGCCTCGGGCTCTGTGCGCTTCTGGATTCCGGCCAGGGACCCTGGCTGGGGCCGTCGGGCCCAATGCCGACTCCGGGTGAGCGGGAAGATGAAGACCCTGGGTTCCCAGGCAGCTGGGTGCCAGGCCGGACGTAGTCACTGAACTCTTCTGCCAGGCAAGTCACTTAGCCTCGGCGCCCTAATCTGACAAGCATGGAAGGAAGGACCTGCTCCCAAAACGGGTGTCTGTTGTGGCCGGAAATACCTTGAGGCTGAGCAAAGTGAGGCGGCCTGGAGCCTCGCTCCGGCCTCCGCGCCCCGCCCTCCCGGGAGCGGTGCACCCCAGCTCTCGCTGGTCTCCTGACTTGAGAGAGGCTGGGAGGCTCGCCGGGGAGAGGAGGCTGGGCCTGGCCGGGGAGGAGGGAGAACAGGCCCTTGGCCGGAGCGTGGGCGGGCGGGACAGAGCTGGGGGAACGCAGCCCCGAGGTCAGATGTCCGGGCGGCCTTCCAGCGGCAGCAGCTAATGTTAGCACACTCAGAGGAAGAGCTGCTCACAGGGGAAAGGAAGGCGGCGGCTCGGAGTGGGGGAAAGGGGAACCGAGTCACTGCACTCCCCCACCCCACCCCCGTCCCCCCAGGGGAAGGCGATACTGAGCGCTTGTCAGTCCCCTTTCTGTCTGCCCACCTCTCTCGGGAGTAGGGGCAGTCACGTTGTCAGCAGCATTTAGCTTTTAGGGAAAGGAGAACAAGAGAACCATGACGGGGACCTTCAGCAGGCAGGGAGGGGCGGCCAGGGCCCAGGGCGGCCCAAGCCTCTCCTCTCCCAGTGTTTCCAAGGCCCCAGGGGACCTTCACCTGCACTTTTAGGCCCTGTCCTCAC
>NW_006796565.1:899687-904372 GCF_000442215.2 Lipotes vexillifer | reverse complement strand
CTGTTAGCTGCACTTTTGGTCCTGCCCCCCCAGGGGGGGGGGGGGGGGCCTCTCACTTCCCTAATTCCAAAGCGGCCTGTGGTGATTCATGATTTCTTTTTTAATCTGAACCCCCAACTTCTGTTATCGTCTTAGTCTGATTAGAAAACAAAAGAGAAAAGCTTTTCCATCTTTCCTGTTATTATCTTGATGGTATTTACATGAGGATGATGTTACCCGGTTAGGAAGCTGAAGCAAAACCCCCATCTTCCTCTCAAACTTGCTGGCTGTTCAGAGCAAATTCTAATCAGTTTATCTTACATTCTGTGGATGTCATCACTAGGCTGGTCTTATTTAGGGTCTTTCTTTGGTTGTTTACAGCCGTGCCTCTCCCCAAGGCCTAGCGGATTCCAGGACCACAGCCTCAGGAGCCGGGTGGGGGCGGGCGTGAGGGCCTTGGTGGGTGAACAGGGCCTGGACTTGAAGCCTGTGTCCTGGCACCCTGCTCGCCAGCTGTGTGACGTGGGCCCTCCGTCCCCTGGGCTCTCTGTTTCCTGCCTGTATAGCAGGTAGAGATGGACGAGTCCCCACCCCTCAGCAGGTTGGGGGAGGCTCCAGGAGAGGCAGGGGTGATGGCAACTCCGCAGGCCCCACACAGACTACGCTCCCATCCTCCTGCTTGCCTTCATTGTGCTTCCACCTGCACCGTGAGAGCAGAACCAGGCCAGACCTGTAACGTGCTGACAACCTGTGATGCACCTACCAACTGACACAGGAGAAGGCCGCTCTCCGAAGGTGGCTGCTGCCCACAGCTGGGCTGCCCATCCGGGAGTCCAGGGTAAGGAAGAAGAGAAGCAACACAGAAGGCGATGACTTTCCAAGAAGGGGAGGGGTGTGGGAAGAAAGCCAGACCCCGACCTGTGAAGCCACCGAGCCCCCTTCGATGGCCCTGTGCTTCCCTTGGCTTTCTCTCCTTTTTTTTTCCTGAGAAGATGAGTTTTCCTTCCCTGGCTGGGGCTGGGAGGCCGTGCTCCTCCTGGCGAGGGCTCAGGCCCTGTCTCTTTGAAGACCGGCTCAGCTGACCACGGGCCCGCGGGCCCTGGACCCAGCTCCACGGCCAAGCCCAGGCAGGCCCACCCCCAGATGGAACCAAGCTCAGCGGCGGCAACTGAGGCAAACAGCACAGCTGGAGCCAGAGGGGGCCTCCCTTGGGCCCTCCAGGAGGCCCTCACCCTGAGAGCCGTTGCTTTTTGGTCAGAGCTACTCTACACGAGTGCTTTCATTTCAGCGGGAAAACATCCACCAACCACAGAAAACAGAGCAACTCATACCTGCACCCCCCTCAGCTGTGAACTTGAGCAGCAGAGAAGGGACTGAACGATGACGAGCCGAGAAGCTGGGCTACAGGGACCCGCATTCACTCGCTCCAAAATGTCCCCTGAACACCTGCCATGCACTAGGTCCCAGAGTCAGGCACTGGGTATTCGGCAAGGAGCGAGAGTGACAAAGGTCCTTGCCTTGTGAAGCTCTCACACTCTGGGGCAGGAGTCATTCAGTGAACGAGATCAAAACGTTAGAAAGTGGTTAAGCGCCTTGGAAAGAAAAGGACAGGGAAAAGGGGACAGGCAGTACATGGGGGTAAGGAGGTAGGGGAATTAGATTTTAGGCCAAGTGGCCAAAGAAAAGGAGGGAGGGGGAGAGTCCTGCTAACAGGGAGCGTTCCAGGCCAGGGAAGGAGTGCACAAGCCCTGAGGCACGTAGAGCAGGGAGGCCGGCGTGGCTTGAACAGAGTCAGTGGCGGAGAGCAGCGGAGAGGGAGCACAGTGGTCACGGGGGCCAGAGTACACCGGCCCTCATACATCCCAGTAGGAGTCTGGTGTTTGCTCAGCCTGAGACGGGAAGCCTGTGGAAGGCTCTGAGCAGAGGTGGGACGGTCTGACTTGCATTCCCTCTGGCTGCTGGGTAATGCAAACAGGCTAAAGGAGCCAGAAGCGGGGGCCAGTTCCCAAAAGAATCCAGATGAGAGAGTACGCAGGAAGGACCAGAGCAGCAGCAGTGGGGATGATGAGAGGCAACCTACTGACAGATATATATTCAACACAAATTGGAAAGGAAGGAGTGATGGGCAGAGACCCTACTTGTCTTACGGAACTCCTTCAGCCCAAGGTGCTCCGTGAAGGCCTGTGGAGTGGACACAGGTCTTGGTGGCTTTCACAAGCTCTTATGAGGACCTAAGACCCACCTGCCTGCTCTCGACCTGGGTGGTGGGGTAAGATTGGGGGAGAAAGCCCACTAGGTGCTAGCGTGGGGTCTCACGAGGGGCCGTGAAGGGCGCCAGGAGGGGCGCTGGGTGACATGACCCCGGACAGTGCCCCCATCCCTGACCACAGAAGCAGCAGAGTCCCTGGGACGTACCCACATGCAAAAGCCCCCACAAGAGTGTTTATGCCCGAGTGGGACTGCTTTCAGCTCCCTCTGCCGGGGAGCAGCCCACCCACTTCCTAGGAATTAGGGCTACAGAAGGAGGGTGAGGAGGCCGTTTTGTTCGCAGCCTAAGAAGGCCGGCTGTCTGCCTCTCTGGCCAGGCTCACCGGGCCACTTGGTCCGAGGACCACCCTTGCGGGGGGCAGCCGCCACCAGGCCCACCACCTTGGCCGCCAGGCCGCGCCTTCTTTCTCCACCGTCCCCCACTCTGGACATTCCTGAGGCGGCAGCTCTCGCTCGCACTGACCACCCCACCTTCTGGAAACCACCTCCTGACCGGGTGGAGACCAGAAGGAATGTGGGTCTCAGCCCGGCAGGGGCGGCAGAAGCACGCTTGGTATTATTTACCAGGGTGCTGGCCTGCCCCCCCGCTCGCCAGAGGACTCGAATCTGGGCTGGCTAATTCCTTCTTGTGAGGGCGAAGCCGGGCTCCGGGTGACTCTGCTCCACTGCCCCGCCTGCCACGGCTCCCAGAGCTCTGCTCGCGGGCCCTCTGGGCACATCTGCTAAGCTCTCTTCCTCAGTCCACAGCCCCACCTGGATATCGGGCCTCAAAAGGGTCACCAGAGAAGCCAGGCCAGCGGGTCCTTACCAGCTCAGGGATGAAGGTCCTGCACGCTACGAGGTCAGCTCCCTGCTTGTCGAGGCTTTGACTTAGGATCATCACCATGGTAAGGACCTCAGGCACTGGGCGCCAGCCCAGGGTGGGCACGAGCCATCTTCGGGTGGGCAGACTTGGGCAGAGGCGACCTCCTGGGCACCCCCCGGATGATGATGTCAGCAGAAACAGCTCTCCATCGGCTGCTCACCCTCAGGGTGGGGCTCTTCCAGGAAATGGCCAAGTGTGGTCAACTCCCTGGAAAGATAAAAGAAACGCAAAGGGATTCAGGACTGGGGCAGACCAGGGCCCCGAGAGAGCCGCACCCTCCCCTGCACGCTGGGACCCTGCAGGGGAATAGAACCGCCTCTCCGCTGCAGGAGAGATATCCTGGCGGGGGCCACGAAGGCCGGAATGGCCTTCCCGAAGTCCTCACCCACCCACAGGCCAGCCTTAGGGTGGCCCTAGAGCCAACACCTGGTGGGCACAACAGTGAATCCCAGCTCAGCCTCGTGGCACCTTTAAGACAGATCTCAGGGTCTGGGCTGCTCACAGACTGCTGTCCCCGAAGTGCGCTCAAGCCGTGTGACCTCCTACGCTGAGCTAGCCCTACAGACAGCCTGAGGTCGGCTGAGGTCAGACACGGGCCGACCCTGCAGCCGGCAAGGTGGCTCCTGTTCTCTGCCCAGGTCTGAAGGAAGCCACTGGAAGAACTAGGAGGGTCCATTTAAAGGCACATACTTCCCATCCTTGGAAGCACCATGATTCCGAAATGACACATTTGCAACACGGGTCGCCTCCGTCCCCTTCCTCAGAATGAGCCAAACCAAGTCACGGCCTGCGCACATCCCTCTGAGCTCCCAGCAGTGATGGGACCCTCTCTCATCATCGTTCTACACAGCCCGGAGCATCTCCCCGACCCACCCTCATCTCTCACCAAGCAAAAGCCCAAAGAGTGCAGCCTTCAGTCCAGGTTGGGAAAATCGCTCCTTACGAATTAATTTCTCTGATCCTATTTCCATCCCACCCCTCCGTGGTTACACCTTCAGAGGAAGTCACGGAGATCCGAGGAACCTGAAGGTCATCAGGTTCCATCAAAAAGTAAAAACTAACGATAACAATAGTAAAAAATAAATAAATAAAAAGCAGCTCCTAATCTGTAATTAAAATCAAACTGGTCAGTGCAGGAAAATGTTTTAGAATCTGCTGCTCTGTGTAAAAATTAATTGCACCCTGGTATTTACTTGCCGTCCAGATTGTAAATCATATTTTCCTGTTTACTTCGATTAGACTTTACAGTGGGTGTTACTGAAATTTGCTCAATTACGGGCCAGCTGGCGAGCACAGGAAAATTACCTTCTACTGTTCTTCGAAAACAAGGTTCATCCAAAGTGCAAAAGCAGGGAAGAGAAGGAGGGAAATCAATACATTTTCAAAGGACTGACTGTTCAGGAGGGAGGGCCGGTGGAGTCTCCAGGCTCCCAGGTCACACTGGGAGACCTGATGCAGAGTTCCAAGGCCACATCAATCTAGAAGTGAAACGTTCTGACCAAGTATGATCTGCCCCAGCAAAGAATTTCAGATCACTCCTCCGAGTCTGGCCAGAAAGCCGAGCCAGGAATGC
>NW_006796565.1:868972-899632 GCF_000442215.2 Lipotes vexillifer | reverse complement strand
GCCAGCCAGCCCCCTGGACGCTTGGCTTGGGAGCAGGGCGGGCCATGTGAGCAGGAGAGTGCCTGGAGTGGTGCCGTGGACTCTCCCTTCAAGAGGACCCTTTGTGCCGATCAGAGACGGAGAGGACGCCTGATGGAGGCCGTCTTCTCTCTAGGTGCAACCTCGATTCAGTTCTGGGGCCGCCAGCCACTACCCCAGGCCCAGGGGTGACCCACCCTCCCCATTCCCTTCTTCCCTAACAAGGCAGGAGGGTTCGGTGGTTACAAGCTCAGGTCCTGAGCCAAGCACACCTGAGCTGGAATCCCAGCTCTTGAAACGTACCGTCTGAGTGACCTTTGCCAAGTTACTTACTCTCTGAGCCTTGGTTTCCCTTTCCATACAATAGGGACAACAGTGCCTGCCTCAGAAGATGACTCTGTATCATAAGAAAAGAGAGCTCGGCTTGCTCGGTGAGAAGCCCTAGATCATTTGAAGAACTGCTCAATAAACAAGTAGCTACAGCCACTAGTTTCATGGGGGAGCCTGCAAGTCCCGATCTTTTCTCAGCAACGGACACCCAAGCATCTGTCCTCTCAAATTTTTTTAAAAGGGAAATTCCATCAAAACTTTTCAAAGCGAAATTCCATCAAGAGGAGACTAGCTGGGCTTCCTGGGTGGCACAGTGGTTACGAACCCGCCTGCCAATGCAGGGGACAAGGCTTTGAGCCCTGGTCCAGGAAGATCCCACATGCCACGGAGCAACTAAGCCCGTGTGCTACAACTGAGCCTGCGCTCTAGAGCCCGCGCGCCTAGAGTCTGTGCTCCGCAACAAGAAGCCACCGCAATGAGAAGCCCGCACACCACAACGAAGAGCAGCCCCCGCTCGCAACAACTAGAGAAAGCCCGCGTGCAGCAACGAAGACCCAACTTAGCCAAAAATAAAAATAAATAAATAAATTTTTAAAAAGGGGGGGGGCGGGGAACTGGCTGTATTATGGCCCATGCCTCTGGTGAAACAGTAGGCGGCCAGTAAGAACGATGCTGTAGACAGTCTTATCGCCATGGAAACACGTTAGCCCATCCAATGCAGCTGCTGTGTACCAAGCACGAAGCTGGATGGAGGAAGCGGTGCAGGTGTCCCAGCTCTCGCAGCTCTGCTCCCACTGGAGCCCCTACAAGGCCAGGTCACACAGAGGCAGCGTGACTGGTGAATACCAGAGCACCATATGCTCCGGGAAACTGGGCGGTCAGTAAACATGGCAGGCACTGGAAGGAGGAGGAAGGTCCTGCACAAGCCCTGTCTTCAGGAGTCGTGGAAAGACAGTGCTGTGAACACAGGTACCACAGCTATGGAAGGCAGATGGAGGAGGGGGGCCCTGGGGCTGAGTCATAAACAGACCCCTTTGCACAGGGACCAATGACATGCAGCACTGCCTGGAAGTGCCCAGGAGTGGGGACAACCCAGACGGCCATCAGCAGGTGACTGGTAACAGAAATCACAGTGTAGCTATGTAAACAAATACCATGTCACCTTTACTGCAGTGTTAATGAGGCAATTTTAATGGTACAGATATGAAGCACTCTCTAAGATAACACTGTAAGTGAAAACAGCAAGAGGAGGAGTACAGCATGGTCCCATAACCACGTGGTCCTGGAGTGGGAGAAGGCACTTTGAGTGTATAGCCTTACACACGGACACGTGCTATTTGAGGATTTCATCCAGCGCACATAACGCCTTTCTGATTAAAAAGAAAATAGGCAAGATTTCAACATGAAGGGAAGAGGCACCTGGGAAGAGGGAAGCGTGAGCGTAGGATGGCAGCCTGGCCTGTACACGGTGTGGGCGGGGGGGCGGGAGGCGGGCAGTGAGCACACTGCTGGCAGGCACACAGGGCACGTGGAGAGGGGGCAGCAGCAGGACAAGGGGCAGGAAAGACAGAGTCACCCCAGACCAAAGGCTCCGAATGCCAGACTTTATCATGCGGCCATAGGATGCTCCCAAAGGAGCTGGAGTCGGCTGCGTTGATCTGCTGAAAGAGAATGATTTTTTTTGAACCCTTCGCAGCACCTAGCTCGGTGCCTTGACTACAGCAAGAGCTCCACACGTTTCTGGAATCCGGCTAAATCGTAGCAACATCTGAAATGATCCGGGCACATTCTCAGACCCTGTGAGGCAAATCCAGACCATCAGAGCCTGGCACAATCTGGAATTCCCTGGGATTCCTTTGATCCATGGCATGGGCCGGGCCAAGCTCACTGGGGAATGCCAGTGCCCGTCCAGAGACTCGGAGCCCAGTCTGAGGACGGGGCCAGTTACTTCTCAGGGAGAAGCCAGGAACTCGGCCTTTGAGGGACGACTGGGTGCACAGCTCTGCCCAAGGTAAAAAGGAGGTGCCCCGGGGCCCACAGTGGGCAAGGGAAAGGCCTCCTGAGATCACCTCTGGGGCACAGATCCTGCTCTGGCCTGGTGGGTCTTCTCTTAACCCATGTTAAGAACAGCTTCTATCTACTGAGCACCTACTGTGTACCGGGCACTTTATATATCAATACACGACAGATGTAAGTAGTAACAGCGTACAGACAGATGAAGCAACTCACCCAGGGTATCAGGGGTGAGGTCCCGGGCTGTGCTTCCCACTGGTGTCCACCTGCAGCAAAGCCCCCACCCCTACCTGTCTCTCCCTACCAGATGCATCCTTCAAAGCCCCATCGAGCAACTACCACGCAACCCAGCAAGTGCACTCCTTGGCATTTATCCCGGAGAAATGCAAGCTTATGTTCACACAAAACCCTGCACATGATTGTTCATAACAGCTTTATTCATAACAGCCAAAACCAGAAAACCACCCAGATGTCCTTCAGCGGGTGACTAGCAAAACCAATTGTGGAACAGCAGCCCATGGAACACTCCTCAGCACTAAAAAGGGACGAACTATTGATATCTACCTGGACGAATCTCCAGGGAATTATGCTGAGTGAAAAATCCCAGTCCCCAAAGGTTAACTATTGCATGACTCCATTTACATAACATTCTTGAAATGACAAAATTACAGAAATGAAGACCAGATAAGTAGTTGCTGGGCATTTGAACGGGCGCTTGGGATGGGGGTGAGGGAGCTGGGTGTGGTTATGAAAAGACACCGGCAGGGATCCTTGTGATGGAAATGTTCTGTATCTAGACTGTATCGCATGGGTGTCAATTTCCTGCTTGTGATTTGTACTATAGTTTTGCAACATGTTACTGCCGGGGAAAACTGAGTAAATGGTACACAGGATTTCTATGATTTCTTACAACTACATGTGGATTTACAATGATCTCAAAAGTTAAAAAAATTTTTTCTTCCAGTTTTTTTGAGATATAATGGACATACAGCCTTGTGTAAGTTTCAGGTGTGCAGCATCATGATCTGACTTACGTACATCACGAAACGATGATCTCAGTAAGTTTAGTGAACATCCATCATCTCGTTGAGACAAAGTTAAACAGAAAAAAATTTTTTTCTTACATCAAAATTTTAAATTTAAAAAGCCCACTCCATCTATGCATTTGCCAAAACTCACAGAACTAAACACCAAAGAGTGAACTGTACTGCATATACATATCAAATTCTTTTTAAAGAAGGCCATGTGGCAGTCACTGCCTGTAGGGGATCGGATGCAGCGTGAGGCAAGGAGGCGTGCTAAGGGACTGGGCAGCCTCCCCCTCACCTCCCAAGCCCCTTAACTTCAGTTTCCTCATCTTTAAAATGAAAGTGAGAACACCTTTGCTCTGGGGGCTGCTGGGAGAGTCAGGTAAGAAAATGTGTAATAAAAGAGCGCAGCACAGAGAAGGCCCCAGACACCGGTGCGCACTCCCCAGGGTACACACAGATGGTCAGCGGGCACCAAGCGACACTGCCCGCGGTTAATGAGAGGCCTCAACCCAGCCCCGTGGCACCTTGGCCCCAGAGCCCCCTCTGCCCCCTCCCAGCTGCGCTCCCAGCCCCCACCTCCCTGAGGACCAACTATGGGCTGGGCTCTTCTCATTTCATCTCTCGAATTCCTGTGAACAGGCATTGCTAGTAACAGTATTCCCATTTTCCAGATGAGAAGACCAAGGCTCCAGGAAAATAAATCAAGCATTTGCCCAAGATCCTACAGCTAGCGGGGGTGAGGGTGAGATCTGAATCCAGGTCTGTCTCCTCAGGACACCGCAGGGACAGGGGGCAACTTTACTTTCTCACACGGGTCCTTCCTAACATGAAACTTTCTTGCTTTTGTTCTGCAGTCTTCAGTGTGCCTTCAGGCATCTGCAACCCTCGAACCCAGCTGTCTGATATCACTGTGGTTGAGACTCTCGGCTTCTGGCAAATGGGAACCCTGCCCGGTGCACGCTAAACGCCTTTATATATGCAAAAAAGTTTTGCAAACTCTAAGAGTCTATATAACTCTTCAGAAGATTACAGGAGTTTACCAAACGTTTCTGTCATGCATTTTGAAGAGCCACCCTTTAAAGAAAAGAAACTGACCACGCTGGAACTCGCCCAATTAAACGTTTCCTTCTTTTAATATCCTTATCCTGTGTTTACTACTTGTACAAGTTGGTTTTATAGCAGAAGAATATCTCACCACCCCAACACAGGACTCAGAGCAAAACCTAAACATAACCTTGGCCGCTGACAGTGATTTTCCTGATGGCCCAAGCAAGTCATTCCTTTCAGAGCTTCCATTTCCCCCTCCCAGTAAGCAAAGGAAATGGGAGAAAAACAGCAATTCTACAAGGTCTTTGGGGAGGCTGCATGCACTTTTAAACTTTCGTAACTTCAGCTGTTGGTGTGACAAAAGCAATCTGTGGGCAGGATCTGGAAGCAAATTTATGAACATTTGGGGAAGGGCATCTTTCAGAGGGTCATGCTGCCTTCTGCCAGATCCTATGACAAACCCATGGAAGGGTGGAGCGGGCAGAAGAATCCTCTGGTCGCAGTCAAGGTTCACATCTGCCAAGAGTAGGGAATTAAATCTGTCCGGGGATGCCTTTTGCTTGCTGCTAAGGCATCTGAGTTTAAAGGATAAAAGTTAAAAGCTGCCTAGGAACTTTATCAACAGCCCGTACTTTCCCAGACCGAGTTGACATTGGAAAGAGAGTCTGGAGTTTCAATAAGAGAACATGCCCGGAGAATGTGTTTCCCAGACGGCAGTGGAACATTTAAACTAATTCCCTCGGCCCAGGTTCCCAAGTCTTCAGGTCCTCCTGAAAAATAACTGATCAAAGACAGCTATGCCTTCACCACCTGCAATACACGGACAGAAAAAGAGAGACAGATGAAACCTCTTAAGTCAATGCTTTAACACCAAGGGCATGTTTGATACCAAACATTACTGATTTAAGGAAACTCCACAATAGAGGCAATAGCCAGAAGAAAAATACATTTTTGTTCACCATTTTCCTGGTATCTCCCTGGTCTGTATTTGTGGAAATAACAGGTGACACAGAGTCTACCTTTTCACAGAGCATGAATAAAATAAGAACAGCCACAGCAGCAGTGCCAGGCCCCTACTGTTATTCCATTTTACAGAGGGACAAGCTGAGGTCCAGGCCCAAGGTCACCCAGCTGTAAAGGGTGAAACAGGACTCAAGCCACATCTGCTGAATTCCAAAGTCTCTGTCTGAACCACCAAGACTTCTACTCCAGGATCCGTAAACTGTGTCCTAATTATCCCATAAGTATTTGATTTCTCAAATTGACCAAAAGCTGAAGCACAGATGCTGGGTTTGCAAGACACCCCTTCCCTATAAGCTCTTCCTGTGGTGCCCCAGGCCACACCTCAACCTTCTGGACTTAATGATGAACTGGCACTAGGGGTTCCACTGAGGCAGGGAGTGGGGAAGTGAGAGGGTAGGGGTGAAACATAAAGGCACTGATTCCCATCCCTAACCACATGGAGGGGCAGCCGTGCCGGGTGCCGTGCAGAGGTGAAGCACCTTCCGGGAAAGCCAGGGTGCCCCCAGGCCTGGGGGATGGTGCTGGCTCCTCACTACATCAGCCGGAATCTGTGTCCATCAGGCCCCCCTCTCCCTGGGGCTCTGCTCCCTCTCCCCCATAGCTCCCCCCAACCCCCGTCCTTCTCACCAAGCCCATTTCCAGGGTGTTCACGGGGAGCCCGCCCTCCACGCATGTTGTCTGGGTGTGGCCCTGCCTCAGGCCTCCTCTGGTCTCAGCACAGAGCCTGTCACAGCAGGAACCTGAGTCAACAACACACCTGGGGACAAGCACTGAACTCGAGGCCCGGAAGTCACACTTCCCCTCCAGCTCAATCCTGGATGAGCTGTGGCACCCTGGGCGAGTGATAGAACTTTGCTGAGTTTTGTGATCTGTAAGAAGTAAGCCTTGTTCTGCCCCCGCGAGTGGGAAGTTCAGGAAGGAAATGTCTGCAGAGTGGGGCACCTGACGAGGGGCCAGGGGTACTGAGGTGAGTCCTTCGGTGAGCACAGTTCGAGCAGAGAGAAGGCCCTTACTCAGCACGTGCGAACTGGCTAACAGAGATCACGTCTTCACAGCTACAGCACAGGTGGCTGGGCAGGGGAACGGAACATGCTTGTGACTCCTCTGAGCACCTCGCTAGGAGATGGAGCTGCTGGACAACCAAATCCATTATTGAGTCTCATGTTCACCCGGGTTCCTGTCTGCACGTGACACGTGAGGAAACTGGGCTCCGAGAGGCAGCGCAACCTGGCTAAACCACACAGCTGACATGCGGCTGCATCAGACTCTCAGGGGGGCTGTGCAACACTTTCTTGCTGCAAGAATAAAGCATCTGCCGTCCTTAGAGACAGCATGCTTACCCCACCCTTGATTCCTCGCCCCAGAGTAAGGTGTGTCCTTGGAGGTGTTTTCTTCAGTAACTGGGGTGAATATACATTCCCTGGACTAGACCTTCAGGTAATCAAAGGCCACCGAAGGCCCACACTCAGGAAAGGACTGACAGTCACATTACCTGGCTGGAAAGGGACCCACCCTGTGCCCTGGGCTGAACAAAGTGGCCCAGGCTCCCTTATGAGACTGTCTTAATGGAGGGGAAACAAAACAAAACAGCAAACGAGATGTTGAACCAAACTGGGAGTCTGTTCTCTGGGACTTTATACAGTCACTCTCCCAGTGTTGTAGGGATTTGCTGTGTTTTTAAGCAAATAACATTTCAAGAGGAGGGGGAGGAAGAACATTATTCAGGGACATGAAAGTGTTGAGACCCAGAGCCAAAACAAATGTGAACATGGGAACGAGACAGCCTGTGTTGCTTCTTGAAACTCAAGCCAACTGCATGCGTGACCTGTCAAGAGCTCATTCATCAATGAGAAATAACTGACAGGCAAGTTTCCTATATGCAGTCCTGCAATTCTCGCTACCATTCAAGTCCTTTTAACCTGCCAAACCCCACAAGAGAAGAGTGTCCTATGGACTAGAATCTGCAGAGCAAAACTCAAAAGGAAGGAAATGAGGGGTGGGGGGAGAACCAGTACTTACTGAGGGAGCACAGACTAGACACCGCCTTGTCCTCCAGACCAGGATGAGGGAGAGAAGGGGACGGTGAGACACAGCAAGGGCCCCAGAGATAATCTACTGAAATGTTAAGCCACTTAGCCTAAGACGACCATGACCCCTTCTTCGGTCAGACCTATTTACAAGTACAGTGAATTTAATCAAACCACGATTTGAAACCAAAAGAGATGAGGGGTTAAAAAAAAAGTAAACAAGAACAAAAATAGAGAAGCCCAAACAAGAGGCAGCGTGGCCTGTGTGAAGACAGCAGGACTTGGGAAACATGGGTTCTGGCCCTGCCTCTGCCACCGAGCAGCTCTGGCCTGTTTGCCAAGTCACTTCCCCTGTCTGGCCTCAGACCCCTCACCTGACGAATGGAAGACCGGGTCAGACGGGCTCTGTTTCTGCCAAGTGAGCATCCACGTGCAGCCATGCATCAGCTGTGTGGCTCAGCCAGGTCGCACTGCCTCTCTGAGCCTCAGTTTCCTCACCTGTGACATGCAAACGGGAACCCGAGGGAGCATGAGACTCAGTCACGGAAGGTGCTGCGTGAGCTGCGAGAGGGTGGGAAGGGCTGATGATGCCCGTCCTGCAGCCACTGCTCTGGTGGCCGTGTGTCAGCTGGCCTTCCCGGTCCTGCCCAGACCTGACCTCCAGTGTTCAGGGTCGCAGGAGACCAGACAACAGCAAAGGCCAAATTCTCACTGGCTGCCATCATGAGCCTCAGCCGTGGCCTTCCATATGGCCGAGTGGAGAGTGGGAAGCCACCCTCATATTCCTTCGGGGCAGGTAACCGGGAGGTGGGGTTGCCCCCCTCTCTTACGTACCTACAGGCGCGAGTGAGGATGTTTGCACAGGTGCATTCTCCAAACTCAGTCCTTAAGCACACCAGGGTACCTTGGTGTCTTTCAGTGACATTAACAACATTCAGAATAAAGGAGTTTCTAGGAAGGCGAGGAAGTGAGTCACTTACCAGTTTTCACACCTTCATCTCCTACCTCCTGCTACAAAAACAGCCCCTTCCTTTGCAAAATGTTTATGGACTTTAGGGCCCAGAGACAGCAACGTTCTCTCCCCGCTGCGGGATGATCTACCCTCACCCAGGCTGCATGCACGCTTCATGCCAGTGTGGTCCCAGGAGCCCCTCGGGCAGGGGGAGCGTCCCCGTTCCTGCCTGGCCACACACCAGCACTGCCCTCACAGAAGCCCCGGGCCGCTGCACAGAGCAAATGGAGCCTCCCAGCAGCTGGCACCGGGGACACAGCTGGGAGGCAGCCTCTCTTCATCTCAGGGACCTGGGGGCAGGTGGCCTCACACGGTGACACAAGTATCACACTGAAACACAGGCGGTGACACAGGAGGGGACCAGGAGCTCTGTAAGAACTGTGAGGGACACGAGAACCAGGTTTCCCATCTGCCACCCACTCGGAGGTCACACCCTGACCTCATCTCGCAGACCAGAACTTCACCCTCCTGATCCGACCGATTTTACAGGGTCTGGTATAGAAATTAATCAGCCGGGCTAACCAATCTACACTGAGGCTTCCGCCTTCTCCCCTGCCCCCCACACGGCCAGCTGCACCACACGGTCAGGAACGCCGTCATCTGCCAAAACAAAACTCTTCGGAGAGACTCTGCCAGACAGGTCCGTCGTAACGACAGGGTACCTTGAGCTCCGGGGCACCGCTCAGTCCAATTCCCAAAGCCATCTCTCTGGTGCCTCCCAGGGGGCTTCCGAAGGGCGGGACAAACTCTACTAAGATGACTCTGACATCAGCTGCAGCATGGTGGCGAGGGAGCCATTCTATGTGTAACAACGGCCATCTGCCTGCAGAAGGACCTCAACAGCACCAGACTGTTGACTCTTTAGGAGGAGAAAGAGGCTCCTGTAAGAAGGGCTGCCCTGAGGTCCTAATTCAAAGCAAAGCCCAGAGATTCGGCTCTGAATTACTTAGCACTGTTCAGGGACCGAACAGAAGGAGCCTGGGAGCAGCTGCGTGTGGGTCTTGAGCTCCTGCTTTACCTTCTGGCAGTGTGCGGGGCAGGAGAAGGGAGGGGCACCTCATTTGCAAACCCATCTCCACTTCCTCTAAGCATCCTGGATATGACAACCCCGGCGGCCTCCCGGGCTCAGAGCAAAGACCTCGAGGGGGTTAAAGAGGAAACGATATGACCAACCAGATTCAAGCCCTGCTGTACTCTTCCAGAGCCTTGGGGGGGTGGGGGGGTGGTGGTAATCTTGACAGCTCTAAGTGAGACTCAAAACACCTTCAGAGCTACCTTCCAGAGGTGAGCAGATCATCTTCATCAGAAATGGCCCAGGCCCCAGAAGAAACAGAGGTTCACTCCGCTGTTTGTCCACAACATATCCCAAAGTACCTGAAAAGGCAGCAAATGTGCCAGCGGCCGCTGTAGCTGTCGTGTTATTCTCATCGTCCTCTAGGGGAGCCGTCGGAACCGAGTTTTGGCGCCGGCTTGCCTTGCCTTCAGGAAGCTCATTTCACTAAGTCAGCAGCAAAACTCTACAGCTAGGCCTCGGAGCACCTCCCAAACCCACCAGCGAGCTGGCCTTCGCCTCGCGGGAAGGGGCCTCACCTGGAGGAGTTACCAAACGTGCGAGAGCAGGAAGGCTACATCTGAAACGGGTAACACCAGCCTCCTCGACCAGGAGTAAGCCCAGGCGAGGTGGGCATACATTATCAACGTTCTCAGAGTTAACCATAATGATAATAAAGTTAAAAAAAAAAAAAAAAGCTGTCAGACTGAACAGGGGGACAAGATGAGAATGGATGAAATGTAACAGGTACTGGTCAGGGGCCAGCATTTCGACACCAAAACCAAGTTTCAGGTGTGCTAGGTGAATAGTTAACAGCAGGCTGTCCTCCCTGAAAAGCCTGATAGGACAGGAGTTGTGCACAAAAGCATATGTAAGCCACAGGCCCTCTGCCCAAGGAAGTAAAAATTATTAACTGATGCATGAGTGAAATGAAAAGTAAAATAAAATGCACAAAGAGGCAGAGTACATTTTAAAAGACAACACGATATCATAACAGGGCCTTCTACGGTTCAAAAATGAGCACCGCAGGGCTTCCCTGGTGGCGCAGTGGTCGAGAGTCCGCCTGCCGATGCAGGGGACGCGGGCTCGTGTCCCGGTCCGGGAAGATCCCACATGCCGCGGAGCGGCTGGGCCCGTGGGCCATGGCCGCTGAGCCTGCGCGTCCGGAGGCCCACGTACCGCAAAAAAAAAAAAAATGAGCATCGCAATCTTGATGGGGTGGGTGCAAAGCCATGCTGGGATCTCCGCCTCCCAGTCCGTGGTGGGTGTTCTTCCCGGGCAGATTCTTATTCACATCAATTACAAATAAATCGACAAAACATTTGCTAGAGCCATGATGTTAATGAAGCACAAAGCCTGGCAAGTGCCTGGAAGTGGCATCCACGTCCACCAGGCCCCAGCAGACAGGGCTGGCAAAGCTGTTCTGCAGGCCCCTGGTCTGGCCTTGTCCGGCCGCTGTGAGTGGTGGGAGGGGGGGGGGGCCAAAGAAAAAAATAAAAAAACAGACACAAAAGAATAGGGACAGGACTTGCACCTTTGGGAGGGAGCTGTGAAGGAGGAAAAGTTTCCACACACTAGGAAGCCCCTTTACTGGCAGGGGGGGGGGGGGGGGGGGGGGGGTCAGAGTCTGGCACAGGTGCCCAAGGAGCAGTCCCTCCGAGCAATGCTGACCACACCCCTGGGTGAGTGGTGTTTCACGAGCCCACAGTGGGTCCGCTTTCTTAGAGGGGTCAGTGATGGGAGGCAGCACCAGAATGAAACAGTTTCTCCCCCAAATTCTCAGCAGAACCCAATTCAAAAGTCACTTGCCTTCCACAGAGAGGAACAAGGCAACTTGCAGAGAGAGGAAGCAAAATATAATCTGGGCAAATGTCTCTGTGCCATGCTACTGCCATCCTGGCAGCTCCCCTCCTGAACCTCAGGACCCTCAATGCCAAGTTAACCTGCCCTACAGAGAAGCCTGCTTGGGTGCAAAAAAAAAATATGCACCTTCAGCACAGATAGGACAGAAAGCAACTTAACTGCCTAACAGTAAGGACAGGAGAAACAAATGTCCCAGCATCCACGCAAAGGACAAAATGCAGCTTTTCAAAAGACTTGATAGGTGCCAACAGGAAACCATCTTCCAGTCGAGCATTGAGTGAAAGAGCAAAGGCAGACAGTGGACATAGTAAGCTCCGATTTGGGTAAAACTAAATAAATGTAACAATAATACAAAAGAAACTTAATATCAAGAGTCTTCAGGGAGAGGAAGTGGGTTGCTGAGAACAAAGGGGAGAGGAGACTCTTCAAGGAATACCATTTTGTACGTTTTGAATTTTGAAGGTACGACCTATGCAAAAAACATCTAAATTTTTAAAAATCAAAATTGTACACACACACACACACACACACACACACACACACACACACATATACTTGCACATCAATGGAATCTCTCTGGGAGAACAAAGAAAAAGGCAACAGGAGTTCTTCCAGAGAGAGAAGCGGAGGTATATATGAGGGACAGGGATGGGGGCAGAGTTACTTTTCACAGCTGAGTTTGTAACAAGAGCATATATTGCCTATTCTTAAAAATTAATTTATACACACAGAGCTGCTTATAGCTCCCCAAACACCCCACGCTGTTCCATGTGTCCAGACCTTCGCTCACACTGGGCCCTCTGGCTAGAACTTGCTCCCTGCTTCCCCCTGCTCCCCTCTCAGCCTCTTCAGCCTGCAGCTGAGCTAACTACTCTCAGCTTTTAGACTCCGCTCAGGTGTCTCCTCCTCCAGGAAGGCCTCGCCCACACTGCAGAGTACGAACCAAAGGAGCATGAAATGAACTGGCAGTGTGTCCGTCTCCCCCATTGACTGCGGCCTTCGGGAGGGCACGAGCCCAACCACGGTCCCCGAAGTCCCAGGACCTGGCACGAAGAACAGCTCTCAGGGAATGTTTGCTGAACCAAAGAACACATTCACTACATTAAGTCAGTTCTCAACTTTCCTGATGCCAAAAGCTATTGAAACCTCTCTTGCTTGTGGGGTTCCCCACAGCTATCAAAATTGTGTTGTTAACACTAATTCGAAGCATTACACCTCCTGGTCCACGGAGGGGCTGGGCTCAGAGCTGTCTGGGTTCCACAGCAGCAGAGCACAAGCAGAATCTGTGGTTGGCACAAAATCACTCTGTCTGATACTGCTCACCTCCTGGAAACTTGCAAATACTCATCAGAGGCTCCTTGCTCAGTCAGGCAGGCGGGCAGGTGGCCGGCCCTTCGCACTCCCAATCCCAGGAAAATCTCGGCCCTGGGTGTTCCCTATGGTTTTGTTTCCCAAGTTCGGCCTTTAGCAGAAAGCACCTGGCTGCCCTCAGGGCTTGCTGGGAGGCAGCACCCCTACAGGCCAGTGTCTCCTGAGAAGGAGGGGGGGCCTGCACGGTGAGCACGATGGGGTCGAGGGGCAAGATTATCCGGGAGAAGTCATACGCGCACGTGATGCTGTGCTCCTGAACGAAGGGCATCTTCTCTGACGGACTTTAATTCAACAGGCAGATCCTGTACACACCCTGCGCTGTGTTTCTCTCGTCATTTCCCCACGGTACGAGAGCCCCAACCCAAGTCCAACACCCCCCGGGCTGGCTGTACCAGGGGCTGAGGCAAGAAGGCAGGTGTACCAACCGAGTTCACACAAACCAAGTGTTCCAACCGGTTTACCGCAAGGCACGACAAGTGCCAGGTGGGGATGCAAGCTATGGGACAGGAGGGAGCTGTGACCCCCAAGCAGGGAGGTGGTCTGGGGAGGGGTCCTAGAGAAGTTGGCATGAGGGTCGGACTTTGCGGGCAGATAGGAGTTCAACAGCCAGAGACAGGGCGAGGGGCTCCCCGGAGGAAGCCCATCAGTGACGCGTCCAGCACCCCAGGGAGCTGGGGAGCCAGGAGGTGAGGCCCCTTCCCAGATTCGGGTGGAAGCAGCCCCGTGCCGCCCAGTCGGGCACGTGTCCGGCTGATGCCCGCGCCCCTCACAAGGCCCTGGAGGGGGGGGCTGGCTCTGCCATCCAGGGCAGCCTCAGCAGCACCAGCCTCCCCACTCCTGGCCCAGCCCCACCTCGCCCGGCTCCCCTCTAGCTCTTGGGGGTCTGCCCCGCCACACCTGTCCTGCTCTGCCTTGTGCCGTTGAGAGCACCAGGCCAACAAGCTGAGCCATAAGGGGCACGAGCGGGTGCTTTACTCAGCCGAACGGAGCCAGGCGACCCAGGGGATCCTCACAGGGGATCAGAAACCACCCCCCTTCATAAAACGGCAGCATCAAGGTACACAGCCGCAAGACAGTTATTTCCATCTCCCAGTGCACCAAGAGCCCCGGCGCTGACCCACACTGCTAACCCAGAACGCCGACAGACAATACAGCAATTGTGTCCTCCCTTGGGAAGGGGGAGTGGCCACGTCCAGCCCCACATGAGAATGTCACGATCGTCTCGGACTCCCGAGCTACAAATATGTGATCAAGGCATGTGCCGAGCACGCGCTCACCACGTGTTTGCGTGGCTATGAAAGCACAAAAGCACAAGGGCCGATGTGCTTCAGCTGCCGGGGACTGGGTCTGGGGGCGGCAGAGGACAGGGTAACGAGAAAGGAGTCAGAAAAACAGCACAGAAACGCTTCATTCAAAACCATGACTGCTTTATTGTCCCCTAGTTTTTGAGGAGTGGGAGTGGAAGGGGGGACACTCCTTTACAAAACAAAACTGCAAAGCCAGACAACATTGGTGACTGCCGTCGCCTCCCAGCTATTCCATCCTAGGCTAAAGACAGGAGACAGGCAGTGATTTCAGATTCACTCTGGACAACTGAAAACCAAAAATGAGATGCAATCAATCTTCACAGGCAGGCAACCACCGCTGACAACTCAGATCCGTACAGCCTCCGGCTGACGCTGTATGGACGCGGGCACATCACTTCCGGGCTCTGGGCCTCAGGTGCCCAGTTGTAACAAGAGCTCTTTCACTTCCAGAAGCCCAAGCCGGGCTCATCTGTTGGCAGGTAAGAGAAAGAAGGGATAGAGCACTTGATTCTGGGCATGGCTGGTGCCCCAGTTCCCATCACTACATGGGGACACACATTTCAGGACACCTGAGTCAAAGGGCACCTCAGCCTCAGGACTGATACCTGGGAAGTCGAGCAACGTGAAGGGAACAGGCTGCCCAAGAGGAGGCAGGGTTACCCAGCACCTCCACGCCAGATGTCAGCTCCGCCAACTGGGGCCTTTCTTTGATGAGAATGGGTAAAATAAACCTCTGTGGGAAACCAAAGTTCAAAACTCAAAATCATCAATGTTGCCTCCTCTGGCATCCAGGGTCCAGATTAAGGGGGTTGGAGGCAGGGGCAGAGAGTGGGTTAGAAAAAAGAATTACCTAAAGGTAGGAAATAAATGTTTCTCCAACTATTACACTGAGAGTCTAAAGATAAACAGCTTCCATAAAAATGGCTGGTGTCTTACTCTGCTGGGGCTGCTGTAACAAAATACCATCAACTGGGTAGCTCATAAACAACATTTATTTCTTGAGCTTCGGGAGACTGGGAAGTCCGAGATCATGGCGCCAACAGACTCATAGTTGACAGGCTCTCTTCTTCATTGATGGTCATCTTCTCATGCATCCTCACATGGCAGAAGGTCTGAGGCCTCTCCCTGGGGTCCCTTGTGTAAGGGCCTAATCCCATTCGCGAGGGCTCCAACTTCATGACTTGGTCACCTTCCCAAAGGCCCCACCTCCTAATACCATCACTTTGGGCTTCAGGTTTCAACATACAAACTTGGGGGGGATATAGACATTCGGTCCATAGCAACTGGAAAATGAAACATCTTTGGACATCTAGGGTCCAGTTTCCCAGAAGATAAGATGCAGAGCTTCGTAAGCATGCACCTCTGCACAGCAGGAAGTAAAAAGGGAGAGCAGGCTCATACGCAGGGCAGGCATTCGAGTCGCCGGCTGGGACCCAAACCCTTGCTGGGGTAAACACTGGAGCGTTTGGCACCTGCTTCAACAATGTGGTTCCAGTGCAGTGGTTCTCAAAGTGTGGTCCTGGAACCAGCGGCTAGCAGCCTCACCTGGGAGCTTGTTAGAGATGCACAGTCTCAATCTCCACCCCACACTGACTGAAGCAGAGACTCTCTGGGTGGAGTCCAGCAATCAGTGTTTTAACAAGCCCTCCAGGTGAGTCTGGTGCCCCCGAAAGTTTGAAAACCAATGTTTTAGTGGATTTGGTACTTAGAACCCTGATACTTGGGGGGGACAATTCTGCAGATGAAAACACTGGGGTCCATCAAGGTTGAGTCTCTTGCAAAAAACCATGAGGTCAGAATCGGGTGGAAGGCCTAGGCCCCACCCCCAGCCCTTCATCTAGGCCAGGACCCTGGGACCTAGATAAAGATGACCCAGTCCTTAAGGAGTTCCCAGCACCCCCTAGAATGCACTCAAGAACACCAGTGGGGCAGGGCCTTCGGGGTCCTTCTCAGGAGTCTCAGCCCAGTGGAATCAGGGGGCGGACAAAGCCCCCAGGCATGGAACGGACTGGCTGGGAGGGGATGAGGAAGCAGATGAGGATGCCACATTTCTGCTGCAGATCAGGGGGGCAGGAGGGCTTTCAGGCAGTGGGACTTGTGGCCCACATTTCTCAAATTCAGCAAACAACCCAAAATGACACTAAGAAGCCCAAAGGTTGACAGTGTAGTGAAATGTGTGAGAATCAGAAGAAAAAGAAAAAAATTGTTCGCAGAATGTTTGCCACAAGAGGAGGAAAAAATGGGGTTGAGGAAAAAAAGTAAACGAAAGGAGTGACTGATGTTAAATATTTGGAGGAATATGGGAAGAAAAACTCAATTCCTGGAAAACTATAAATTGCCATTTGGAGGCTCTTTACTTCCACTTGCTTCATTGAGTCTCTGTCGGAAAGAATAAGCTAAGAGGCTCTGAGAAGCGTGTTCTCATTTACCCTAAGAAATTCTTCTCTTTCAACCACCAGCAGAAGTTATCTACTTGATATGTGGCAGCTAGACTGCCTGTCAAGATAATTTAGAGATTAAATCTTTGTTTTAAAAAAAAAAATCTCGCAGCATCTGTTAAAATCATGGAAGCACTTTTGGACTAAGAAGATTAAACTGGGTGAAGCACCTGAGTGACTTTAGCGGGGCTGGGGGACAAAAAGGGTCCCCAAGTCACCTGGCATCGCGGGGCAACCGGAATGAACTCTGGGGTGGAGACTGGCTTCCAAAGAGTCAGGCACCTTGTTCGAGAAACCGACTCTGAGCCGCATCAGGGGTTAGGTCGGGAACAGCAAGGGGAAAGCTCCACGCAGATGAACGAGGCACTTCCCCTGCTCTGAGCCCGGCTCATCTCTGTCAGTTTCCTCGCAGGTGGAACAACAGGCCGGATAACGGAGGGAATGACCCTGTGCAAGGGGCATTTCCACCACAGCCCCGCCTTGCACCATACAACCTGGGGTGCCAGAAAACCTGAATCTACCTTCTGAACGTCTTGTCCACTCCAGAGATCTCCAACTCAAATGCCTTCCAGAGCCAAGCAGGGAACAGAAACGAGTGAAACGCGCTGGGTGGAAACTGTGACGCAGAGCCGGGGACGTGGCCCGGGGAGGGTGGACGGCTAACACTGTGAGGCTGCAGGGGAAAGCGGGCCCAGGATAATATTAAAGATCTTCTGATGCGTCAGGAAAAGCTGAAAACCTAGACTTCTTTGTACAATCCCACTTTTTAAATGTTGTCAATAAATGCAAAAATGCATAAAGCATCATGGGGGCCAAACAAATCTTGCCCAAGGACCACATCTGGCCCCCAGACCACGAGGGCACAACCTCTGGTGTAACGGACACTGATTATTCAAGCTCTGAAATCGCCCAGACAACTGCATTACACCTTGGTTTGAAGGGCCCTGTGGATTCGCCCATCCTGAGCACCCCACAGTCATGCATATCCATCTGCATCACTCCTGGCTCCTTCTGAGTTAGAGGAAGGTCTAAAAAGGACTAGAAAGCGCAGACTGTCTGAAATCCTGAGCACATCAAAGCAGCACCACGATACTCCCAATCCCGGACAATGGAGGCCTGCCTTCCCACGCACATGCTTGCAGAGGTGGGCGAGCTGGATGGTTTCCCTGCCTGGCATCCACTCCCCAGGGCAAGCTGCGGCACCACTGGGGGCAGAGGAGGGCCTGGGACCTGCCCCTGTCCTCACCAGGAGAGCTCCCTTCAGCCCTCTCCCACAATGGGGGATCGGGGAAGGAAAGCGTTTCCATGCCAAATTCTTTAAACAAATCCAAGTAAACCCAGCAGATGGAAGAGACGATTCTGGATCTCTGACGCCTACAGATGGCTGGCTTTGGTCGGGTCATCGTGAACAGAACAGATGCTTCCTCCATCACAACTCCTGCACAGAACACAGGATTCTGTTTTTGATGACATCTGTGCAAGATATAGAAATGAGAGGGGGGTTTCCTGCCTTTTCTTTCAAAACAGCCCTGGACAAACGAAGACTTCTTGTACCATAACAACACAAAGGAAAGCTCCACAAAGTAGGTTTTCTTAAATGTCAACCCGCAGAGCAACCTACTTCTCTGCCCACAGGCCATGATAAAAATGCAAGTAGGGAGCCCATCCAGAGGAGGAAGAGATTCCTCTTTCAAATGGCAGCATGGTCCACGATGCGGGTAATGCCGGGTATGGAGGAGATGAACTGGGGTCCAAGCCAGGCTCTAGCCTGTTAGGACCTGTCCTCTCAGGGATATGCCGGGAGCCCAGTTCCTCCCGGCGGGGCGGAGCTCATTACCCAACAGCCGACTGTATGGTGATCAGATGAAATACAGGCACAGTGCTTGGCACATAGCAGGTGCTCAGCAAACACCAGCTCTCTAAGTAATAAACAACTTCCACTGTAAACTTCTTTGTACCAAGGTTCTTTCCAGGCACATGCAACGTATCCCCTTTTCTGGGTGTTGGAGACAGCAGTGAGCAATTCTGGGCACAGCCCAATCTGCCGTGGTCTCAGGTCCCCACCGGCTACAGAAGGCAGACCCGGGAGACCATTCTGAGTGGCTGGCTAAAGGCAAGAAGAGTGCAGGAATGGACTGGACTCCTGACAAAATGCAGCATCTCATTAATGCAGCTAGCCCAGGGCCAGGACAGCCCAGCGCTAAACAACCACGCAGCTTTTCTCCACACTCAGAGTCTATCAGCACGCACCAATGGCAAGGAGATGGTTCCAGCACTGATGCATTATTTACAGTCAGGCCCAATGAACAGAATTCAAATCTATGTTCTCCACATTTGCCTTCACACCTCAAAATGACTCCACCTCTAATTATAGCTTCCAAAGAGACTCCTATCAGGTAACATGGGAACAAAGCAAGAGACGAGCTACAGTTCAGCCCAGCTCTCAGCTGGTCAACAGACTGTCCCAGTGTTGCAGCTGATGTCATTTTAAGGAGAAAGCCACGTGATGTTGGCTGGCAGAGGGGCCTGGAACTTGTCTTCCTTCCTCATGCTACACAGTAGCCACCATTCTGAATGAATAAAGTAATTCCTTATCTGTCGCCCATGGAAAACATGGCCATATCATCAAAACAAAAATGTTCCCATCCCAGCACAGGAGGCACAGTGGTACAACCCATCGGGGTCCAGATGATCCAGAACAGAGCACGATCTGAATACCGGGAAGTTTGGATTTCCATGGCTGTCCGCAGAGCCCGGCGCACGCACGCACACACACGCGCGCACGCACACGTGGGATGGGCGCAGCAGAGCTGATGCGGCTGCGGGTCCAGGTGAGTCAGGAGCTGGGGTCACGGGCTGGAGGGTAGCAGGGCTGAGGGGGTCCTCAGGTAGCAACTGGTCACCTGCAGTTGGGGACCACGGCCTGCACGGTGTGGCTGGCTTGCCCACGGTCACATGGAAGGTGTGGGGCAGCCTCTTCACTCCAGGCCCAGGCCCCCTCTGCCATGTCACACATTTCCCATCACCTCTGAGTCACGGACTCATTATCCATTCTGTGCTCTGGGGCCAGGAAAGTCGGTGTCCTTTCTTTCACCGGAATGTCTCCTCTACACGGCTGGTTCCCTCAGATCTGGACGTTCCACGCACTGAGCGACAGTCTAGCACACCTCTGCCCCCCGGAACTTTCTGTGATGCCGGCTAACTTTTATATCTGTGCCGTCCAACCTGACAGTGAAAAGCTGCACGTGGCTACTGAGCACGTGACGAGTGGCTAATTCAAGCGAAGAACTGAACTTTCTATTCCATTCTGTTTTAAATTTAAATAATCACAATCGTGTCAATTATCCCTCAATAAATCTGGAAACAAATTTAAGCAGTTACATGTGGCTAGCGGCTACCATATTGAACAGCACAGGTCTGGAGTACAGAGCATCCTTATAGGGAAGGGGTCAGCACATTCTTTTCTGTAAAAGGCCAGAGAGTAAATATCTTAAGCTTTGTAGACCATACGGTCTTGTCACCACTGCTCAGCTCTGCTGCGGCAGCACAAAGGCAGCCACAGCCACCACGTACACAACTGAGTGTGGCTGTGTGCCAATAAAACTTTATTCACAGGAACTAGCCACGGGCCAGATTTGGCCTGTGGGCTTAGTGTGCCAACCCTGATGTAGAGTACAGGGCTGAAGTTCAAATCCCAGGACTACTGCCCAGCAGCTGGATGATCTTGGGCATCTTTATCTTATTAAACCTCAATCTCTTCATCTAGAAAAAGGGAACATAGGATCCACTTCTCCGGGTGGTTATAAGAATTCAATGGGAAGCTGGTAACACACTTAGCACAGGGCCAACACAGACGGGCGTTCAAAAAGCCCTTGAGGGTGAATGGAAACTGGATACGTACTGGGTGCTCTGACTTAAAAATATCCTGCTGCTTCCTCCCTTTCCTGTGAAGTGGACACTACTACCCCCAGCCTACAGAGAAGTGGCTGGTTCAAAGTCAAAGACAATCAAGTGGCAGGACTAGAACCCAGGGCGCCTGTTTCCTGGTTCCTTGCCCTGGTCTCCCTTCCTCTCAGGCTTTTCCAGCTGACATGAGCTCTGCCCAAGGTTCCGCTTGACTGGGCTCACGTGAACCACCTTGTACTGTAAGACGCTCGAATCCTTTACAAAGGAAATTGTTAAAAAAACAAAGTCAATGACTTCCTGAGGGCTCTACGACGTCGTGCCCTACTGGTTCCTGTTCTGCCCACTGTTCTGGGGCCCCTGTCACCACCAGTGACCAGAGACCCCCCTCATCTAAGGCTGTCAATCACCAGTACACCATGGGAACGCCCTCACAAGGTGGCTCCCCTTTCCTGGGCAGGGTCAGAATGAGGTTCGGGTGCTGCAGGTCCACGTGAAGATCTGGCTGTCGCCCTTCACAGCCCCGCCTCCCCACAAGTCCTCCAAAGTTGAAAAACGCTATCCCTAGCCTGGTGATGGGGTCACCCAGAGACGCTCTCTGCGATTCCTCAGAGAACTGCACGATCTGACGTGAGCAGGCCCAGCTCAAATACGAACTCGGTGCTGGCTTCCACCTTCCTCTTGGCTTCCTCCCGAGCAGAACGAGACGCCAGGGTCTTCTCCCCCATCTCCTTAGCAGAGTCAGCCAGGACCATTCCCGAGCAGAGGAGAGGGCGCTCAGGATCGCCACCTTGTTCCCCAAGGGCCCTAAGTAAGGCACCATCGGCTGTGCCCGCCATGCTGGCTTAACTGCAGCAACCAGGGCATGGGGCCAAAACCCCAAACAGGGGCCAAATTGGAGACGGGCAGCCAGCTGGATGGGGGCGAGCCCCTGGGCCCCGGCTCTCTCCTCCTGCCACGGAGAGGGGCTGAAAATCAGGCCCCCGTCCCCCAGAGCACCGGAAGCCTGGCCGTGACGCTCACCACCTTCCATGAGGGACCTCACCTGGTCTCCCCACAGACCCGCCCAGAAACTGTGCAGAAGAGGCCGGCTCAGCCTTTCTCTCACAAGCGCAGGGAAAGGGCTGGCCAGGCATCTTCACACACGTTCAAAGCCGAGGAGGATGCTAGCAGGCCAGGAGCTCCTCAGGCCAACACAGAGCAGGTGCCAAGCTGGCCCTGCTCCTCCGTGGCCAAGCGGAGGGCTCTGTGCCACGTCCTAGAGCAGAGATGTCCTGGGGTCTTTTCTGCAGCACTCAAGGGTGTGCCCAAACCTTACAAAAGTTTAAAAACCTGATTTTTTCCTTAAAAAGCAAATTAGAACCCATTCACCTGTAGACAGAGCATCCACCACACGCCTCAGCCAGCAGCCCGGGCACCTGACGGGCACAGCTCTTCCACTCCAGGCTGCAGTTCACCTTCTGGCCTACTTAGCCTCAGCCAGGCCTCACCTCTCTCTTACTTTTCTAACAGGTGAGGGTGTTTGCTAACCGCCCTAGGAATCAGATGAACAGGAGGCTGACTGCCAAACTTACGGCCATTTGCAGCTAACTTAGCTACTTCTCTCCTCAAGACTAAATGCTGATGAGCAAAACACCCATAGGGCTCGGAAAAGACACCCCGAAAGCTGACGTGGGCAGCCCGTCTCTGTGGGTTCACTATTTTCCTTCACTGTTGTCTTTTGGGCCCGCGTCACACGCCCCACAGCCACCGGGGCCTGGAATCCTGGCTGGCATCTGAGGGTGCGGAGTCCCCAGGAGCGCCAGGAGTCAGGTGACCCAGGCAGAACGGTCTCGCGTGTTTGTGTCAGCGACTCCCCCACCCTCTGAGATCACCAGCGAGAACACGCTAAGACAGAGCCCAAAGGGCACCCAGACTCCTTTTTCAATCACACCAACATGGTCACTTTCTTTTCCTTTAAGGGGTGGGGGGAAAAAAAGTAGGTTTACACTGAATCAGACTTTTCCAACTCATCCAATGCCAGAAGGTTTTGTTCGTTTTGATTCCTTTAGTTCCAGTGCAGGCACAGGCAAGGAATTTTGGAAGTTCTTGGGAATCCCAAGTGCCCCCACTGAAAGCAAGAGCTTCAACTAAAATAAACACAGACCACATGCCTCTGGCCAAGTAGATGACACTTGATGAAAATTCCGTGTGTAGGGTGCTAGTCTAGTGCCCTCCAAGGAGGTCACTCCAAGGTCAAAAGGATGGGGCCCCTGAGCAGTCTCCCTGGAAGGGGGCCCCTAGTGAGGGCCGCTGGAGAAGGCCGTTCCCTTCTCCTCTGGCTTCCTCACCAGCATCCAACTGGTGACCGACCAACCAACCAACCGCTACCCCCTTCAGCCCTCGCCCTGCCCTGGTTCGCCCCTCTCTCCTGGGTCACTCTGTGGTCTCCCGGTGTCTGCTCCAACCCTGTCCGCAGTGCCACTCCCCAAGTACAAGCATCAGCATGTGCTCCCCAGCTCCCAGCCCTCAGGCGATAAAGTCGGGACTCCTCCGTCTGGCGCCCACTGCCGTCCTGACCTCGACCAGCTTAGCTGCAAGCCCAGCAGCGCGCTTCCTGCCCTCGAGCCTAGGCTATCCTCCACCACCCGAGGCAGTCTCCAGTGCCCCTGCGCACACTACTCCCTGGTCTGGAACACCTCCTCCTCCCAATTCTGCGTCCATCTAAACTCCTGCTCATTCTTCAAGCCTCAGGAAGCCTTCTCAGCCCTCCTCCCTTCGGCTTGGTTTAAATGACCCTCCCGTCACTGCCACAGGACTGTGGACTCACCAGAACCCTGTGAACCCACACCTCCGCTACACTTACTACACACAGCACATGGTAGGAGGTAGATAAAAACAACTTCAGTCTGTGTGTTCACGACACAAGCCGAGGAGCTCCTCAAAGACGGATTTGGTTTACTCACGTGCGAATTCTTCAGGGCCTGACACATATGGTAGGCGTTTCCTAGACGTGAACTGGATTGTGCCTGGGGCACCATCAGCACAGCAGAGTGTTCCGTGGTCACCACGGAAACAGCGACACATCCGAAGAGGTACAGAGGGCAAGGAAGATGAGTTCTGTCACATCCGCCAAGAGCAGAGGCAGCCCAGGCACCTTGGTCACCTCCCTCACACAGCCCCTCGGTCACCAAGCTTCGTGATGTTCGGGAAGAGGGTCTGTGTCAAGGCCACCCAAGGCCAGCCACCTTGGTGGGTCCTCTGCGGAGAGCTCTCTAAAGAGCTCCCAACCAGCTGTATGTACCAGCCTCTGAGGGCGCCTGCCCAGAACCTAGCGAATAACAGTCTTCGCACCCCTGTACAAAAGGCTCTTCCGCAAAGCTGCCCACAGTACAGCAGCAATCTCTCAGGCCAAGACTGTCCACCCTGCTCACCCCACAGGACGCCAGGCTGGGGCTGACAAGGGGTGACACTCAGAAGACACGGGGAGTGGAGATCTACGCTCACCAAGGAGGGGATGGCCTTTCCCTCCATCATCCCAGTCAAGGACTCGTTTCAAAAGCTTTCATGGAGGGGCTTCCCTGGTGGCGCAGTGGTTGAGAGTCCGCCTGCCAATGCAGGGGACACGGGTTCGTGCCCCGGTCCGGGAGGATCCCACATGCCGCGGAGCGGCTGGGCCCGTGAGCCATGGCCACTGAGCCTGTGCGTCCGGAGCCTGTGCTCCGCAACGGGAGAGGCCACAACCGTGAGAGGCCCGTGTACCGCAAAAAAAAAAAAAAAAAGCTTTCACGGAGCTTAGATGAACTCTTGCTCCTGGAGAAACTGCCACTACGTTCAGGTGGCAGGGGGGTCCGGAGACAGCGGAATCAGACCCCAGTAGTCGGTGAAAGGTGGCCAAGGCTGGGGGCAAGGGCCACAGCTGCGACCACGTAACCTGCACCAAGAGGATGCGGGCCACAGCTCTGAAAGGCAGCTCGCCAACTTGAAAGAAGCGGCAAAATGAAAGAAAGACATCAGCTGCGGAGAGTCTAACAAGAATCTTAAATGGGCCTCCCACTCTCAGTCCAGATAGGTGTGCAGCCACTGAGGTTTCCGAAGAATCCATTCACAGAAGTTGGTGAGAGCAGAGCCAAGATTCCAGGGCCGCGTCATGACACTTGCATTTAAATCTTCTATGTTTAGGACCAAAATTAAATCACTTTTGGTAAACAGAGATTTTGTTTCCTAAAGAGAAAGCTTAAAAGATTTCACTCACCTTAACTCTTGGTAAGAGACACACTGCAAACTGAATTGTAACATGTGCTCTCAACCCTTCCTCCCCCACAAAATCATATCTGCGAACAGAGAATGTGGGTGAAGAAAGGCTCTACCTGGCCTTATCCAGCCAAGCCCAGCTCCGAGTTAAGTCTCCTCTGCTCTGTCCCTCATCCTGTCACCCACTGGGGCCATGGGGACAGTTGCCCTGGTCCTTCCCCTTGAACTCCCAGCCCTCCATCTGTCCTCCAAACAGCACGTGCCTGCCACGGGCTGCACACCAACATTCACTGGGCTCCAAGTGTCCCCAGCAGCCACAGTCTCACTTAGTGCCCACAACCCATGGGCTGGGTGCTGTCGGCACGGCCATAGTCCAGAGGAGGAAAGCCAGGCGGGAGAGGCAGTCAACGGCCTAAGAGCAAACAGAGGGCAGACCTGGGATTCGAACCTAGGCACTGATGCCACAGCTGAACGCTGCCCTTGCAGTAAACGACACAGGCTGGGGTTTCACCTCCTCTCTGCCCAAAGTTCCCCCGTGGATGTTCTTCTCTTGCTGACACGCAGCCCGCCCTGGACCGCCTGGCAGAACTTCTGCCCACCCAGTCCAGCTCACGTCCCACCGGCGGCACCACACCTTCGCCAGGGGCTTCTCGGATAGGCTCTCACCCAATCCTCCTGAAACCACTGGGAGGCAAGGCCAGCAAGATGAGAAACCTGAGGCCGCGAGGGTCACACAGCAAACTGGGTCCAGCAAGTGAGCAGCAGTGTGCCCGCTGCTTTCCCCCTGGGGAATCCACTGTCTGACCGCTCCGGGGCCTTCGGGGGAGGGGGGCTCCCAGGACCACACCACAGAGGGGGCCCCTGCATTCCACACCCCGTCTGGAATCTCAGAACCACAGACACCCCCGGCCCCCTCTCCTCACCCAGAGCGCAGAGGCAGCTGGCTGCCGAGGACGGTGTCCTTCCACCTCCAAACACGCAGAGGCTGCTCGCAGGCGGCTCACGGAACGTCCCTCCACTCCCAGGCCTCCGGCCAACGTGAAGGCCAGAGCAAGGGGAATTCCAGGCACGGCGGAGGCCTCTCCCAACTGGGCTGTGTCCATCAGGGCACTTCAGCCAGAGGGCAGCTGGGAAGGAGGGTAGCCTCTGTGGGGTGAGCAACCTCCTCCCCCAAGGCCCTGCTCCCACTGCCAGGACATAGAGGGGCCCCGGACAGACACTGCTCCCCGGGTCCCCTCAGGCCCCCCCAAGCAGGCTCTGCCACGTGGCCACCCCAGCCCCTCCTGGAAGTGGCAGCGTGGTCCCCGGTCCGTAATCGCCGGGGACCACCCCCTGGATGATGCCCCCTGCTCGTGGCAGGAAGCGCACCTCCACTGCCCCAGGGCAGCCGCTGAACCAAGAGAGGGAGCGTAAGGAGGCCCGCCACAAAGAGCTAAAATGCCACTGTCCCGCCCACCAGAGGCGAGGAATTTCTCTGAGCAGCAGCATTTTCAGCAAGAGGCGGAGCGAGTTCCTCGGCCATGGGCTCGTGCTGAGGATTCAATGAACTAATGAAGTAAAGTGGCCAGCTCGGCGAGGGGCACCCAGCAGGTGCCCAATCAGCGTCTGCTAAATGAATGCAGGAAGGACAATCCCCCTCCTCCCCACCTCATTAGGCCCAAACCCAACTCCGAGCGGAGGAGAAAGAGCCCTTATTTACCCACCACCACCAATGCACGGAAGAGCAGATGGACAAACCTTTGCCAAGGCGACCAAAAAGGCCTTTTCATCAAGCTCAAGGTTTCAGCACTTCCCAACAGGACTCAGTTTCCCCGGCTGCAAGTTGCACGAGCCTACGCGTTCAGTAACTGAAGGGATGCCTGCTGCACACGCATCAGGGGAGGAAGTGAAAAATGGGATGGACTGTCAAAGTCAACCAAGAGCCTCGGAGGGCATGTTTCACTAGGCTAAAGACCTCTGGACAATGACCATGCTGCCTGTGGGTCTGCTACAGTGTGCTGTCCTGCAAGCAAGAATGTGTCTCGGGACTTCCCTGGTGGCACAGTGGTTAAGAGCCCACCTGCGAAGGCAGGGGACACGGTCCGAGCCCTGGTCCGGGAGGATCCCACAAGCCGCAGAGCAACTAGGCCCGTGCACCACAGCTACTGAGTCTGCGCTCTAGAGCCCACAAGCCACAACTACGGAGCCCGTGTGCCACAACTACTGAAGCCCGCGCACCTAGAGCCCGTGCTCCGCAACTAGAGAGGCCACCGCAATGAGAAGCCCGTGCACCTCAATGAAGAGTGGCCCCCGCTCGCCACAACTAGAGAAAAAGCCTGTGCGCAGCAACCAAGACCCAATGCAGCCAAAAATGAATTGGAAAAAAAAAAAAAAAAAAAAGAATGTGTCCCAGAGTCTCGCAGGAGAGAATGCAGCACTTGAGCAGAGCACCCAGGAGACGCAGGTTCTGGTCCCTCTGTGCACTGGCCCACGTGACCTTGGGAAAGTCACCGCATCTCTCGGCGTGGGATTTCCCTTCTGTAAGATTACATTCTGTAAAAGTAGGCCACAGTAGCTCCTGCTCTCCCAGCCCCTGGTCATCCTAAAATAATTCTATGATACGTAATCCCAAGCATGTAGGACAGGTTCCCAGCAGTCAGGTACAGCCAGGTGGCTGACAGTATGACACTCACTGCAAACCAAGGTGAAACGGACCAATGGCTTACTGAGAATCACCAAGATACACCCTGAACCCAAACTGCATCTTCCCACCCCTGAGCCCCAGAGGGATACCGTGTGCCAAACCTCCAGAAGGAACAAGAAGCTGAAAAGACCAGCAGGATGGTGGGGATGCACGGCCTGCATGAGAACTACCCTGAGACAACAGATTGAATAAAACCTGCCCTCTTCGTTCCAGAAAGGAGGTGGCTCAGAGGGGCTGTACTGAATCCTGTGCGGGGAAGCGCACCCAACGCCCGGCCCAGCAGAAACAGGAACTACCTGGATGATGTCTGCAGCAGGCACTTGGCCCAGGGATAGGTACGTTTCAGATTCTCCTTCACTGAGACATGGCAGCAGCGGAAAATTCCAATAGGTTCATTCCACTCCTGAACAGGAAGGTCCCTAATCCCTGCTAAGGGAAGAGAGGTATATGTGGGGTCTATTCCAGCCCTCGTTCCTCAGTCTTAGATGCACAACAGAATCAACTCAGAAGCTTTAAAAGTACCAACACTGAGTCCCATCCCTTCTCTCCAAGACTCTGATGTAATTGGTCCTGGAGGCTGTCTGGGCATCCAGATTTTTTTTCTTTAAACTTCCCCAGGTGATTCTAGTGTGCAGCCAAGGTTGAGGAACACTGCTGTAAAGTCTAAAAACTTGGTGACAGGGGCTCCCAGCCCTCTCCCACAAACTCTTTAGGAGCAGAAAGGCCAGCGGACCCAGCCAGGCAGCCCTTGCTGGAGATGTGGGTATACTTACCCCACCTCCACACACAAACCAGGATCAACCTGCACGAGCCATCTGTCTGAGACAGAATGCAGGGCCTCTGCCCAGCCCTGGCTGGGGCATACCAAGTGCCCACACGCTGGAGGATGTACAGTTGTGTTCAGTTATTTGATGACTTTAGGCATGTAAACGAAATGTGATATTGTACAAACCTGGGGTGGCAAGGACCACAGAATGATTTACTATGAGACATCTAACTTACAAATGCAAAAAAAAAAAAAAAAAAAGCTGGAAACTCTTTTAACAATCTCTTTGAATGGAAAATGGGATCTGCATAAATGTGATGCTTCTAGTGGGCTGTCAGATTTATTTCCCATTTCCCCCAGAAGGTCACTGGGAATATATTATTTTCTTATGAATCTGTCTTTTGTAAGGATGAAGCAAAACATTTCAGTCTTCCCAACTGAGGCACTGCCTTTGGTCCTATGGTAGATACAGAATCCAATTACTCCTTCAAAGAAAACAAAAAAAGGCTGTAGGAAACAGAGGAGCAAGGAAAAAAGGCAGTTAAAATTACTAAGCTTCCCTGTGGTGTTAACAAGACTAAACAAAATTTATGCTTCGAGATAAAACAGAACTCAGTGCCTCTGTCTTATGAACACACCAACCAATAGCACAGTGTATGGAGAGCAAGCAGGCTCTGAAGCCAGACAGACCAGAATGCTCAGCCTTCCAGCTGTGTGGCCCTGGGCCAGTTACTTGGCCTCTCTGAGCCTCAGTTTCTTCAGCTGTAACTGCAGGACTTCTTTGAGAATTAGAGACAGTGTATACAAAGCCCCTGGCCGAGGGCGAGCCTTCAACAACCAGTGGGCACTGCTATTATTCTTTGAATAATCCACACCCATTTCAGCTGAATCCCGCTGCACCCAACTTTTTACAGGCCTGGATCTTGGGAACCACATTATATCACTACGGGAGGAGAATCCGTTTCTTTGTTTCGAGGGAGAGCGAGAACAGCCAGGAGCTGGCCTGCTCCTGCATTCTGGGGTCAAATGGGCTGTTTACCGACATGATGTGCTTTCACCTCCTGAGAGGGGCCCAGTGGAAAAAGTCCCTCCAGGGACTACAGATACCTAAGGGGAGCTGTTGTTTCCGTGATATTCCTGCACAGTCTGGCCAGGCTGCCCCCCGTCCCTCCTGCAAAAGGCAGCTTCCCATGCAGCCCCCGCAGCAGGAGATGAGAACCGTGAAGAAGCAGGGTGCCTGTCACACTTCTCCGTAACCCCTGACGTGATGTGAAATTCTACAAGGTAGACCCTTTGAAATGCAAAATCTTCCCGAGTCCTTCAAACGTGTTTTTATTTTCTTGGGTTCCTGAAGGCTGCTTTCAGACCCACCCATCAGCATTTCCCCCTCTCAATCAGCCCACACTTAACAAAAAAAGGAACAAGAGGAAGACGAGGAAAAAGCCAGAGGAGGACAAGGCAGCTGCAGCAAAGACGTCTCTGTTTTCTGAAAACGCTCAAGTATCTCCAGTCACTGCAAGGGGGGAAAAAAAACTCGTCCTCTGCTCCAGCCTCCCTGTATCCCTCCTCCAAGACACCCTGAAGCCAAGTTTCCTCTGGAAGATTTCCTCCCATCCTAACCAGCACAGCACTAACTGCTGCTTCTCAGGAGCTCAGAGAACTTTCTTAAGACAAGAATCCAGATGCCCCCTGACCAGAGTTCGGGAGGGTTAAGACCGGCACCACCAAAACCACAACCCGCAATTTTCGAAGCCCAAACCTTGATCCAAAACTGTGTGCACAGGAGGTTTGGATTAAACATCAAAGAAGTTACCTTAAAACAAAGTTGTTTGGCAAAGAAAATTACTTCACCATAAGAAGAACCCTCGGGAATGGTAAATAGCTTTTGAATATAGACTTTTCAGTGGCAAGGTCATTAATCATGTTAATGTAAACTGCGCTAAAACAAAAATTTTCTAAGCAAGTCCCCAGGGCACATCAGCATATCTAAGCCTCTAGGTTTGCTTCCAGAGTTCACATCCCGGCGCGCAATGAAACTGCTGTTGATGGGGTCAGCTATTACAGTGCAGTCCTCGACCTTGGGCCATAATAAAGGTGACTCAGTCCTGTACAAAGAACCCTTCTAAAGTTAGGCAGGAAACAAACATAGAAATTAATCAGAGAAGGAGAGTCAATGATTTCAGAAAGTTTATCCATTGGGCAAGTTTAAACAGCAACTCTCCCGGATGATCACACATTTCAGAAAAGAGTTGAGGGAAACCAGTCAACATTCCTTACGGCACCCAAGTCCCTCAGCCAGGCCCTGTTCTGTAGGGTGGAGGGCAGGACAGCAGCTGGACAAGGCGAGGAGACTGGAGCCCAGCAGAGTTAAGCTGTGCTGAGCCCCACCAGACCCAGCCATGTGCTTCATGTCGGCAACAAACCGGTTCTTTCAAGAGAGGAAGAGTCTGACAAAAAGGACAGCTGCAGCGAGAAGCTGAGAGGCAAAAACTTCGAAAAAGCTCTGGGTTTGGGATTCTCCCTCCCCTCAAGTCAAAAAAAAAA
>NW_006796565.1:838513-868799 GCF_000442215.2 Lipotes vexillifer | reverse complement strand
AAGTAAAAAAAAAAAAAAAAAAAAAAAATCACCTTTGGGGTTTACAAGGGCTAGTTAATCTATTAAAGTGTCTCCCTTGCTGGATCAATTAAAGAGAGCCCCTCCACATCTGGTTTCCACCTAAAACCGAAACTTGTATTATCAGCATATTACATAACAAATTATGCCTGCAGGTTTCTTTTATTACACATCAGAGAGGTGTGTGTAGTGGTGGTAATGATGGGGGTTGTGCTGATCTGAGTATCTGCTTATTTCAGTCTTTTTTTTTTTTTTTTTTAGGGCAAGAGCAAAGTTTCCCACACAGCGTGCAATCCAAAACAGTCACACTGACTGGGTGAAACATCAACTGAACAATCCCACAGTGTGTCCGGGGCTCAGTCTCGAGGGTCTACCGCATCAAGCAGTGGGTCAGAAGGGTGTGCTTTTTCAAAGAGCAATGCAAAGGTATACCAAATTGCTCCGAGGCGTCCTCTGCTGCCAGCTCCCAGATTTTACACAAGGCTCCCTCCTCTCCAGCCTCCTGCAGGGGAGAGCCGGCTGGCCTTTCCTGAGCTTCTAGCGTGGGTCAGGCGCCTGCTCCCTGAACCCACCTGAAGGACACCCAGCCCACTAGGCTCCTACAGAACCAGGGAGATGGAGAGGCCGGGCAATGGTGAAGGAATCAGCAGGGGAATAAAGGCTAAAAGGAGTGGTGGGAAAGAACCTAAGAAATAACAAGAGGGCTTCCTATACAATGTCAGTTAAGTGTTGCCACCATGATTACAAGAAGGTATCTTAAAGCTCTTCATCCTCAAAAAACTTTATGAACTTCCGAAATGCTACTACATGCAACACACCCTAAGTTCAAAACAGAAGGAAGAAACTGACTAAAAATATCATCAGTCAAAACAGTGGAATGCTCTGTGTCCTGCCGGCCTTAGAACATTCAAGTCCATTTCTGTAGCAACTATACTGCTAGCTTTTATTTAAAACTTGTCTCCGATGTTAAAACGATTGCACAGCAATAATCACCTTCTCAGGGGAAAAGAAGTCCTTGGGCAAAATTATCTGAACTGGTCTTAAAACCGCCTTGTTCTCTGGAGGGGCATTTGGGAGAAAGAAACAGACCTGCCACAGGCCTCTCCTTCATTTTCTGGCCTGGAACAGCACCCTGGGAGGTGAATCAGCAGGCTCCTAGGTCTGTACCATGGCTGGCAGCATCCAGACCCTTGCCAAGTACAGACACAACGTCAAGGGCTACCAATCCTGAACTTAAGACCCAAACCTTCTCCCACTAACATGGGCCTATCAACGGGGACAAGAGGCTGTTTTCTGTTTATCTAGTTGTCCACAGCTAAGGAAAAAGGGAGGAAAAGAAAACAAACAAAAAAAAACCACACTACAGATCTGCAATTCACTGTCAAAACTGTAACTGAGACAAGTTACTGTTAAGTGGATACATTAAAATGAAACCAAAACCTGGCGAAGTCAGGAACAGTGAGTTTCACCCAGTCTACTAACTCCATTCCTTTCCAAGTCCTCAAACCTGATGGCACATTTTAACCCAGAGTCCAGGATCTGGAGAAAGAAGGGATCCCCTTCCAGCCGGTGGGAACTGCTGGGAACACATATGCTAGTATGTCATTTGGAAGTCTGCTAATATGTTGTAAGCAGCACAAGACGCTTGCCTGGCTTCCCAGGCCAATAAACAATGCCATTCCAACTCCTGCAGCAGTCAATAGAAAACAGTCCCTTGTCTCCACCATGCAACAATTCAACAAACATTTGTTCCTGTTGAACAACCGTCAGCCTGGCTCCATCTGCACCCGCTCCGGCAAGACGAGCGTGGCGGAGGCGGCCTCGGCACAAATGCCCTGCCCAGGTCCGGGGCACGGAATGCAGCCCACCGCGGGGGCCACTTGCCCAACACCACCGAGTCCGGATGCTGTAACGAATGGAAGACTCAGAGTGTGGCCTATAGGAGGCAGAATCCCATTCATCAAATGCCGCAAAGAGCTGTTCTTTGTTCACCATCGTACGAAGTACAGTACGTGTTAATGAACCCGGGCGGTCAGACGGAGGCAGCCTGGCTTCAGGGGGCGTCCGGGGGCGAGGGACGCGAGCAAACCGGCTCTCGAGACTCGCTGGTGCTCCGCCGCCTTGTCCTGAGCCACGAGCATTGTTCCCCAAGTCTGCAAGCGTGGGTAGGGAACCGGGGGGTGCCGGAGAAGGCATTTGGGGCAATGCAAACCGAGGGCCCTCCCCGGGACTCTGGGCATCCTCCCCTTCTTCGTCCCCGCCCCACCAAGAGAAAGCCCGAGCGGCGAAGACGACTCCCACGGGCTTGGAAATCAAGGACTGGCAAAAATGTGACTCGACCAGTGTGCCCGTGCCGGACGGCCCTTCTCGCCATGTGCAAAAGCCACGCCGGCACGGCCCCCCGGCCCCCCCCCAGCCCCCATATTCCGCAAGTCCCCGCCGCGGCGACCCCGGGGGCTTCCCCTGCCCGGGACAGAACGCCCTCTCACCCCCTACGTGACCTCCCCGGCCGGTCCAGCCGCCGGGGAGCCCGCCGCTGCGTGCCCGCATCCCGGGGTGGCGGACGCAAACTTCCGCGAACAAAAGAGTTGTCTGCAAACGATGCGGGAACTCCGGGGTGAGCCAGGACGCCCGGGTCCCGGGGCTCGGCGCCTTCGCCGCTGCCGCAGCCAGGGCTCAAGTTGAGACGTGGAGAGGAGGACACCCCCGGGCGCAGCAGTCCCCGCGCCCGCCCCGGGAAGCGCAGACTTTTCCGCAGGGGCCGGGCTGGCTCGTTCCCCTGGCTGCGCTCTGACAAGTCTCACGCATGCACCAGCGGCGACACTCAGCGCCCCGAGAAACCACCCGACCCAACGCGAAACAAGGCGGACAAAAAGGAAATCAGCAACATAAAAATAAAAATAAAAAAGGTCAAGGCCAGCACACACGCGAGCCGGGCTCCCTACAGCCTGCGGCTGGGGCGCACACGGCAGGGACCTCCGCTCGGGACCGGCCCCCCGGTCGCCAACGCCGCCGCCCGGCCCGGGGTCGCTTACTGTGCGCGGCGGGACGCTCCGAGAGCGGACCCCGCGCCGTTGCCGCCGGCGCTCGCCAAGTCGTCCAGGCTGCCCGCGGCTCCTCCGCCGCGCGCACGCTCTTCTGCCGGCGCCGAGCGCTTTGTACCGAGCGGCTCCCAGGGAGGAGGAAATCGACTTGTCACTTCCTGAACTGTTTGCAACTCGTCCCTTTAACCGGCCCCGGCCAGGCCGCCCGCGCCCGCCGCCGCCGCGGGGCAGCCCGACCGCGGCTGCGTGTCGCTGGGTCCGGCGCTCTGCGGGCGGCGTCGTGGGCCCGGGCGCTCAGCGCGGCGGCGTGCAGGAGCCGGGCAGCGTGCGGCGGCGGGCGAGTGTGCAGTGCGCGCAGCCGCCGGTGGGCGGGGAGCGGGGGGGTCGCGGCGCGCCGCCGGCGGGGCTAAAGGGCGTCCTGCGAGCCGAGACGCGCGCCGCTCGCCGAGCTCGCGCCTGCAAGGCCCCGGAACGCGGGAAGTGGCCCCGGCCCCCGGCCGCGCCGCCGCCACCACCACGGCTGCCCGGGCCCCGAGCCAGAGACCCCGGGGCCGTCTCCCCCCGCCCCCCGCACGAGCCGGGATGAAAACCCCGGGCCGCGTGGACTTAAGACGTCCAGCTTCCGGGTTGTTGGGTTTTTGAGGTTTTAAGGAAACGATTTCAGGGCGTGCTGGGCGGTAGGGGAGGGGGGGGACCGTGTTAGTGTTGTCACGCTTTCGGAAAATAAATCGCTACTTTCCTAATTCGGGGTGCTGATCGAAATAAAGGAATGTGTACTTCAGAAGCCACATCCAAAATACATGCAACCGGTGAAGGAAGGATTTGTGGTTGCTAAGCAGAAACAGAGCATGTTTAGTTCTGTAACTTAGGATGTTGACTTAAGTTCAGGAATGTAACCCTGATAGAATAAGCAGAGTATTTTCATTGTGCTGCTCACCTGGGGGAGGGGGATTGTTTTCCTTGTGAAGTGAAGCCCTAGATTTCCCATTACTCCTTCCTACTGGTGTATGTTATTTTATTAACCATGTATCCAAAAAGAGATTTTTTTAAAGAGAAGGTTTTTGAAAAGAACTCCCTATGCCTGTTTTGTGTTCTCCTTTGCCAAAAAAACAAAACACCTCATTACTTTACATGGATTGTGTCTGTGCCATCTGAATGGTTCTATTCATAAATCAGGAAACTTTTTCTGCTGCTTCTAGGAACATTTAATTGGTTTTAATCCAATGTTTCAATCCCAGTATCAAACATAAATGAACAATTAACTTCTTGAGCTTGTGTACACTTGGGAAACTATTATATTTCATGGCTATTGCTAAAATATTTCAGTTTCTCATCACACTGGACCCATTCTTTTTCAGAAAACCACGAGCTAACATCTCCTTTCACACTAACTACAGCTATTAACTCTAGTGATTTCTACTGTAGGATGGACAGCAAACAGAAGAAGGATGTGAGTGTTCATTCAAGTAGATGATGTGGGGTATAATCAATTCATCCTAAGAAAGCCAAACTGAGCTAATATGCAGAATAGTAAGGTACTGATATCTTTATCCATAAACACTGCTTTAAAAAAATTTATCAAGGGCCAATTCTGAAAGGAGCAAGAACCAAGTCTTCCTAGATTGAACAAAGAAAGGCATAAGGGATAATTTGAGAATGCTGCTACACTGCCCTAATGCCATCTTATCACAGCGTCACCTCAGCCTTCGAGAGCTTTAAGGATATAGTTTAATTTACTTTTTATTAGGAGGCCTAGAGTGACTCCTGCTGGTAAGCATTCAGTTTATTCCTGCAATTACTAGTTCATCGGGTCAACTTAAAAAACAAAATTCAGGGGTCCCAAGCCTGGAAACAATTATTGCAACCATTATCCTTGCTGCTTTCAGGATGATTTTAGTCTCACAAAACTCCAAGGACTGTGGTTATGGCAAGCTCCTTTGCTGTACCGCCTCCTTTCTAACCTAAAGCAGCCTGTTTTTCTGGTTCTGAGGCTTTCTTAAAAGTGTAGAGAACTAAACTATCTGCTTCAAGAGTTCTGCTACTAACCAATGAATAGCTATTTCTCATATACTTAATTTGAATGTCCAAAGACTAAAAATATACATTAAGGCCTGTGCCACTAACCTTCCATACTATAGGCCTTCCCACATCATGTAATAAAGTCCTACAGATATAACACACACCACTTTTTAGGGCTATACTACATAGTTCTTTATTATAAAAAATCCTACCCAAATGTTTGTATATTAGAGTTGCTCAATTCAAAAGAGTAAATATAAACTCAGTCAAACTCTGGACTTAAAACTATGTAAACTGCAGTCGGAGGAAGGGGGGTGCTAAGCTGTCTACCTTTGTTCAGTCCTCAAAGGTCAAAACCAAATCAAAACCAGATTTAGAGCACAACCAGACACCAATATGCAAATTCATAAGCCAATTTAGGAATAAATCCATAAATAATCCAAAAATGATCACCTGTAACTTTTCCATTATCATCAACCAACACTAACCTGGTTAAGCCATAGAACAGCCTAGGGATTACATACAATCTCACTCCAAGACCAATATTTGGAACCTAGGGAGAAAGCACAGCAATACTGGCTCTTCTGGCTCCTGGCTCCCCGCAAAGCAGAACTACCAAAAGAAGGAATGCCTGTCTGTATGGTATGTGTGATATGTCCACTCAACACTGCCTGGGAGATACAAACTGAGTAGCATTCTATGCTAGACGGTTCCCCCATTCCAAGTTTAAAGCTCTTAAGCAACAGGAGACAATAAGAGTGTATTTTATTAAGAAAGGGTGTAACCAACTATAACTTGTATCAGCAAGCTAATAAAAGTATTCACCTAAGCACATTTGTGCAGAGGAGGGTAAAGACTGGGTTTTGACATGCACTAAGAAATGTCCTTGGTAGTTAGTGGGTGTTTTATTTTTGTGCCTTCAGAACCAGATAAATATGATGTTCAAACACCAAGGAGCTGAGCTTTGAAGTCTGAGCAAGTACCAGTCAGTATTGCTCAGTTTCTCCCATCAAATTTATCTGTACCTATGATTGTAAAAAGAGCTCACCACTAAAAAATGATAAACTGGTTTGTCTCTGAGAATAATATTCTTTTTAGACTAACAACGTGAGTGAAACAGACATCGAACGTGTTATACATTAGACCCAACAGCAGTATGCAGATGCATGTGCATTAACCCCTTTATTCAGCTTCCAAAAGCCACTGCCTCTTTGTCACAACTGCTGTATTAAAAGCCAGTCATTCACATTTCACACTGTCCTTTCTACATATGAAAAGATCTTTTTTAAAGGAGAACCTTTTAAAATTGCTTATAATAGATGATGGGAAGATAGACATCACGAAGTCCACCTGAAACATTTTCAAAGGGATTGGCTACTGAAAACAAGTTAGCGAAATACACTTCTTTTAAAACTATGTAAACTTTTTGGTTATTGATGGAAGCCAAAAATCTGAACCTACTATGGGGGCAATTTTCTTATGCAGTTTATTCAGAAAAATAAGTTCTATAATTGTTCCCACACCTATGATCCAGCTACAACTAACAGCCCTACCTACATAAGCATGTTATGACACACTAGTCCTTCTGTTCTTTCTATTCTTTTTGTCTTTTGTTCTGAAACCTCTCCACTAATGAAAATGAGTTACAGCCCTGCCTGGAATCTCATATAGATCTAGATATATAGATATAGATCTATAAATCTATCTCCTATATCTATATATACACACCTTTTTAAAGAGGTACTTTGGTTCTTGAAGACAGTTATTTTTTGATTCAAGAGATAAATAAAATGAATTTATTTTCATTGAAAAATAAGCACAGCAGTGAATTTAATGATACCAATCTAACTCCTTTGATACAAAATGAGAGTTGAAAGCAGCTTGAAGGGGAATGCCTATTGAAATCAGCGCATGTGAATCTGCACAGCTTTGTAACCAAACGTCTAGCACCATTGAGGTAAGAAGCATGCCAGCTGGGACGGCATTGTGCACCACAAAGTGTGGGTTGTAAGCCTAAGTCCTGAGCACAAACCCTGGTTTCCAAGTTGGCAGGTGCTGAAAACACAGCAAATGTCACGCTTGCAACTCACTGGATGGAAGAGCTCTGAGTAAAGTAAGCTAAAAAGAACAGAGCAACAGTTAAAACTTATTTCAATTTGATATTATTTTTTCTTTGCAAAGTTAATAGTAGCTATTAGTGTTATGTGCTAAAAGAAAACTCAAGCATGAAAAAAGAGACACTGAAAAGTTTATGCATGGGAAATAAGCAAAAATAAATATAACAAAGTAAATCTATATTCAAAGTTACTGACATATGTAAAACTTCCCAAACCTATTTTTACTATTTTAATACTAAGATTCAAAAGCAGAATCAATTCCTGGCCTTTCCCTGATCTATTTATGATCTTAGCTGATCTAATTAGTATCTAACTAGTATCACTATAGCATGGTTAGTCACCTATAATCTAGTTTGCCTCAGTTATTCCACCAAAAACACAGCTAAAAACAAGTTACAGCATTTTCATACTGCTATACATTGAATTTAATATAGAAAATATTTCAACAGCACACTCAGACTAAATGTTTGTGTTATCATTTTCAAATGATTTTTCTTCTCATGTATTCTTTTTTTTTTTGGCTGCGTTGGGTCTTTGTTGCTGCGTGCGGGCTTTCTCTAGTTGCGGTGAGCGGGAGCTACTCTTCATTGCGGTGCATAGGCTTCTTATCGCGGTGGCTTCTCTTGTTGCGGAGCACGGGCTCTAGGCGCGTGGGCTTCAGTAGCTGTGGCACGTGGGCTCAGTAGTTGTGGCTCGCGGGCTCTAGAACACAGGCTCAGTAGTTGTGGCGCCCGGGCTTGGTTGCTCCGCAGTATGTGGGATCTTCCCAGACCAGGGATCAAACCCGTGTCCCCTGCACTGGCAGGCGGATTCTTAACCACTGCGCCACCAGGGAAGTCCCTTCTCTTATATTCTTTAGTGGAATTCAGATTTAGTATTTGAGATATTAACCCCAAAATTTAACTTAATTTTTCTATCAACTATCTGCCATATAAGTCACTGCCTCAAGAAAAATCTATTTTTAACTCATCCCTAGTGATATGCTCAAAGCTACCACTATCCTGCCTATTACCCAGAAAAATGAAAATGAGTGAAGTTCATTTTCAGTAGGTAAGAGGAAACTGAAAGATACAGCTTGTGATTTCATAGTTTAAATACCCAATCTGAAGACTGAATCCCTTGGACTTAAAATATCAAGAAAAAAAATTAGTCCCTGGCTCCAGTGGTAGAATATCCCTGGGAGCAGTATGAAAAGAACATTTGCCCCACATATTACATTAGCCTGTGAATTTCTTCACTCTTCTCGTCACTTTGTCAATCTTCTATATTAACCAAAAGCAAAGATATTTTGTTTTATCATACCCATTACTGTCTGTAAGAAGGACCAGCCTTGCCTATTTTGTCCTAGCATAACCTGCAGCTGACCTGAAACAGAAAAGAACTGATATGAATGAGAAGCTGGCATGCTATTTTAAATATCACTTTACATCTTTTAATTTTCACATAGAAACAAAACAAGAAACACCTTGATCAAAACCAAGTTACTCAGGGACTTTCCTGGTGGTCCAGTGGTTAAGAATCCACCTTCCAATGCAGGGGACATGGGTTCGATCCCTGGTCGGGGAACTAAGACCCCATATGCCATGGGGCTGCGGGGCAACTAAGCCTGCGCGCCGCAAGTAGACAGTCCGTGCACTGCAACTCCTGAGCCCGCACGCTCTGGAGCCTGCACGCCACAACTAGAGAGAAGCCCGCGCACCAAAACGAAAGATCCCACTTGCCTCAGTGAAGATCCCATGTGCTGCAACTAAGACCTGACACACCCAAATAAATAAATTAAAAAAAAAAACAAGTTATTCAACCCTTGTAATGTTAAACTACCTAATTAAAGGTAGCGAAGCTTTGGGCTTCCCTGGTGGCGCAGTGGTTAAGAATCCGCCTGCCAATGCAGGGGACACGGGTTTGATCCCTGGTCTGCGAAGATCCCACATGCCGTGAGGAAACCAAGCCTCTGCGCCACAACTACTGAGCCTGAGCTCTAGAGCCCGTGAGCCACAACTACTGAGCTCACATGCCACAACTACTGAGCTCACATGCCACAACTACTGAAGCCTGTGCGCCTAGAGCCCGTGCTCCGCAACGAGAGAAGCCACTGCGATAAGAAGCCTATGCACCACAATGAAGAGTAGCTCCCACTCGCCACAACTAGCGAAAGCCTGTGCACAGCAACAAACACCCAATGCAGCCAAAAAATAAATAAATAAATTTATTAAAAAAATAATAATAAAGTAGCGAAGCTTTGATTATGTTCTATCCTGATGACGTACATCACATCGTATTGACCTCATCTCTGTAGAACTTTTTTTAAATGGTTCAAAGACTTAAACTCTTTGAGGTTCACTAGAGAAAGTGACACTGCTCTGGCCAGCATTTCTATAGTAACAGTAAGCACTCTAAGCATTGAGATATTCATTTAACCACCAATAAAAAGGTTAAATAAATAAACAAATCTGAAAACCAAGTGTCTTCTACACTAGCATAAACAACTGATTCACTGTACTTTACATACTATACTGTCAGTTCCAACATAAACCGAGGTCAAATCAGATAAACTACTTAAAGTATTGCCCAACATCAAACTTTAAAATGCCACTGTGAATGGTACTGTTAACTTACAGCAAGGAAAACAAACATGACTCACTGAACGAGGAAATCAAATCTAGATGATGCAAGGTGGAAATCAATGATAAAATCTTAGCCCGCAGCTTCCTAAATGCATAGTAAAAAACCCAAACCCAACTCAACAACTCAGTAAACCTGAGGCATGGTCATTTGGGGGATCTGTTCTCAGGTCCCTTGTTAGCTGTCACTGGAAACAATGCCTTGGTGTTCAGACCTAACAAGGAAGGTGCACCCTATCCTTGACCATTTGTTTTCAATTCAAATGCATCCACATTAACATTTTCCCCATCATACCTACGTTTATTACTAAATAACTACCTCTAAAACAGATAATGATCTTAAACCTGAAGGGTATTCTTAGAGTCTGCTGAAACACATCATAAAGGACATTTCGTGAAAATCCAGAATTAGGATATCTAGCCTTCATTCCTTCACTAAATAAAGAGGTGCTTTCAGCATCAGCCCTATCTACAGACTAAAGAAGCAGCAGCTATACAGTATGATTTCTTAAGACATTCTGAAAGGCCCACCTATTCCGAACCTTCCCTCTTACTTATCTACCACTCATTCGCCTCTCTTCACTTACCTAATCACTCCTGAAATACAAATGCCTTACAATGGGACTGGATACATTAACTCAGTGGCACTGAGGGTTAAAATCCTGAACAATTCAATATATTGGCTCTGATGGGGAGGTTCCCTTGGAGAAAAGAATATTTATTTGGCACTGGTGTGTGCTAAGAATCATGCTAAGATGATTTACATTTATTTTTCTCATTTAATATCCACAACCCTATTATGTAGAGTCTACACAACTGCTTCTCTCTCCACTATATCAAACTGCTTCAAAGGAATGTACTAAAGGGAAACCAACTTGAAATAAGTATCTACTATACATTAGGCACTTTGCCAGCGCATTTAAAATATTGATACGTCAATTTCATTGAGGGGGTAAGCAATTTTAGGACAGACTGACAGTAGCCCAAAGAGGTAGAAGGCATAAGAAGGAAAGACCCATGTACTACACTCTGTATAGCATGAGAAGGTAGAAATCTCAAAGCCATGGGCCTTTCAAGTGGTAAATAAGGTCATCTGTGAGTGCGTAGTGGTAGTGTGTGTGTCTGGGGTAGGGAAGAATCAAATTAGGGAAATTCTTCAGGTTATCATAATTTTATATAAAATTAAGGTGGGACTAAAAAATTAGATGTAAATTTCTGAGTTTCTCAGATAAAACAACTCTGTGGTCAAATGAATACAAACTGAATTATCAAACATATATCAGAGGCAATCAATACTCAAACCTAAAGTTTACCAATGAATGCACAAAGACATTTTTAGACTGAAAAACAATCATGTGATTGCTTCAAATGTTTTATGATGTGTACATATATTTTTTCATATACATGAATAGATAGTTTGGTTTAAAAGAATCAGAAAGTGACCTAACAATTGATATTTAACTAATGGAGTATTTAAACGCCCCATGTATAGTGGAAATCTATTTTGTGAGCTTTCTCTAAACCTCAGATCAATTTCAGCAGTTATTATGGACTGAATATGCCCCCTAGAAATTTATGTTGAAGCCCTAGCACCCAAAGAAATAGTATTTAGAGATAGGGCCTTTGGGAAGTAATTAGGGTTAGATGAAGTCATGAGGGTGGGGTCCTCATGATGGGATTAGTGCCCTTATAAGAGACACTCAAGAGCCTTACAAGAGACACGAGGGAGTTTGCTCACTCTCTCCCCACAAGCACGCACAAAGAGAACATGTGAACATATAGGGAGATGGCATCCCTCTGCCTACAAGCCAAGAGAAGAGACCTCAGAATGAAACCTACCTCATCAGCACCCTGAACTTGGAATTCCCAGTCTTCAGACAATGAAAAATAAATTTCTGTTTGAGCCACCGAGCCAATGGCAGCCCAAGCTGACTAATACGGGGGTAGAAAAGAACTTTAAATATCACATACTGAACACCCTTGTTTCACAGAGAGAAAAACTGAAGCCCAGAAAAGGAAAGTGACTTGCCTAAGTTCCAATCATTTTTTTCTCCAAAATTTAATATTTAAAAAAAATCACTTCTCTCTGATATTTATTCTATTAACATTTTAAAGATAAATTATCTGGTACTATAAAATGAACCAAAATAAATTTCAAGTTCAGAAAATAATCTGATACTGCACTTGTTGCAAATTAAGTCATTAATCAACTGGACTTAACAAAATGATCTCTCAATTCTGGCTATGTAATTGTCTTTATCATATAAAGATTCCACGAGGAAATCTTAGCTCACTAAAATGAACAAACTTTTGGAAAGGTGAGGCTTATTTCATAGTGAGGTTCAGTACATGGAATACATTATGGAAGTATATTCCAGAGGGAATAAACAGCTCTGACTTGCTTATGACTGATTCTCAAAAATCAACAAATATTATTCTCATTCAAGACATAGCATAAAAGCAGTTTCACTGAATCACAAAGGTTCTATTTATAAACCACACAACATGTAGTTTTCACTCACAATTTCAGGCCTTTCTTCCAAAACTTGCAAACAGCTCTTTAATTCAGCCCAGTATGTTTTATTAAATACCATATTATGATTTTCCCCATTCAGACTCCAACTAGACTTCTTGTTAAGGACATGGAAGGAAAACCTAATTAGTGCTGCTCCAGTGCATCTAAATTTATTTCACCACGAAAATCAACAGAGTAGGGGCTAGATGCTGTCACAGAAAGGCAGACGGATATGGAATGTAAACTGCTCTTTCCTCTACTCTTCCCCTCTCCCACCCCACCCCTCCAAGTTCCATGGCTGGAAATCATCCTAACATTTTTTTAGCCAGGATGTACTAAAATTAGATGGGAACAAAGGACTGACATTTTCATATTAGAGGAGGGGTTAGGAGAAAAATGCGAACTGGCAGCACCCACTCTCTTCTGCATTTAGCCTCTTCATCCTGACTACTCCCTCATCTTTGAAGCAGCAAGGAAGGCAATAGCATGGGAACTACAACTATTCCAATAGCACTTCTATTCTGCTGTGATCACATAATGATAATCTGCTTCATCTGTAACTATGTTAATGAAGAGTGATAAATACACTTCATGGTCCCCTTATTCAGAGTATTTCATTACTTCTTTCTAAGCTCCTCAGATAATATCCAGAATATGCTGATTGCTGGCTCACGTGTAAATTTTTAGGTATTTGGGAAAACAAGTATGTTAGATTCGCTTTTCTTAAAAAGCTTCTGGATAGCATGCACAATAAAGCTCACTCACTAACACACCATTTCCTGACGCAGTAATAACAATACATATTTAAAAATATAATATAGAAGAATTTATCATTTCTTCAGGAAGGGTCACTTAAAAATGAAAAAAGTAGATTTGTTTTTTTATATCTTCCTCCAATAAACTAGGCAAGTAATTTGCAAATACTTTAAGGCACAATTATCTCTTGGTTGGTAAGTCTTTCTTACAATGGTATCAGCATGACAAAAGTGCATTCTGCCAGCCTCTACATCCCAGTTTTTGAAGTTCTACTCCATAAAAGCAGGATACTGATACATTCATGTCTTGAGAATTATTCCTATCTTTTTAATTTGGTTTCCCTGGGCCTAAACCACAGGTCCATACAGTGACAGCTCAGAATGCTGAGCTGTTAGAGAAGCCCTTTTAATGACTAGTCTAATGCACTGTGTTGTAAAGATTTTTAAAACTCAGTAAGTACCGACTCAAGCTCCCTTTTTTCTTCTGGTTACTGGAGCCCATCTTGACATCTAAGCTGGAAATGAATGATCTTTCAACAACACTCCAGGGATTTTGCTAAGGTCATATTCAATCATTCATTAGGCTTCTTACCCCTTGCTTTTCAGAGTTCCATTGTAGAGCTGGTTTTATTCAGCATTTATGTAGCCCGTGGGCTTGGGTATTTGTCTGCTTAATGTTGAGTTTCATTTCTATGCCACTAACATAGGAATCCATCAATTGACCAAAGAACTTCAAACTATTCTTTTACTTTTCTAACAAATTGCATGGTATGTATGAAGAATAAATTAGCATTAATTTTCTTCCATTAACTGTTAATAAAACATGCTCATGTGCTCCCCCTTCTTTAAGGACATCTCTGTTTTCTGCCTAGCTAAGAGAAATGACAGGGTTTCCTAATTTTTTTCCCACTATGCAATTGTCCTTCAACCTACCACGCTCCTCATCTCCCACAGTCAAACTCTAGGTCATAGGCAGCCTCCTTCCAGTGAAGTGTACTAGACAAGACTCCTTTCAGACCCCATCAACAGCCGCCCCCCCGACACACACACACACAATGAACTAGAGGTTACTACAGCGAACACAAGACATTTGGTCTCTTGCTCTCAAAGCAGAAGGCTGTCTCTGGAGCACATACATTCTAGCTCCCAGCGTAAAAAATAGGAAATCAAACCCAGGTCTCCCCACAGGGGCAGAATGCTGATCTGGAAAGCAACTAATTTTTCACATTTACATATTATTTTCATTATAGGCTACCAGACACACACACACACACACACACACATACACACACAAATATATAAAATAAAATTATTTAAGACAACATAAATCAAAGTCTATTCACATAGGCAGGGATACTCTATTTCTTTGTATATCAATTTAAGAAAAATTATTTCAAAGCCATATAAAACTTAATAACTCATATAGGTTCTTTAAGGTTTCTATTATACTCTGGAGGACTGTGGATGAAGGTCAACATATAGTAATGCATTACAGTATCACGGAAATTTAAAAACAAATAATAAGTGAATTGAAACACATTATTCATACCAAAAATAAAAATCTTTCATATATGTTTACCTCCCTTCCTCCCCCAAAATAGCCAGAAAATTGCACACATAATCACAGATGAAGAAAGGCAAACTCGTTGCTACTACAAAGGGAAAAAATCATTCAAGGACAGTTTGTACTTAATGTAAAATGGCTTTAGTCAAGCTGCCAAGAGTAGTGTCAGGTTTGATTCTCAAATACATAAATGCCAGTCCCAAAAAGCAACTCGAACTTGTGCACCTGGCTTGAAACAAAAGGTTCCGAAAACTTTCTCTTTGTTAATTGGTGTAACGCACCCATTCAGGCCTCCAATCCCTTTGGACTTGCACACACACTTCCTATACACACAGAAGTGGCCTGTTATGCAGCAATAACATCATCATGAAAAGCAACAATTCTGTGCAGGCTCCACAGAGAAGTCTCGTTTGCATTTCAAACAAGTTTCCTCAAAATAAGGGTGTCTTTTGATGTAATAAAATTACAATTCCAACTTCTTATCCAAATAAAACAGCATTCACTACATAACTTACTGCTCCCTTTTATAACTGCATAATATCTTTCACAGTTACCCACATATTCATATGACCTAACAAAACTAAGTTTAATAATAATGTATTTATGACTTGTTTCAGTAACTTGGGGACATTAACTGGTCTGGGTTTTAAAGTGTGATATTACTTGAAAATACTAATAATTTATTGTTAGCATTTTTGGACCTTCCATTTGTTCTGATTTCAATCTCTGAGAGGCTGCTTTCCAGCAGGATTAAACTGATAAGAAGAGATGACAACTCCCTTTTCCTAACCGTATCAACAGCTCCATGATTCCCCCCCAAACGTCCTACATTTTTGCAAGTGGAACACACATACCCCCCACAATAGTGACTCACGGAGCCTTTCAACAAAGGCCCCCTCCAAGCTATCAGTGAATCCAACCCAATGTCTCAATCTGGTTGCACAAAAGGCCTATTTTGTTCCATCGATGCTTTAAAATAGCATATACATAACAACTCAATTCTAAAAACGTACTTATATACTATTACATATTTAAAATCAAGAAATATTAATGTGAAAAACAACAAAGACAAGATCTCAATAAATTATAAAACACTGATTCTGTGGTTTAAGATCCCATGTCTAGTTTATAAAATCAACACAATTTTACACGTTTAAATCACAGATATTTTAAAGTAATTTCTCACTTTTTACACGTTAAAAATTAAAGCTTTTCCAAAGATGTTATTTGTGTTGAAAGTTTATGTAAATGTCTTCAGTTATCTTGTGCAAGGCAGACAGGAATCTTAATGGTGGGTTAATGTCGATCTAAATCAAACCACCCTTCTCCTCCCCCCGCCCCCCCACCCCTCCCCATAACAAAAATGAAAAGGGTGTAATGCTAGACTTGCTCAATACTAGGATAACATTTGCCAAACAAACAAAAATTCTGTTTGTTTTGTAACCCAACAAGCCCCCAAAGCTGAAAATCATAAAAATTATTATCACTTTTTAAAAACTCATATTGTGACTCCAATATTAAACTATTAGCCCAAATACAAAATGGCACTAAGGATTAATAAAACTTATCTCTTCAAAAACATTCATAAAAAAACTGTTCCTCTTGCTAATCAGCCCCTAACTAGAACACCTTTGTCCCTGTATCCCTGAGAGTGTATATATATAAAACTTACACCACCTCTCACAGAGGAATGACACAGTTCAGTTCTTGATGACGTAAGTCTTTTAAGACAAGTAGGGAAATGGTGAAAAGTAATGAAGGATGACTCACTATTCTCACAGTCCACTGATCAACAGTCACTAACAGGGAGCTGCAGATCTCCTAAAAATAACTGCCCAACTTCTCTAACAGAATTTTCAATGTACGAGTCCTAGTTCCCCAACTGAACTGTAAATGCCATAAAGGCAGAGACTTAGACCTGGGAGGCAAATATGCTAGAGGAAGAGAACAGGTTTTAGAGTCAAACCCAGAGAAGAATCCTGGCTCTATCCTGTACTAGCTATCTGATATGTAGAAACAAGAAAAAGTAATACATGCCTCGAGAAGATATTGAGGGAATTCAATGACTTAGGAAGATAATACAACTTAACCTAGTGCCAGCATATAACAGTATCTCTTAGTTGTCTTTCCTTCTACTATTTATCCCTCACAGTGTGTAGATCATCAGCCACAAAATACAAGCTCAATAAATATTTCTTGATCAACTGATACATTTACCTGATTTTGTTTAATTATACACATACGGGCTGGGGGATTTTCTCAGGTATTAAATAATTTTTTTTTAAAAACCACTATTCAACTCAAAATATCATACTTACTATGTTTTATAATAGTCTAATAAAACATTAAGAAAGTCGTCTGGCTTATTATTCTGGCCCTGGAATAGCTTGGTCATATCTTCATAAATAGCTATATTCAATTCACCTTTACCAAGGCACAAAAATCAAGAATACATACTATCTGTAAATTCATTTACTGCTTTAAAGTTTTTAACTGTTTAGCAGTTACAGGAAATTTTTTTAAATCAGAAAGAAAAATATTTACATCTCAAATACAGAGAAAAACTTGAATTACTCTTGGCTGACCTCTAAAACCAAGCTACTTCCAGGCTCGTGATTTTTGTCACCAGCCCATTTCATCTACTCAACATGCGCATCCTGTGTACTTACTAAACATTTATTTGCACTTGCATTTTCTGTATCAGGTTTACTTTGATGCAGAGCTTCTTTAAAAAAGCTAACTGAATTTGTCCAATGAAAAGTCTCACGTTTTTTGGAAAACCAATGCTGCTACACTGTTTCCAGATCTGCCTCCAAAACTGAACCTGGGTGTCCGCAGCTCTTCAAAAAGTTCAAATCCTGCCAGACAAAAGTAAAATACTTTTATTAGGGACTGAATCCCACAGTTAAGGGATATTTGTATTAACAATGTACTTTTGAACCTTTTACAAAATTACGTGATTCCTAACTCTAAATTGTGACTAAATTTCACTTTATGATCTTCTATCCTATATACTATAGGTGTATATGTGTACACACCCAAAAACACTTTGAAATGAACAAGTAACAGACCAAATCAAACTGGAAAAAAGAGGCTTTCCATCCATCCTGTTTATCATCCCTTCAACTCTGCATCTCCAGCGGCCTCCTTTACCATCTAGTTGTAGGAAGCAGATTACCATGTGTTGAGGTCTTACCATGTATCCGGCACTGTTTTGAGTGCTTTATATGTAGTAAGTTAATTAATCCAAATCAGATATATAAAAGCACTTAATACAGAGAAGATAAGTAACATGGAAATAAAAATGAAAAAGTCCTGGAGACGGATGGTGGCAATGGTTGTACAACAGTAAGAATGTACTTAATGCCACAGAACTATAAACTTAAAAATGGTTAAATAGTAAATTTTATGTTATATATATTTTACCACAATAAAAAAAGAGTTTGTAACCAAAGATCAAGACCCAAACTGAACTGAACTTGGGAAGGTAAGCAAGTAGTAACTTTCAAAGCAGCACAGGGTGATTTCTTTTTTTTTTTTTAACTTAACATGTATTCAAAAGTCCTGGGTTCAAGTCCCAGCTCTACCACTTACTAGGTGAAAGGTTACTAGATTAAGGTCAATTTACCTTAACCAGAATCCTCAATTTCTATGCAAGGAGGTTACAGGTATCACTGCCCCTATCTAACTTACAGTGATTTTGTGCAGATTAAAATAAGAATATGTGGTGTTCTCCTAACCTATAAAACAAAATGGAAATTTAATGTTTTATTATTCTGTTTTCAAAAAATAAGACGAATAAGGGTGGAAGGTTGGTTAACTCTTAGTTAACCATGGTTTTCTCTCAGTGATGCGACTATCAGTTTGGGAGAATTCTTTTTCTTTTGGGGGAGAAGGTGTCTGCATTTTCTAAGTTTCCACGTCTTGAGCTAAAGCTCAAATAACTCTTGTAAACAGAAAAAAATGCTTAAATGGATCAACTGTTTTTTTTATACTTTGCTTCATAATTCATATTCTTAATCAAGCTTCACCAAATCTTAACAAATAACTAAATATTAACACACTCATTAAAAACTGATCATAAGAAAACTTTTCCAAAGAAGGCCAGGCCTTTTAAATAATACAATATATTTTAATGCTAAAAAATGGAGCCACTGTGATGGGTACACACCCATATTTGTTTTCTGAAATTTTACATATGCTTAAAACATTTTGTAATAAAAATTCTCAAGAGAAAATGGAGCTGTCTGGGTGAATTTTCTAGGACTAATCTTTTAACTCCCTGGACTAACCCTACAGAATTTAAGTTTTATATTTCAATAGATAATACATCAAAATGTTGATGTATGATCAACAATACAAAGTGGTTGTATACCAGAGATAGATAACAAATTTTAATTATTTTAATCTATATACTTATGTGTTGGGGTTACTGATATTTTAAATTTTTTTCCATAATGAATCTGATTACTTTTTCAGTAAGATAGGTTTGGGGTTTTTTTTTAATTCACTAGTTGTAAGAAAGTCAAGTTCCTTGGACATCAAATTAGAATATCCTAGTGTCTGCCAAATGATTAAGTAAACCTCACCAAAACAAACGGCAACACAAAACATTTATATAAATAAGGCTACAAATGAAAAATTCATTTCAATGGATTTATGAACATTTACATTTCAAATTATGAAAGAAGCAAAGGACCTTAAAAAAATTAGTGAAGCCATCTTTATTCTATGCAAAAGGGACCATGGAAGTCAATCTTAAAAGCTAGTGACAAGGCCCTTGGCAGTGATGCATGGCAGTGTGTTCTGTTAGTGTCCTGTATCTATCTAACTCCAAAAACCATTTTCTAAGAGAAGCATGCCTAGAAAAATATCTTCAATTGTATATAATTATTTCTTTAACATTTCCTGTTGTAACATTTCGCTTATTTAAATTCTGCATTAAGCTCTAAAACTGAACAGAAGTTAAAGAATTTATTCAGTAGTTCTCAGACACAGACACATTTTTAATCACTCTTTACAAGGCTAAAGTCTGTTCCTCATTATGAAAGACAGACAAATATGTTTTTGTCTGGTGGTTCCAGGGATAAAAGAGAACACCTGTATTTAAAAACCAGGAAAGGAACTTGCCCTACACAGTGTAACTTGGAGCATTTATTAAAACTGTCAAGCTTCGAGAAGAAAGACTATTGATACGGGGCCTCAGGATCTAAAGGAAACAAATTTAACATAGAAGATAAGAAAATTAATGACATGAAATAAAAGACACTAAATCACATAATTCTTGTTTTCCAGAGGCAACAGTAATGAAGCTCACATTTCAAGCCTCACACACTTCAAGTTTTACATTATATAACCTGCCAAAGCCATCGAATGCACACAAAAGGACATGTGTTAAGTGTTCTCCCTCCTACTGCCTATTCCCTCACTACCAAAAAGAAAACAAACTCTGAGATAAAGCGCATGCAATACAGTTATAAATTCATTTCCCATTAGCTTGTGACAACTGAGGTTCAAAATTTAACCACAAACTTAGTACCATATCACTTATTAATACTCCATCCTGAAAATTCTTCCCACTCCTTTGAAAAAAACAATACTAATCTGAAATGGAGTCTAAGGAAAAAACAAGCAAATATATAGCTACAGATTCTCAAGGTACTTTCCCAGGAAGTCCTGTGCACTGCATGAGTAAAGTGACAGGTGAAATAATCCTTAAACCATGCAAGAAACAGTCTTGCAAAGAGCTCAAAACATTTGTGTATGGATTAAAGATTCTCGATTCTTACAAGATCCCCATTTAGTAGACACAGCACTAATTATACTTTGCTAATGGGGCAAAAAAGGATCCTGTCTTGGCACCAAAATCTTGCAAAAAGTAGAGATTTCCTCAAGAATTAATAGGTAGTCATTCTTCTAAGTTCCTACATTTCGTTTCTGTACAATGTTAAAAAAGAATATACACTGAAAACAAGAAGAAAAATCCTAAATATCTAAATGACCACTAGGCAAGACAAAGTATCTATAAAATGAAAACTCTCATACAAGACTTTAAGAAACACTACTACCATCTGCATTACTACTGTTATTACTAATTACCAGGATATCAGTACACGGAAGTCAGGAACACAATATATGCACTTTCTTTGGTTGATTCCCTAAATAACAGATTATATAGCTTAAACAAAGAACTTAATTTTTACAGGCTCATAAATTTTAGTACTTAACTGCCAGGATTTCTTGGAAAATTTTACAAAGGACTTGGATCTCAACCAATATTATTTCTTTGCTCTTTGCATATACAGTTAAAAGTACTACCATGGTTATTAACAAAGAAGAAAAGCAGGCGACTCCCACAAATAGAAAAGTAAAATACTATAACACCATGGAAAAAAACAACCCTATTTAAGTGCATTAAACCTGAGGTAAGAACACATTTAAACAACATAACAGCCATTTACCTTCACTGAATTCATTTAGCAACTCTTCCTTGGTCCAATTACATGAGGTTATTAGAAAAAAGCCTTTCACTTTCAACACCCTGGAGAGAGATTTCACATACTGCTTCCTCTTTTCAATTGCATTGTCAGGATTAAGGCTTATGGCATCAAAAGTCCCTTTGTCAATACAAATATGAAATCCAGACAGTTTTGTGGAAGGATTCAAAAAGTCTTCTACCTATATTAAAAATCAATGTCTATGTGAGAACAATTCACACACAATATTTACTCAATTTAAGTAACAATCTGTAAAAAGTTACAGATAAAAAGAGCAATTACTTATGATGGCATTTTACATAAAATAAACATTTTCAACTTTATAGCTCATTTTTATGTGCTTCATTCCAATATCATTAAAGCTAAGATTAGTAAGCAAGACTGACAGTGTTTCCGGGACATTCCAAATCTCTACAAATTTGGAAGCAAATCAAAGCCAGGTGTATTGCCTAATGATACCAGCACATAAATGGGGCTCACAAGCCTGGTTTATGAAAAAGTTATTTCTGTCGAGAAAAAGAATATTTGAAATATTTTTTTAAATGACAAAAAAAATCTGGAACTCAAACAAGGCACTTGAAATTAGATGATTTTTAGCTGACATTACTAGCTGTATGACCTGAGGTAAACATGGTAAATCAAAAGTTCTTTTGCCTTGACTCAGCAGCTTACAAAGCAACTAATGGATACAATGAATGGCACAAAGCTTAAGAAATTAAAGGACTGTTTAAGCTGCAATTACTTAACTTTATAAATATCATGCACTTCAGATTTTAAAAGTCATGTATCAGCATCTCATTCATTTTCAATAACTTCAATAACTTACTGATACTTTAGAAGCATTTGAAATAGTGATCTGCCTCAATTTCATAAAATATTCAAAATAATTTGCCAAAAAACTTAATTCTGAAAAGCTGCTTTGAAAAAGTAATTAGCTCGTGATTATTCATATAAACTTAAAATAATCATAAATAGTGTATTATCTAAAACTCTTATTGTTTTACTTGAAAATGTGTATTGTATGTTTACATACATTTGAACATAGGTTTCCTGCCCCTTCCTCACATCAAAGTATTCATTACACCTGAAGCAAAACAATGACTACCACTTTTAAGAGCAAAGTTTGGAGAAGTTCCTATCCTAAATGCCTATATAAAAGTATTCATTTAGTGGGACTTCCCTGGTGGCACAGTGGTTAAGAATTTGCCTGCCAATGCAGGGGACCTAGGTTCGAGCCCTGGTCCAGGAGGATCCCACATGCTGTGGAGCAACTAAGCCCATGGGCCACAACTACTGAGCCTGCGCTCTAGAGCCCACGCGAGCCACAGCTACTGAAGCCCGCACACCTAGCGCCCATGCTCCACAACGAGAAGCCACCACAGTGAGAAGCCCGCACACCGCAACGAAGAGTAGCCCCCACTCACTGCAACTAGAGAAAGCCCGCGCGCAGCAACGAAGACCCAACACAGCCAAAAATAAATAAATGAATAAATAAAAAAATAAATTTATAAAAAAAGTATTCATTTATTCAACAGATATTTCATAGACACCTATTATATGCAGGAACTTTTCAGGCCCTGGGACTGTAACTGCAAACAAAGCAAAAAAGGTCCCTGTATGAGAATATATCTCATATTCTCTAAAAGGAGAGGCAAACAATAAATAAGCTAACCAAATTATTTCAGATAAAGTGCTATGAAGAAAAAAAAAGAATAATGAAGACAGTGAGTGACTGGGAAGAGAAATGTTTTGGAAAAGGTAGTCAGGCAAGACCTCTTTAAGAAGGCGATATTTGAGCAGAGATCAGAATGCTGAGAATGAGCCAAACAAACTAAGATCTGGGGCAAGAACATTCTAGGCAGAGAGCGGCAGGCATAAAGACTGGAGAAAAACAGGGCTGACATGTATCAGGAGCAGAAAGAAAGCCAGCGTGACTGGAGTACTGGTGATAAAGAAGGAAAGAGGTAAGAAACGAGGGGTTTTGTAAGGCTGGGTGGGCGTTCAGATCCCATTCTGAATGCAACGGGGAAGCTCTTGGAGGCTTGTGAGCAAGGAAGTGACACAAGCTGATTTATATTTTAAAAACTAACTCTGGGTACCCTGTGGTAATGGACAGCAGGGCGGCAAGAGTGGAAACAGGAAGGCTAAGTAAGACGCTACTACAGTCATCTAAGTGAGAAATGATGGTGGCTTGGATCTGGGAGGTAGCAGTAGAAATATCAAGAAATGATCACATTCCTGATATACTCTGAAGATAAAACCAACAAAATTGGCTATAGGATTTGTTGTTGTTGTTGGCGCCTTGAGGCTTTCAGGATCCTAGTTCTCCAACCAGGGAGTGAACCCGGACCACAGCAGTAAAAGCACCAAGTCCTAACCACTGGACTGCCAGGGAATTCCCTGTTATAGGATTTAAAGGAAAGAGTGGGGTAGGGGATGGGAGGTGCGTGAGAAGTTTAAGGAAGAAACCAAGAGTTTCATTTTGGACCAATTAAGAGATTTTTAGCTATCCAAGTGGAACTATAGAATAAGCAGTGTTTATATAATTCTAGAGCTCAAAGGAGAAGCCTGGGATAAAAATATAAATGCAAGAGTCACCATCTCGGGCTTCCCCGGTGGCGCAGTGGTTGAGAGTCCATCTGCCGATGCAGGGGACACGGGTTCGTGCCCTGGTCCGGGAAGATCCCATATGCCGCAGAGCGGCTGGGCCCGTGAGCCATGGCCGCTGAGCCTGCGTGTCCGGAGCCTGTGCTCCACAATGGGAGAGGCCACAACAGTGAGAGGCCCGCGTACAGCAAAAAAAAAAAAAAAAAAGTCATCATCTCCTCACAGATCAGAGGGCAAAACATAAATTGAATAATCTTTGGTGGCATTATACTACTTTAGGCATTTATAACTTTTTGATCTAGTTAATCCAAAGTTAGCTATTATTTGTGTGTATTTGCAAAAAAAAAAGAGCAAGAGAAAGAATAAACATACTTGCACACAAGGAAGAGGAGAAAATAACTTTCCCAAACTGACTAGACTGAAAATTTTAATACTGTCACTTAAAAAGTATCATTTTGGATTATTTATGATTGACTCTTAATTTATGAGCTCAAAGATGTCAGCAAATTAATATACTTCAGAAACATTTAAACTTTATAACTTATTACAAATAAAAATAACAGTTACAGTAATATAAATAATAGTTACCTTCAACTTAATGTTAGATAAACCTTCTTTCTCTATAATATTTCCAGAAAGCTGTATTGCAGAAGGAGAGTAATCAATTCCAGTAATATTAGAGAAACCAAATTTTGCCTAGGGACAGAGAAATAATGTTATACTTTAGTTTTCAGAAGTTTTAAATACTGTTTTACCTATGAATTATATTATTCCTTTAGGACTGGGGCTGTTTTATTTTTTTAATATATCAAATGACATATACTATCCAATAATCTAAAATGTTTAAATTTTATTGTAGAATCTAAATAGAAACTAAAAGTTTAAATTTATATAATGTGACAATTTATTCTTTTATAATATTTGATTTCTTATTCAAAAGGAAATTCATTTTCTTAAAGACAACGAGAATATATGTGTATTTCAGCCCTAAAGCAGAAAAATGTAGTATTAACTTCTAATGCTGATATGCTTTAATTCACACAAAAATCTGTCATAGATTTTACTTAACACAATTAAGTTACATGAATAAATTAAATGCGTATGTAATAAGTTCTTGCTTTTAAAATTTTTCCTTCAGTGTACTTATAAATCATGCAATTCTCCACCAACCATGTGATCATTAACCATCTTACATTTGTATAGTATTTTTCGCTTTTGAAATATTTCATACATTCCAATAGACCTTTACAACAAACCTGTGAGATAAATTGGGCAGGTATTAATACCCCCAAAGAGTTGAGGAAAGCTCACTGGACTTAAGAGGTTTGAGGCTAAACCTGCAGTCCAGCTGTTTACTCACGATATTAACCCATCTAAGGATGTGTGGAGCCTGAGGCAGAAGCATGATGGCCTCTGGTCTTCACCTCTAACTATGCTGAACATTGTAGACCAATCAGACTAAAGAAAATTTCAAAGGAAATTGGAAGAACAGAAGTTGCAACGTAAAGTGTGGCCTGAAATTCTCTTCCAGCTCTTCACCATTTACTAGATGGTTACTCCCTTCGTAACAACTTAACCTACTCTAACACCATCCATTTAAGACTTATTTAGACTTTTCAACCTTAAGTGACTGATTCCTAATCTAAACTCAATTAACACAACAATCATTTTCCACAGGGCCTTTTGCTCCCTTTGATCATTTTAGCTTTAGTCTTAAGGTCTAATATCCCTTCTTTGATGCCAACCTCCTACTCTTTTAGTGATCTCAATCCATATTCTTCAAGATCTTCATTTTCTCCCAGTTTCCCTCATTTATCAGACCTAGAATGCAGGATGATTCTATTAATTGACTCTTACCAGTTCCTTCTTCTCCAAGCCTGTTTATTCTTCCCTTAGAATTTATAAAAATCATATGTAGATGTTTTAAGTTTCTAGAACAACCATCCTCAAACTACTGCCAACATTTTTCACATTCAATTTCTGGCACTCAGTGAGAAATAAGCAGACATTCAAGGAAATAATAAATGACCAAAAACCAAAGGGAAAAAACTTACATTAGAAAAAGACCCACAGGAGAGTCAAATAAAAGAATGATCAGAAATATATTTAAAAAACTGAAATAAATGACAATTTGGAGAATTGTGACAGAGAACTGAAAACTATAACAAACAAACATACAAATAAGAGAATTTTTAAATGCAGCGATTAAATTAAAATACTCAAGGATGGGCTTGATAGCAGATTGGACACACACACACACAAAATAGTGAAGTGGAAGAAAAGTCAGAATACCACTTTAAGCACAGAATGACCGAAGGATGGAAAATTAAAAACAGGAAAGAACATAAAAGACATAATATGGCACAGAGTATAAGACCTAAATATATATAATAGAAGTCTTAGAAAAAGAGGAAATAAGAATAGGGCAGAAGAGAAAATGACATATGACTGAGAACTTTCTAATTTTGAAAAAGGATCCCAAGCCACAGATTCAAGAAGCACTATAAACTCAAGGCATGATAAAAACAAAGATAGTATAATATATATCTGATAAAACATATAATTTATATTATATACAAATAGTATAATATATCTGATGAAAACCAAAATCAGAAAAATCTCAAGAGCATTCAGGAAGTGGGGTGGGGGATACAATGTGCCAGATTACCTGCAAAATACCAACAGTAAGACTGACGGCTGGCAATAAGTCATAAAGAATGGAAGCCAGAAAACAACAAAAGGAAAATGCCAATCTAAAATTATATCCCAGCAAAAAAAAACAAAAAAGTGTGTGTGTGTGTGTGTGTGTGTGTGTGTGTGTAACCATCAAAAATGTAGGTGGTCACTGAAAAAGCACCAAATATAAGCAATGATTGTTAGCATGACAAAAATAAAGAAAACTAAACATTATGTGTCACATAGGCAAATATACATGACCACCTATTAAATTTACTTGTTTTAAAAAAACTGAATTTGATAAAAATCTATGGATCAGAGGTAAAGAAACTTTTTCTTTAAAGGAACAGAGCATAAATATTTTACACTTTTCCAGTCATACAATCCCTGTCACAACTACTCAACTCTACTACTGTAGCACATAAGCAGCTACAGACAAAGCTGTATTCTAAGAATTATTTATAAAAACAGGGGAAGCCTAGATTTGACTCATAAACTATAGTTTGCTGACCCTTATTCTAGATTTAACTTCCAACCTACAGGAAACACAGGGGACAGAAAACATGTTAAATAATACTACAGAGATGCAATTAGAAAGTCCACACTGTGGTAAATCATTTGGGACTAATAAACTACCTTCTACAACAAATAAATCACCAAGTTACATAAAGAAAAAGTGTAGGGAGAACTTAAAAGAGCCTTAGGAGACTATCAGCCAACTGCAATATGTGGACTCAATAACAGAATGGAAATGACAGAAGAAAAGTCAGTGAACTTGAAGACACATCAATACTAGTTATCAAATCTAATCAACAGAGAAAAATAATCAGAAAAAGATGAACAGGTCCCAAAGCTTCAGGGACCTGTGGGACAATACAAAGAGGCTTAACGTTGATATTTAACTCTCAAAAGGAAAGGAGAATATGATTCGGGGGAAAAAAAAATTGAAAACATCCCAAATTTGGCAAAAGACTTAAGTTCTCAGATTCAAAAAGCTCAGTGAACCCCAAACACGATAAGGAGAAAGAAATCCAAGCAGCAGTACATCATAATTAAACTGGTAAAAACTAAAAGACAATGGAAAAAATCTTGAAAGCATGTAGAAAACTGATGCATTACTTACAGGAACACAACAATTCAGATGACTGCAGATTTCTCATCAAAATCTATGGAGGTCACACAACATTTTTAAAGTACTGAAAGAACAGTTAATTCAGAATTCTATATTCAGCAAAAACATCCCTCAGGAATGAAGGTGAGATAAAGACATTCTCAGGTGAAGAAACACTAAGAAAATTTCTTGCCAGGAAAGCTACTCTAAAATCATTCCAGAAGGAAGTTCTTTAGACAGAAGGTAAATAATGCCAAAACAAACAAACAAACTTGGAAGATCAGGAATGAAGAAAAAAGCTGCAAAAGTAAATATCTGTGTTAACATAATTAACTACTATTCTCCTTTGAAAGGAAATATTATAGCATTGTCCTACAGGATTTTCAATGTAAAGGTAATATTCAAGACAACTGAAATATAAAGAAGGGAAGATTAAAAAACTCACAGGTGGTTAAGGTTTTCACATACCACATGGAACGGTAAAACATTGAATCTAAGTAGATTGTGTAAATAAAGTATGTATATTATAATCATACAGCAACCACTAAAAAAGCCAAAAAGACACAGTCATTACAGCAACCACTAAAGAAACTATACAAAGACATTTATACAAATAGATATATCTAATTAAAATGGAATACTAAGAAATGTCCAAATAAAGCAAAATAAGCAGGAAAGGAGAAAGGGAAGAATGAAAAAACAGAGGTAACAAAGAGAAAAGAAATAATAAAATGGTAGACCTAAATGCAAATGTTCTAAATATACCAATTAAAGGATAGAGATTATTAGAAAGGATAAAAAAACATGACCCAACTATACGCTGGCTACAAGAAACTCACTTCAAATATAATGATATAGGTTGGTTCAAAGAGAAAGAATAGAAAAAGATATACCATGCAAAAACTAATTTTAAAAAGTTGAACTTCACACCCACAAGGATGGCTACAATCAAAAAGATAATAAAAAGCGTTGGTGAGAATATGGAAAAATTGGAACTCACATACAGTGCGCATGGAAGTGTATAATGGTGTAGCCACTGTGAAAACAGTCTAGCAATTTCTCAAAAGGTTAAATATAGAGTAACCATATGAACCTGGGTATATACCCAAGAGAAATGAAAACATATGTTCACACAAAAACTTATACATGAATTTTCACAGCAGCATTTTTCATAATAGCCGAAAAGCAGAAACAACTTAAATGTCCATCAACTGGCGAGTGGATAAACAAAATGTGGTAAACCCATCCAACAGAATATTAATTGGACAAGAAGAGGAAAAAGTATGGATACATGCTACAATATGGATGAACTTTGAGAACATTATGTTAAATGAAAGAAGCCAGACACAAAAGACTACATATTGATGATTCCATTTATATGAAATGCCCAGAATAGACAAATCCACAGACACAGAATGTAGATTAGTGGTTGCCAGGGGTTGAAGGGAATGGGGAGTAAGGAGTGAACGATAATGAATATAGGGTTTCTTCTTGGGGTGATGAAAATATTCAGGAATTAAAATAGTGGCGATGGTTGTACAAATTTGTGAATATACTAAAAACCACTATCAAAGGGTAGATTTTATGGTATGTGGATTATATCTCAATTTTTTTAAAAAGCTGGAGTGGCTTTATTATTAGCATCAAAGTAAAGAAAACTACCAATGTTAAAGAGGAACATTATACAATAAATGGGTCAATTCATCAATACACAAACACATAAAATCCTAAATGTGTATCCTCTGAACAACAGAGTTTGAAAATACGTGTAGCAAAAACTGACAGAAATAAAAGTTAAAATAGACAAATCTACCAATACGGTCAGACACTTCAACATTACTATTTCCATAATTAATAGCATTAATAGACAGAAAATTAGTAAAGGTATAGAAATGAACACCATCAAACACCATAAGTCTAGTTAACATATACAGAATACTCTATCCAGTAACAGCAGAATACACGTTTTTTTCAAGTGCACATGAAACATTCACCAAGATGGATATATCCTGGATCATAAAACAAAGTAACACACTTAAAAGAATTTAAATCATACAAAGTATGTTCTCTGACATAATCGAATTAGACTAGAAGTCAAAAGCAGAAAGAGAAAAATCCACAACATGTGGAAATTAAACAACAGAATTCTAAATAATCTGGATCAAAGAAGAAAATTAGAGAATTCCCTGGTGGTCCAGTGGTTAGGACTCCACACTTTTCACAGCCAGGGGCCCGGGTTCAATCCCTGGTTGGGGAACTAGGATCCCGCAAGACTCACGGCACAGCCAAAAAGAAAAAAAGAAGAAGAAAATAAAAATACAGCATATCAAAATTTGTACGGTGCAGGAGCACCTACAGGAAAATTTATAGCATTTATATCATTAAATGTTTACATGAGAAAAGAAGGAAAGTCCCAAATCAATAATCTAAGCTTCTACCTTAAGAAGCTAGAAAAAAACAGCAAGAATAAATTAAAAGCAAAAAGAATGAAAAAATAATAAAATTAAGAGCAGAACTCATTGAAACTGAAACATAAAATAGAGAAAGTCAATGAAAACAAAAGCAAATTTTTATAAAAGATAGAAAAAATGGGGCTTCCCTGGTGGCACAGTGGTTGGGAGTCCGCCTGCCGATGCAGGGGACGTGGGCTCGTGCCTCGGTCCGGGAGGATCCCACATGCAGCGGAGCGGCTGGGCCCGTGAGCCATGGCCGCTGAGCCTGCGTGTCCGGAGCTTGTTGCTC
>NW_006796565.1:817130-838503 GCF_000442215.2 Lipotes vexillifer | reverse complement strand
AAAAAAAAAAAAAAAAAAAAAAAGATAGAAAAAATGAATCTCTAGCATCACTATCAAAGAAAAAGAGAGAGAAGACACAAGTTACCAACATTAGGAATGAACAAGGGGATTTCAATACAGACCCAACAGACTTTAAAAGGATAATAAGAGAATACTGTGCAGAACTCTATATACACAAATTCACAATGGACTAATTCCTCAAAAACCACAAACCACGCAAACCCACTCAAGTGAAATAAATAACCTAAATAGGACTGTGACTATTAAAGAAATTTTATTCATATTTTAAACCTTCAGAAAAGAAATCTCCGGGTTAAATGGTTTAATTGCAAACTCTACCAAACACTCGAGAAGAAATAACATTAGTGCTACACAATATCTTAAAAAATTTAAAAAGGAGGGAATTCTTCCCCACTCATTTTATAAGGCCATCAATGCCCTGAGACCAAAACCAAATAAAGATAATACAGAACTGCAGGGAAACTGCAGACCAATATCCCTCAAGAATACAGATGTAGGGAATTCCCTGGCAGTCCAGTGGTTAAGACTTCACCTTCCAATGAAGGGGGTATGGGTTCAATCCCTGGTCGAGCTAAGATCCCACATGCCTAGTGGCCAAAAAACCAAAACATAAAACAGAAACAACACTGTAACAAATTCAATAAAGACTTTAAAAATGGTCCACATCAAAAAAATCTCTTTTTAAAATTAATTAATTAATTTATTTGGTTGTGCCAGGTCTTTGTTGTGGCAGGCGGGCTCCTTAGTTGTGGCATGCGAACTCTTAGCTGTGGCATGCATGTGGGATCTAGTCCCCTGACCAGGGATCCAACCCGGGTCCCCTTGCACTGGGAGTGCAGAGTCTTATCCACTGCGCCACCAGGGAAGTCCCCAAAAAAAAGCTTAAAGAAAAGAATACGGATTTAAAAGTTCTCAACAAAATAGTAACAAACTGAATCTAGCAATACAGAAACAGAATTATACATTATGACCAAATGGGGCTTATTCCACAAGTGCAATACTGGTTCAATATCTGAAAATCAATTAATATAATCCACCATATTAACAGTCTAAAGAAAAAAAACCTCATGATTATATTCACTGATGCAAAAATATTTTATTTTATTTTATTATTTTTTAACGAAATTCAAGAAATACATCCTAGAAATCCAAGGGAACTTCTTCAACCTGATAAAGGGCATCTAATAAAATCCTGCAGCTCACATCATCCTTAATGGTGAAAAATTGAAAACTTTCCCCCTAAGACGGGAACAAGGCAGGAATGTGCCATCACCAGTCCTAGTCAACATTGTATTGGAAGACCTAGGTAGTGTAATCAGGCAAGAAAAAAAAAAAAGGCATGCATATTGAAAAGAATGAAATAAAACTGTCCCTATTCACAAATGGCATGACTGTCTACATAGAAAATCCCAGAAAATCCACTTAAATCTCCTAGAACTAAAAATATGCAAGATTACAGGATATAAAGGCAATACAAAAATCAACCATATTTCTAGCAATAAACAATGGGAAACTGAATTTCAAAAAGCAATACCATTTTAAATACTCCAAAAACAAATACATAGGTATAAGTCTAAAAAATATGCACAGGATCTGCATGCTAAATGAAAACCAAAAAATGCTGAGGAAAGAAATCCAGGAAGACCTAAATAAATGAAGAGACACACCATGAAGACTCAAGATAGTAAAGATGTCGATTCTCCTCAAATCATAGATTTAGCTCAATTTCAATGAAATTTTCAGCATGGATTTTTTTGTAGATATTTACAAACTAATTCTGAAATTTATTTGGAAAGGTAAAGGAATTAGAATGGACAATACAACATTTGAAAAAGAATAAAGTTGAGAGACTCACACTACCCAACTTTTAAGATTTACTAAAAAGCTACACTAATCAAGATAGCATCCAGAGGATGTCACCATGAATTCTTCCAAACATTTAAGAAAGAAACAAAACTAATCTTACAAAAAGCCTCTGAAAAAAATAAAAACAGAGACAAGTCTCATCTCATTTTATTAGACCAGCATAACCTTGATACAAAAACTTTACATTAAAATTGCAAGTAAGCACAACTGGACAGCCCACATGCTGCAACGAAAGATCCCGCAAGCCGCAACTAAGACCCTATGCAGCCAAAAATAAAGTAAATAAATATTTTTAAAATAAAATTGCAAGTAAGGAAAATTACTGGCTAATCTCTCTCATGAAGCTATATAATTCCTAAGTAGAATACTACCATATCAAATCCAACAATATATGAAAAGGATAATACATCACAATCAAACTTGGTTTACTTCAGGAATGGAAATTTGTTATAACATTGAACAGTCAGTCACTACAATTATCTCAATAAACATATCAATTTAAAAAAAAACTGGGCTTCCCTGGTGGCGCAGTGGTTGAGAGTCCACCTGCCAATGCAGGGGACACGGGTTCGAGTGCTGGTCTGGGAAGATCCTACATGCCGCAGAGCAACTAAGCCCATGCGCCACAACTACTGAGCCTGTGCTCTAGAGCCCGTGAGCCGCAACTACTGAGCCTACGCGCCACAACTACTGAAGCCCACGCACCTAGAGCCTGTGCTCTGCAACAAGACAAGCCACCTCAATGAGAAGCCCGCACACCATAACAAAGAGTAGCCCCTACTCACCTCAACTAGAGAAAGCCCGCACACAGCAACGAAGACCCAACGCAGCCAAAAATAAATAAATATTTTTTTAAATTGAGGACCCCCACCAAAATCAATCAATTCAACTCTAACAGAATCAAGAAGAAAAATCATCTGATCATATCAATGAATATTAAAGAAAGCAACTGATCAAGTTCAACAACCCAACCATTATGATTAAAAACTCTTAACAAACTAGAATATAAAGGAACAGCCTCGATCTGGATGACTACGTATAAAAACCTAGAGCTAACATCATATTTAACAGTTAAATATTAGAAGCTTTCCTCTTCTAATAGGCAGTGTTAGAAGGCTATCTGCCTTCACAATTTCTATTCAATGTTGACCTAGAGACTACACAGCATTTTAATAAACAAAATATTAAGAATGAAATAGAAGAAATACAACTACTATTTACACATGACATTACAGTCTTTATAGAAAATCCAAAAGAATCTATAAATAAATAATTAGAATTAATGTGTGACTTACTGGATACAAGATCAATATAAAAATCTGTTGTACTTATACATAGCAGCAATAAACTATTAGAAAATAAAATTTAAAAGCATAACAATAATAATCACAACAACAAAAAAATCTAGGAGTCAACCAAGGAAAAATACTGGTTGGCCAAAAAGTTGTTCTGGTTATTTGGGGTTTTTTTTAATATATTTTCTTATTTATTTTTGGCTGCGTTGGGTCTTCGTTGCTGTGTGCGGGCTTTATCTAGTTGCGGTGGGCAGGGGCTACTCTTCGTTGTGGTGCGTGGGCTTCTCATTGAGGTAGCTTCTCTTGTTGCGGAGCACAGGCTCTAGGCGCACGGGCTTCAGTAGTTGTGGCGCGCAGGCTCAGCAGTTGTGGCACACAGGCTTAGTTGCTCCGTGGCATGTGGGATCTTCCCAGACCAGGGCTCGAACCCGTGTCTCCTGCACTGGCAGGCGGATTCTTAACCACTGCGCCACCAGGGAAGTCCCTGTTTGGTTTTAAGCAAAAATAAGACACATTTTTCATTTTCACCAAGAACTTTATTGAACAATGTATTCATTAACCAAGCAAACTTTTTGGCCAACCCAATATATAAGATCTCTGTACAGAAAATCTCTATACAGACAAAATACTACTGAGAGAAAGTTAAGAACTAAATAAATGGAGGAATACCTCATGTTCATGGATTCACTCGATACTATAAACATGTAAATCCTCCTCAAACTGATCCATAAATTCAATACAATCCTAATGAAAAGCCCTGGGTGGGTTTTTTTTTTCCTGAAAAGTAATGATTCTAAAATTTAAATAAATATGCAAAGAGCTAACTAACAACATACAAGACAACAATGGAAAAGCTATCAAAGTTGGAGAACTTACATTAACCAAATGGGAAGACTTACAAAGCTGCAGTAATTAGGGCAATTTGGCATTGGCATAAGGATAAACAAACAGACCCAAACGAATAGAACAGAGGATCCAGAAACAGACCCAAACACAATACTATTACTGGACTTATGACAGAGGCACCCCTACAGTGCAGTGGGGGAAAGAGCAGACATTTCAATAAGTGGTGCTGGGTTATGTGAATATTCATAGGTAAAAAAAATAATAAACCTTGACTCTACCTCACAACATACACAGCAATTAATTGGGACCTAAATGTGAAAAGGAAAACAACAAAGTTTCTAGAAAAACATATAGGAAAATATCATTTTGACTCTGGGTAGGCAGATTTACTACACAATATTCAAAAGCACTAACCATTTTTAAATGATATATTAAACTTTAGTAAAATTAAAGAACTTCTGTTCATCAAAAGACACTATTACAGGGACTTCCCTGGTGGTCCATCGGTTAAGATTCCAAGCTCCCAATGCAGGGGGCCTGGGTTCGATTTCTGGTCAGGGAACTAGATCTCTCATGCCGCAACTAAAAAGATCCTGCGTGACGCAAGGAAACGCGACAAGAAAGATCCTGCGTGCTGCAACTAAGACCTGGCGCAGCCAAACAAATAAATAAATTTTTTTTAAAAAGATACTATTACAGGGCTTCCCTGGTGGCGCAGTGATTAAGAGTCCGCCTGCCGATGCAGGGGACGCGGGTTCGTGCCCTGGTCCGGGAGGATCCCATATGCCACGGAGCGGCTGGGCCCATGAGTCATGGCCGCTGAGCCTGCGCATCCGGAGCCTGTGCTCCACAACGGGAGAGGCCACAACAGTGAGAGGCCCGCATACCGCAAAAAAAGATACTATTACAAAAGTGAAGAGACAAGTGACACACCAGATACAAAGGTTATATACACAGAATATATAAAAAAAACTCCTACAAATCAATAAAAGAAAGGCAACCCAATTTTTAAATAGGCGAAAGCTTGAATAGTCATTTCACAAAAAAGAATAGCCAAATAGACAGCATATGAAAATATGCTCAATATCCTTAGTCATCAGGGAAATGAGAATAAAACCACAAGATACCACTACACACCTACCAGAATCACTGAAATTGGATAAGCTGACAAGAGCAGGTGTTGGCAAGGATATGGAGCTACTAGAATTCTCACACACTGCCAGTAGGAGTGCAAACTAGTGCAACCAATTTGGAAAACTGTTTGGCAGTATTCATAATAACACACTGCTGGAAATGAGTCAAATGACCATCAACAGGAGAATGAATGAATAAAATGAATGAATAAATCAATAAATAAATTGTGGTATTTTCATATAGTACAGTACTAACCACAATGAAATGAAGCACTCTAGTGCTACACACAATATGAAAGACCATGGATAAACCTAACAAATCCATGCTCAGCAAAAGAAACCATATCAAAAAAAGTGCATACCCAAAGATACTATTCATATCAAGTCAACAAGAGGCAAAACTCAATGAAATGGAAAAAGGATAATCTTTTCAACAAATGACGTATGGAACAATTCAACATTCACTTGCCAAAAAAAAATTAACCCCAACCAGTATCTCAAACCTTCTACAAAAATTAATTCAAAACAAATAATAGATCTAAATGTAAAATGTAAAAATTTAAAACTTTTAGAAGAAAACCTAGAAGACCTATGTGACCTTAAGTTAGGCAAAGAGTTCTTTAATATGACAACAAAAGCACGATCCATATAAGAAAAAATTAATAAATTTGACTTCCTAAAAATGAACTTCTGCTCTTCAGAAGATATTGTTAAAGAGAATGAAAAACAACAAGTGAACAAATGAGAGAAAACATTTGCATATCACATACCTGACAAGGAACTTATATCCACAATACATAAAGAATCCTCAAATCTTAATAAGTAAACAGGCAACCCCATTTAAAAATAGGCCAAAGATTTGAACACACATTTCACCAAAGATATACAGATGGCAAATGAGCACATGAAAAGGTAATCAAAATCATTAGTCATTAGGAAAATGCTAATTAAAACCACAATGAGGGGCTTCCCTGGTGGCGCAGTGGTTGAGAGTCCGCCTGCCGATGCAGGGGACACGGGTTCGTGCCCCGGTCTGGGAAGATCCCACATGCCGCGGAGCGGCTGGGCCCGTGAGCCATGGCCGCTGAGCCTGCACGTCCGGAGTCTGTGCTCCGCAACAGGAGAGGCCACAGCAGTGAGAGGCCCGCATACAGCAAAAAAAATAAAAATAAAAAAATAAAACCACAATGAGAAACCAGTACAGCTGACATGAAAAATAGCCTAACTTATGATGACAGAAGTCAAAATAATCATTACCTTTAGGAGGGAATGAGTGGGAGGGGACACAAGGGGGCTTCTTCTATGGTGTTAATAATGTTTTGTTTGTTGATCAGGTTGGTGAGTTACACACAATTATTCATTTTGTAAAAGCTGTACACTTATGACCTATTCACTTTTCTACACGGATGTTATACTTTATTCAGTAAGTTCACATTAAAAAAGAAAAAAACTTCCCAAAGCGACTCCACATTTAGGTAGCTTCACCAGTGAATTCTACCAAGCATTTAAGGAAGAAAAAACAATTGTCAACAAACTCTTTCAAAAAACAGATTCTTGTTTAATGATGTCAGCATAACTTGATACCAAACCCTGACAAGGACACTACAAGAAAGAAAAATTACAGGACAATCTCCCTCATGGACAGAGTTGCAAAAATCCTAAACAAAATATTAACAAACTGAATCCAGTAATATATATATATATATATATATATATATATAAGTTGGGTTTATTCCACAAATGCACTTAACATTTGAAAATGATCAATGTAATTCACCTACATGAATAAAGGAAAAAATTCATATGGTTACCTCAACAGATACAGGAAAAACATTTAATCAACAACAACACACACCGTTAGCAAAGGAGAAACACACACCATTAGCAAATCTGAAGTCTGATAACAGAGTTATCTACAAAACTAACTTACAAGATAACATCATACCTAACAGTGAAACACTGAACGTATTCTCTGAAAAGGGCAAAAAAGACAAGGATGCCTTCTGTCACCACTTCTTTTCAACATTCTCCCAAAGGTCCCAAACAGTGTAATAAGGGGGGAAAAGTTACAAAGGATTGGAAAGGAAGAAATAAAACTATCATTATTTATAGTTTGCCTAATTATATATGTAGAAAACATAAAAGAATCTATAGTTAAACTATTAGCCTCAAAGGATAAATCATTAACCTCTACAAGTGAGCTATTAGAATCCAAAAGTATCTACAGGTAAACAACAGAGTGAATAAATAAAATTGTGGTATAATTGTACAAAGGATTCATATACAGCAACAAAGACGAATGAACTGCTACGTACAAGTTGAGTGAATCTCACAGAATGTTGACTGAAAGACACCAGAAAGAACACACTGAAGGCTTCCATTTATATCCAAAACAGACAAATTAATCAATGATGTTAAAACTCCTTGTAGTTGCCTTTAGAGAGGAAGAAGGAGCAATTTAGAGAAGATTAGCAGGGAGTTTAAGGGCGGCTTCTAGAGTCTGTAATATTCTGTTTCTTGATTAGGGTGATAGGTGCGTTCACTTTGTAATAATTCATTGAGCCATACTCTTTTGGTTCGCGCACTTTAATGTAGTTATGCTGCACCTCGTTTCAAAAAAATTTATTACAATTTCTTCTAATCACATTTCACTGCTTCAAACATTTTAACGGCTCCCCATAGACTAAGAGTAAAATCTAAGCTCTTAGGCATGGCATATGATATGGCTCCTACCTTTACTCTAAACCTCATTTCTGTCTATCTCACACATACACTTTATATTCTAATTTACCAAATTATTTATAGGGCCAGAACCTTCATGCCTTTAGATAATGTTTCCACTTCTTGAAATTCTCTCCCTCTTTACACTCTACCCACACTCAACACAATTTCGACCCAACTTGGATATTAGCTCCTCCAAGACCCTTCTTATCCCTCTTCCCCAAATCACTCCCTTTCCTATACTCAGTATATCTATTATTGCATACGTCAAGCTACAGCATTAGCTATTTATATCTATGTCAGTCTATCCTCTATTGTACTGTGAACAACTCAAGCACAAGGTCTAAATTTTCATACTGCCAGTGCCTACCACAAGGCTTGACAGGTGGTAGTCACTTAGCAAGTTTCACTGTTACGTATATAACCTTACAAGCTGAAACAGTAAAACCATCTAGGATGAAGCCTAAGTCTTACACCTCTTCCACAGCACTCGGCAGAGCAATGATACACTACAGGCATTAACAGTGATGGTTTAGCTAGTAGGAGAACCTGTACCAAAACTCAGTTCCATGGACAAAATGCTCTTTTCAAACCACATGCAAAACACTCTTCAAAAACCATATGCTCACCTAAGAAAAGGGATGTATGTCCTACTGGAAATGTAAAAAAAATCATCATCCTTTTATACATACAGATTTCCAGAGTTCTGAACTAGAAGAAACCAACAGAAATCACCTAGTCAAAATCTTAGGAAAGAACTGAAGTCCAGAAAAAAAAGTGGCTTGCTCAAGGTTGAGACAATAGCAAGAAGGGCCAAGACTAGGACTCAGATCCCCTGGCTTCTCACTTAGTGCTTTCTCACAGCCCATGCAGCCTCCCTTTTGTACCATGTGACTTCTCAAGGTAAGTGGTACGACTGCTTTACTACTTTGGATTTAGATAGCTAGTATCCTCAATTGCAAGATTTTTTTCTTAATTTCATTTTTAAATTTGGTTCTAACACATGAATACTAATAGTACCAACAAGTTCAATCAGGAAAACACCATTTCCAGTTCCAATATCAAGCACTGAAGCATCCAATGGAATCTTGTGTTTCTGCATCCACCTGATTAGTCGAGTCATACTCTCTTCTCCAAACCTATTAGAAACAGAGAATCAGTTAATCAAATAACAGAGGGATAGAGAACAAAGGTTACAACTACATTACACTCAAGCAGCTTATTCAGTTTGCTCAATTAAGTCTTTTTTGAAAGTAAGAAATAACACCTGTAACTGCTTAATCTTCATCTATACTATTACTTAGAAGATAACACCCCCAAGAATAGAACAGAATAGATAAGGTTGGTATGTTACTTATTAATGTTTCTCTACATCAGCATTAACACTTGTACATGTTGGTGGCTCAAAAGTGCATTGCTTATTGAAAAAGGACAGTTATAAAATATGGGTTATTTCCTAATACTGTCATCAAATTTAAATCTGGGCCATTAAAAGAGAAAAGAGAGAGATTCTTGCAATCTACCCACCAAAGCCAGAATCAGTCCAAGGTTCCCAAGATTTCTAGGGTTTCTCTGGGATAAGCACTTAAAAGACACACACACACCTACATAATCTTCTGGATCATAATCCCACTATTTTTTCTAACTTACCAGATTTCTCCTGTATCTCCATATTCTTGGAAAGTTTGCAGTTCTCTCTCATAGACAGCATCCCAACTATATGAATAATCAAATGCAAATTATTCAATTAAACTGTATTATGAATTAAAGGTATATTTCTAATACATTACTGGGATAGTTATGACAGAAATTTAAAACATTATTAGTGTTGACAAGTGCACATCGCTCAATCTTTTAACATCCTTGTGTTAAAAGAATGAAAGAATAAGTTTATATACGTAAAGCACTTACAACAATGCCTGACATTTAAAACGGTGTATGTTTTAGCTTAAAAAATACAAAGACGTATCTGTCCAAGGATCCCTAAGTCCCAAACACAAATCCAAAACTTGACTGTAAAGGCATAGTGTCATTACAGCACTTTTCAGTCTAAAATGTAAAGACACAAGAATTTTCCACCAATTAGGTGGTTACTCACAACGGAATTCGCCAAAAATAAGCTCCGCTTAAAGGTTAAGTTTTAAGACTTACTCTCACTCCTTTTAAGGACTCCTCTTCCATCAATTGCCGTCTCTTCCTATTTCATGTCTATAGAAGCCCTTCTCCCCCTGCAAGTTACCTCTCCTTCTTACCTTTCCCCACAGTCATTCATTCATCCATCTATTAATCCATTAAATAATTGCTAAGCGTCTGCTTAAGTCAGACCACTTTCTCTTACTCCAAGATGCCCAGTACCTCCTCGCTCCCTCCTTAGACCATCCCCCCCACTCCCACCCCTTCCAACTGCCACGTCCCTGCCCTCGTCCCCTTAACCTTTTCAGCTTCCCAGCCGAGCAGTTCCCCTCCGGCCTCCTCCCCTCGCCCACCAGCCGTATTCGTCAGCCCCGCCCACTTCACCCCACGGGCCCCTTAGACGTCAACCCCTTGAAAAGCCTATTTACAGCCGCCAGTGTAGTCCCTCGGGATTCCATCCCTACGACCCCCCCCCAGACCCTCGTCCAAGGCGGCCCTTTAGGCTTCCTCCCGTCACGCCCCCTAAGCTCTCCCCATCTTCCGGGGGCCGCCTAGGCCCCATCTCTCCTTCCCCTCCTGCGGCCCAGTCCGGGCAGCGCCGCTCACCCTCCCCTGCCCTGCGCCACACTCACTGCTCTCGGGTGCCCAGCGCAGACGGGGCGAAGCCATCCCCTCGGGGACTGCCCCCTCGAGACCGCGCCGCGGCCCCAGCGCCGCCGTCGTCGTCCGCACCCTCGCTCATCGCGCTCCTTGCCCCGGAGACCCTTTGGGGCCGCCATAGAGACGTGGCGCGGGCAGAGCGGACGGGCGGGCTGGCGCCTCTAGGAGGCGGGAGTCGGCCCTCTCTACTGCTCCCGGCCCCGGCGGGGGTCCGCAGTCCTGCGCTTTTCCTGCAGCCACCCTGGTCCCCAGTCCGGGATCCCAAAGCCCAGAGTGGGCGGGGCGGGGCGGGGCCTCGCCTCGGTCCCCACTCTCCCTCCAACCAGCGTCAGATGCACCCCCTTCTTCGAGGTGCCCGCCTAAGCACCACTATATTTGGGGACTGCTGTTCCTAAGGGACTGTTCAAGGTATTGCATTTTGGAAAAAGGCTGGCGGTGGGGGAGCCACACTAAATACCTCAGCCGACACTGCTCAACCCAAATGTACAAATCACCTCATCTCTCCACGTCGTGGGCAGATCTGAGAAATGGGTGGGACAGTCCATCGCATTATTTGGCTTTCCTGCCCAAGGCTAATTTCATTTGCGGCTGGCATTCCGCCTTGAAAATAGCACTCTGGCCTCTTCTGACGACGTCACTAGGCGGGGCGGGGCGGGGCCTCGCCTCGGTCCCCACTCTCCCTCCAACCAGCGTCAGATGCACCCCCTTCTTCGAGGTGCCCGCCTAAGCACCACTATATTTGGGGACTGCTGTTCCTAAGGGACTGTTCAAGGTATTGCATTTTGGAAAAAGGCTGGCGGTGGGGGAGCCACACTAAATACCTCAGCCGACACTGCTCAACCCAAATGTACAAATCACCTCATCTCTCCACGTCGTGGGCAGATCTGAGAAATGGGTGGGACAGTCCATCGCATTATTTGGCTTTCCTGCCCAAGGCTAATTTCATTTGCGGCTGGCATTCCGCCTTGAAAATAGCACTCTGGCCTCTTCTGACTTGACGTCACTAGTGGACGAGGGAATTTATGCCCAGTGAAATGAATGCCTTACGACCCCCGCCCCCCCCCCCGCCCTCCCAAGTAAGCCAATCATGGGTATCAGAGTGCTAAGTGAGAAGAAAGGTCTAAGTGAAAGTCAAGATGCCTGTCTCAGCTCTGCCCCTACCAGGCGCCTGGCCCTATCCAAGACTCCTAACCTCTGTGTGCTTCAATTTCCTCACCTGCAGCTCGCTGGTAATACAATGCTCCCAACCAGTGAATCTGAGATTCATCCACCTCTTGGTGGGACTGATACTGGAAGTTCTGCAGCATAATGCCAGAGATCTTATGGGCTAAATGTCTGGGGGGACTTCTGTAGCAGCAATGAAATACTGGTAGTCCAATGCCCTAGGCAAGAATCTCAAAGGCTCTTAGCAAGGCTGCCTTCCAACCAAAACACATGTTTCCTAGGCCACTTTTCTGTTGACATGGCAGACAGAAGCCCAATAACAAGTCCCTGGAGGTAAGCGGCGTCAACATTTGCCTTTCCAGCTCACAGAAATCCCGATTAAGACCGCATGTGCATCTCCTCTGATGCAAGACGTTCCAAGATCTTCAGGCAACCACTGGTGACAGAATATGGTAAAAGACAGATGGGAATCTATGTGTATAGTGATTAAAGAACTCAAGAAAGTGCGTAAGTAACCTTATTACAGAGTAATAAAACCACCGGATGCCACGCCAATTAGTGCTGCCCTGAGCGAATGGTTGTTTTGATTTTTTCTAGACTCGATGCTCAAGAGAGTAAGCTTGAATGTGACTGAGTGGGTCTTAAAAAGTTTTAGGTTCTAATTCAGAAGCACCCATGAAAGACAAGGCCGTCTTCAATCTGATGTCTTGCCAACACTTAAGATGTTTTTGCTGTGTTTGCTGAATGCTATAAACAGTTGTTGGTATGGAGCCCTGGAAAAAAAACATGGTTTATACAGAGTTCCTTCTCTGGCTCCAGGATTACTCTGGGTGTTTAGTCCTGAAGGCTGAATGGGGCACCACCTCTGATCTCCCAGGGCAACAGATTCTTGGTGGGGGTATGGAGAAGCTCGATCCAAGCAGAGCTGCCCATCACCAGGGAGAAGGTGGAATGTGCCAAGGAACACAGTCGCTTCCACCAGGTGCCCGTTCCACAAGGCAGGAGGGAGGCTCTGAGGGTATTCTGGGTTGCCTGTCTCCCTCTCACTCTGCCAATCCCTGCAGCCTGGAACCCCGCTCACCTATAACTTCTCTGAAACTGCTTTCAGGAGTTCTCAAATGCTCCCCAATTGGCAAAACAATGGTCAAGTTCCAGGCGATTCTGGTTAGGGTTAGAAGGGAAGGATTCTCTGAGAGGGTGGCACTGAGTGAAACCTAAAAGAGTTTGTCACAGGTGGTGTCCCTAGGGAAGCAGAGTGTAAGACTGAGATGAACACGGCAGAAGTTTATTAGGGAGTGCTCTCAAGATCACTAGTTGTCGGGGAAGAGAGAGAAGCAGGGCTGGACAGAGGAAGTAGGCTGGGGTACCATTAGGACCGAGCCTCGGTTAACACCCTCTTCCCTGACAGGGCACTGTGAAGCTGGGATGATCCTTTGGAATTTTCAGGTTGGACTGAAGGATGTGAGCCTTTATTCATCTACATTGACCAGGCATTGAATGCTTGTTTGCCCAGAAAAGGAGGATTGATCTTGGGTGATGAGACTCTAACATGAAGGATAATTCCAGGAGAGGGCTGTCACCTGACAACCTCCCCAGCAGCTGGGATAATAAGGCAATCAGTCGTGCAAGGGGAGGTCTGGGTCACACATCACCACGTCTAGAGCAGAGATAATGGAGTAAACCTTGCAGCTTTCTGGGAGAAGAGCATTTCAGGCAATGGGAAGAGTGAGTGCAAAGCTCCTGAGGTAGAATGAGATAGGGGTGTCCAGGAAGCAGAAGAAAGACTAGTGTAGCTGTAGCAGAGTGAACAAACGGGACAGCAGCAGGAAATGAAGGAGTCAAGTCATTGCAAGGTTTGGATTTCACCAAGAAGCAACATGATTTAAATTTAAGTTTTGGGGGGCCTCCCTGGTGGCGCAGTGGTTGAGAGTCCGCCTGCCGATGCAGGGGACACGCGTTCGTGCCCCAGTCTGGGAGGATCCCGCATGCCGCGGAGCGGCTGGGCCCGTGAGTCATGGCCGCTGAGCCTGCGCATCCGGAGACTGTGCTCCGCAACGGGAGAGGCCACAGCAGTGAGAGGCCCGCGTACCGGAAAAGAAAAAAAAAAAAATTAAGTTTTGGCGTGACAATTTTGGCTGGTATGTTGTGAATAGATTTGGCAGGGAAAGGGTTAAAAGCAGAAGTGGGAACACAGGGTTTCTCAACCTCATTCCATTGACATTTGCGGTGGGGCGGTGGGGCGGTGGGGGGGTGGGGGGGATAATTCTTTGCTGTGAAGGGCTGTCCTATGCATTGTAGGATGTTTAGCAGCTTCGTTGGCCTCTGACCATTAAATACCAGTGGCACCCTACCCCCACCCCCAGTTGTGACATCCAAAAATGTCTCATTTTTGCCAAATGACCAGTGGGGCAGAATTGCCTCCAGTTCAGACCCCTTGAGTTAGGGGCTGTTACAGTGATCTGGGAGAGAGACGATGATAGCTTGGACCACTGTGATGGGTATGCTGATGGTGAGTTGTAGGATTCTGGATATATTTTGAAAACTGTGCTGACCCATCAAAGGGAGCATCAAGAATATTCCAATGTTGTTGGCCTGTGCAACTGTCAGGAAACAGTTCTGTTTGCTGAGTTTGGAAAAAGTGTGGTAGAAGGAGCTTTCTGACAGATTAAAATCCGTTTTGAACGTGGAAGATTGAACAAATTGAAGAATAATGATTAGAAAGGTTAGCTCCTTCCCTGGGGTTAGTTGTAGTTCATTTTCACTATTATTTATGTTGATTTTATCTTCTTTCCATGATTTTTCATTAAATTTGTCTCCCCTTGTACCCAGAATCCAGTTGCTTCTTAACCTGCAGCGCTACCACCATCTCACTTCAAACCATTGTCATCCAGCGTCTGGATTATTGTGATAGCCTCCCTTCCCCGGCAGTATATTTTGGACATTGCAGCCAGAGTGGTCATGTGAAAATTGAAATCACATCATGTTACTTCTAGGTCAAACACAAAACCGTACAGTTGCCCGAATCAACTGCCTCTTTTATCCTTGAGCGTGGCAAATGCTGGCTTTTAATGCTAAAAGTTTCGTTTGCAAAGTGGAAAAACGGTTTGGGGAACTACCAAGAGCTATGCAGAAGAGGCAGTGTCTGGGATGCGCAGAGCGCGAGACCCACGGGTAGGACACAGTGCTTGGGTCGGTTCTGATCGCGTAAACCTGCACTTCTCAGCCCTCGCTCCCCGGCGCACAGAGCCCTTGGCCTCACCCGCTGAAGACTCCATTTCCCAGGATGCCAAGGGGCGGGGCCGACCGGAAGGCTCTGTGCCCTCCGTGGGGCATGATGGGGGAGTTGGAGATTTCCATCATGGCGGCTTCCATTTCGGGCTACACCTTCAGCGCTGTGTGTTTCCACAGCGCCAACAGCAACGCTGACCACGTAGGTGCTGGGCCCCCCGCCGCGGCTGCTGGGGCCTCCAGCCTCGGTCTCAGGCCGACGCCTGCGGCCGAGCTGGGATCACTTGCGGCTCGCCCCCCGGGCTGGCCCGATTAACTGATGACCCGGGAGGCTCCCGCCGCCAGCGAAGTCCTGCTGCCCGGGGCTCCTTCGACCCCGAGATAGGCCCCCTCGCTCGGTGCCTTCCGCCGCCTGGCCGTCCCGGGACGGCAGTCTCCCGTTTGGCAGAGCTTTCCCGGCCGGCTACCGACAGTGTCAGGAGTCGCTTAGTGGAAACCGAGCGCCTGCCCCTCCCTGAGAGTCAGGCTTCTAGACTTGCGAGGGGAGTCTGGGGTCGGGAAGGAGCCGAGAGACCCGGCTTTAGTCTAGGAGCGCAGACACCCAGTCGCGCCCGCTGGTCTGACAGGTTGTTGTGGGCTGCGACGAGGGAAACCGTGGCTGTCACTATTCGTACTTGTTAGATACGATCGTGTGTTTTCTTCTCCTCGATGGAAAATGGAGATGTAACCAGGAGTGTTAGGTGTAGGGTCTCTTTGCCTTGAAGTTGCATGTTCAAGTTCCTTGGCGAAGGTTCTAAGATCACGGAACTAGTCGCAGTGAAATAGGGAAGTGACAGGCCTACGTATGAATGATCGGAAATGCATTTTTAATGTCACTGGCCTCTGGATGGAAATTCTTTATGAAACTAGATAATTTTTATCTTTACGTACTTGCCCACCAAATTGAGGGATTGTTTTAAGTGATTTTAGTAGTGAATTATTGAAGTTCATTAAATAAACGGAGTGGGGGGGCTGTTGTGGTTGTGTAGTCATCGCAAAGCAAAATGATACACTGCAGAAGAAGGAACTGGACTTGGTTTCACGTCTGCATTCCCTGCTTCCATTAGTAAAAACTGATTTCATGTAGGGGTGGTTCCATTAGTAAATTGAATGGCATTAAATTATTGTGCCGTTCCTCGCTTCAGTTTGATAGTAGAGATTAAGGATAGGAGTATACACAACACGGGTTTTTCCAGAGGCAGCGCCTGTCTCTGGACACTAACACCTTTGATATTGCAGACAGATATTTAATAATGTAATGCAGTTCCATGTAAAGGTAGTTTGTGGCACTTCTAGTGTCCTGTGGAAGTATTAAATATGGTTCACAATAATGCTTCTTAACCTCTCTAGACCTTGGAGTGCCTAGTAATATCACAGTTTATGTATAAGGCAAAATTACTGTAAGAATAAGCAACCTGTTGAAAAGTGGATAGTTTCTTTACAAACTGCAATGAGATGGCCGTGTTACTTAGATTGTTATTAATTTATTTCAAGAGACATCTCTTTAATATCTGTGCTATGCCAGGCATGGTCCTAGACTTCACAGAAATTTTCACCAGTGACAATAGTTTGCAACTTGTGTCTTATACAAGGATACCTGCTTATATTAACCTTGCCACAATTATATAAGTGGAATACTTTAAAGTAATTTCAATTTCATATATTTTAAAGTTGAAGAACCAAGAATTTGTTTTTGTAGTATATTCTTGTTTTGCCCTGGCAAGAAATTAGTTTAAAACCACTCATTTCAGTAGAGTTGGAGTTAACAGACTTTTCTGTAAAGGGCCAGACAGTAAATATTTTAGGCTTCATGAGCCATGCGGTCTCTGTAGCAACTACTCAGCTCTGCTGTTGTAGGAAGAAAGGAGCCATAGACAATAAGTAAATTAGGATGACTGTTTCCAATAAAACTTTACTTATGGACACTGAGATCTGAATTTCGTATAATTTTCACATGTCATGAAATATTCCTATTTTCTTTTTTTTTTCAACAATTTAAAAGTGTAGAAACTTATTCTAAACTTGTAAGCCATACAGTAACAGGCGTTAGGCTGGGTTTAGCCCACACAGTATAATTTGCCTACTGTTATAAGGTAACAGTGGCTCAGATAATCCAGACCAGTAGATAAATAGTTATTCATGTTATACTCGGCTTTAGAATGTCTTGATGTCACTGTTGACTTTTTCAAACTGAGGCCTGTGGTAGGATTGCCAGATAAAATATAGGGCACCCACTTAAATCTGAATTTCAGATAAATAGTAAATAATTTTTTAGTATAAGTATATCGCATTTATTACATAAAAATTATCCATTGTTTATCTGAAATTCAAACTTAACTGCATGTCCTGCATTTTTATTTGCTAGGAATCTGTAGATATGTTCTTAAAGTCTAAAGTTCTGTAGGAATTTTAAATTGTATTTTCCACTTTGATTAAAGAAAAGAGTTTTTAACTTGTTACAAAGACAAAGCTTGTTTTTTGTAATAAGAACTCATAACTGAAAGACTTTCATAGGATAAAACAAGCTTCTTTAGTCTATGTTTTCCAGATTAGTAGTCATGGACTCTAGCTCTGAGAGAGGTTTTTTTTTCAAAGAGGGGTGTGTATATTACTAAAGTTTGAGAGATGCCCTGTACATGATGATTTGGGATTTTAGGACACTCCACTCACTGTATCCAATACAAAAGCTATGCTGAAAAACATCTGTCTCTGCCTCCTCACCCCCACAGATTCCAACTGGGATTTTTTTTTTTTATATTTATTTATTTATTTTTGGCTGCGTTGGGTCTTAGTTGCAGCACTCGGGACTTTTTGTTGCGGCACGCAGGCGTCTCTCTAGTTGTGGCATGTGGTCTCCAGACCTTGTGGGCTCTGTAGTTGCAGCGTGGGCTCTCTAGTTGTGGTGCACGGGCTCAGTAGTTGCAGCACGTGGGCTTTGTTGCCCCACGGCATGCGGGATCTTAGTTCCCTGACCAGGCTTCAAACCCGTGTCCCCTGCATTGGAAGGTATATTCTCAACCACTGGACCACGAGGGAAGTCCCCTGGGAATGTTTTTAAACTAGGAAGCTTCTTTAATTGATTAGAAGGGTCAACCTAGAATGGAAAGGACATTGTTTCATCATATGTATTCAAGAAGCATTTATTGAGCACCTCCTGTGTGCTGGGCACTGTACGAGGTGCTGAGATACATAGTGAACAAGCACAGAGTCCCTGCTCTCGTGGAGCTTATATTTTAGTAGGAGCAGGCATTTGTTAATACATATAAATATGAAATATGGCAGATAGTGAGGAGACTAAGAAGAAAAAGGATGCAGGGTAAAGGGAACAGTGTCTGGCAGACTCTGATTCTGTTCCAGTAGCCAAGGAAGGCCTCTTGGATGAGGCGCTATTTGAGTGAAGAGTGGAATGGAGGGAAGGAGTAAGCCATGTGGATGACTGGGGAAGGGGAGTCTGGGACAGCCTATTAGTTCACCACTGACAGGGAAGTTATTTTGACATTTAGAGTGTATGTTCTCCAGCTGTGCTTGTGCTGAACACCACAGCAAGTGCTCAAAAACAGTAGATTATATGCTGAGTAAATCCAGAATTGATGATGGTGGTATATGTTCTCCAAAGGTGTAAATAAATTTACCTCAGCATTTATTAAAGAAAAACTTTCATGTAATGTTAAATTTACTTGCTGGAATGCTCATTTCCCATGCCAGCCCATACAGGAGCGGTTAGGTTGTGGTTAGGTTGTGCATTGTGTCAACTTCTTTATACTTTTATCATTAGCAATGTTTTTTTGTGTGTGTGTGTGTGTGTTTTGTTTGTTTGTTTTTGCGTTACGTGGGCCTCTCACTGTTGTGGCCTCTCCTATTGCAGAGCACAGGCTCCGGTCGCGCAGGCCCAGCGGCCGTGGCCCACGGGCCCAGCCGCTCCGCGGCATGTGGGATCTTCCCAGACCGGGGCACGAACCCGTGTCCCCTGCATCGGCAGGCGGACTCTCAACCACTGCGCCACCAGGGAAGCCCTTTTTGTGTTTTTTAAAAATTTATTTTTGGCTGCGTTGGGTCTTCGTTGCTGCACATGGGCTTTCTCTAATTGCAGTGAGCGGGGGCTACTCTTCATTGCGGTGCGTGGGCTTCTCATTGCGGTGGCTTCTCTTGTCGCGGAGCACGGGCTCTAGGTGCACAGGCTTCAGTAGTTGTGGCACACGGGCTTAGTTGCTCCGCGGCATGTGGGATCCTCCCGGACCAGGGCTCAAACCCGTGTCCCCTGCATGGGCAGGCAGATTCTTAACCACTGCGCCACCAGGGAAGCCCCCATTAGCAATGTTTTTAAAACAATGGAATAAATTACATGCTGTTTCAAGAAAACAACCTTGGAATATTTCTGCTTCCTGAGCTTTTTTAACATTGGTTGTTACACTTAGTAGGATTTAGGTGATGAATTCACTCTCCTTATTTTCAATTAAAAAAAAAACAGGGTTTTAGGGGAAGGGATTAAAATAATATTTCATCTTGTCAGGAAATCCTTTTTTCAAACAATCCAGTTAATAGCCAAATCTCAAATTGCTTTAGTCTTACTTGTTGGTTTGTGGATTAGTAGTTTACATGGCAGACTTATTTGGATTGTTGTTAAAGTTATTATAAAAACTAACCATGTTCTCAGATTCCTCTTAATTCCAGTAAAAATCCCTTTGATTTTTAGCTGCAGCTATTTTCTTCCATTGCTTTCAGGAAGGATTTTTGCTGGGAGAGGTAAGACAAGAGGAAACCTTTAGCATCAGCGACTCCCAAATCAGCAGCACAGAACTTCTGCAAGTCATTGGTGAGTGAGTTTATCACGGACCTTAGAAATACTCTTCTTGTATATATGCTGCTTGTTTTGTTCTTTTTAACTGATTTTAACCTAATGGTAGATTAAAAGAGTACATAGAAAAGCACTGAAGTCACAATGCCAATTATTTGCACTAGTAAATGATGTGAAATGTTTTTATAAGTCAGTGTAAACTCACAGTGTGTAGCTATAAGTCCAGGTATTCTGTGAAGCCATCCCTGACCCACTGACTGGTCTGACCTATGAATGGCTGTGTGGAATTGTACGTGATAGTCTCTTCACAACCACAGTGAACCTCGAGTTTGCACCTTGGGCTGTGCCCATTGTCAGCATCACCTCACACTATAATGAAAGCACGTGTCGTGCTGGTCCTTCCTGGAGGGATCTGGCAAAGATGTTTACACTTGTTTGCAGGAGATATTTGTTAAACCTACACAGCCTCTGAGGAGTAAGCCAAACAGTCGATTTGGGGGCGATTGCTGGGGCAAACGAAGGAGCATTTGTAGGTTCACCCGCCCTCTTTGGAGCAGTCTCCTTTTGATAAAGAAGGATCGTAGTCCTTTCAGCTGCACCTCGAGCACTTCACCGAAAAGCATATCCTGATACTCAAAGCAGACCAGGGGTCATTTTATTCATTTATGCAGCCAACAATTATTGAAGAACATCCCTGCGAGACGCATTGTGCTGGCCAAAGCATCCCTGCCTTCCAGGGCTGTGGGGAGGATAAGACAAGCGTACAGAAATACCAGAGAGTGCAGGATGAGTGCTGTCAGGAAGGAACAAAGAAAATCTCATGAGTTGGGGGAAAAAAAAAAAACCCACTGCTAGTGGGTTAAATCAGTAAAGACACCATACGGGAGATAAACTTAGGGTACATTCAGGGGATCCCAGTGCAGGGAGTACATGAAACTTACAGGGAGCCTGGCCTGTTTCTGTGTGACTAAAATACAGCCTGTGTGAAGGTGAGTGGTTTGTGGTTTGAAATACTGCTGGGAGGTTAGGTTATGTTGAGACCAAATCATCAACTTCAGCCTGTTCTCCTAGCCTTCTAGTACCTGGGCTGGGAGGCCGGGTGAGGACTGAGGTGCTTGGGATTGGAGGGAAACGAGACAGCTGTTTCCTCAAGAGCCAGACAAGCCCCCTCCCCACAATACTGACTTGCTGAAAAAATACTTGACATACTGCTGCATGGCTGTTCTTTCACTGACGTTTTATTTCTGTGTTTTGTTTTGCTTAACTCTTTAAAATCCTAAAATAGAGAACTTGGTTTCATTGGCCATCTGTGCAATTATTCATTGTTTGCGCTTAGGTTTTCAAAACTAATGTGGTATATGAAGGTTTGCCAGATAGACCTGACAGAAAACCGTGCAAGAAAGAGCTCTCTTGCCTGGCATGACCACAAAAGTAGCATTTCTTTTTTTTTTTTTTTTTTTTTTTTTTTTTTT
>NW_006796565.1:806917-816890 GCF_000442215.2 Lipotes vexillifer | reverse complement strand
GTGGGATCTTCCCGGACCGGGGCACGAACCCGTGTCCCCTGCATCGGCAGGCGGACTCTCAACCACTGCGCCACCAGGGGAGCCCAAAAGTAGCATTTCTGATGAATGTTCTGGCTGTTTATTTATCTTTAAAGAAATAGAATGGTAAAGTAACTAAAATTCTCCAGCATAGTGTACTGTATCTTGGATTCATACACCTTCTGGTTCTTGCAGTAAATACCAGTTTCCATGGTACTGTAGATATGGAGAAGAACCAACAGAGAGTCCCAGTTAATACAGTGCCATGACAACCTTCTTTTGCTGTATAATGTTTAATTTATTAGCTACATTCAATTCGTTGTTTGAAATAGTCACGGATCTCATGAATAGAGTATTTGCTAGTATTATCTTAAATGTATTGTTATCGTTGTAATATTTTTCTTTTAAAAATAAATACATATTAGAAAATGTAAACCAAGGACTCTGGAAAACCTGGATTGAAAGGCAAAACATTAGGTAATATGCCATGAGAAGTATTCCATACCACTAGTGTGAAGAAATTTTCTGGCACAGTTTAACCACCAGAATAAGATATTTTAAATAAAATAAATTGACCAAATTTCTTATTTGTTGTAAATGTCTGAATCCACACACAGACACCTTTCCTTGACTCTACACAATAAGGAGGACTTTATATGGAATATCACATTTTGAACACTTGTTTTGAATACATATTCATTTTTAAAGCTGTGCTCGCTCGCTTGAAGCGGAGTCGTCTGCTCTTAGTGCTGGGAGCGGTCAGGAGACAGCAGCAGGGAGCTCCCTTAGTTAATAAGGTGGAAAGAACAGCAGCAGTTACTGGAAAGAACGGAAGCGGGAAGGACAGGAGCTGTTCAGCTCACCCACCAGCAGGAGAAGCAGAGACAGGAAGCTAGGCAAGCACAGCAGTATGTCCCAGTGGGGATTTGTACAGAAATGCGGGCAGAGACGCCATGCATACGTGAAGAGGGGTCCACCGCATGGAAGAGCTCTGGAGGCTTCAGAGACTCTAGAATCCGAGGCAAGCCTGCCCTGCCTCCCCCTGCTTCCAGAAGTCTATCAGCTATCGTGCCTGCCACCTTCATTCCAATCTGCACCTTATTGTGTTTGAGAGCATCCCCTTGTTTTCTCCACGGAGTGCTTGGTTAGGTATTGCAAAATCTTGTAAGAGAAAGCCTTAACTTCCTTTAGAAAATACCACATGATATCTAGAGCGTATCTTCAACATGCTTCTAATCTATGTTGCAAATCGTGAGAGAAGTCTGCTGGGGTGGATTGATGACAGGAATGTATATTCAGAGTTCAGAATTTACTCCAGGGATTTTCTTGAACAAAATATTCTTTCCTTTAAGGTAGAAGAGTTTTTTTTTCTTTTCCCTGAACTCTAGTTGACATTTTTACTACAGACATTCCATATTCTAATTACTAACAGTATCTCTGAAATAACTTCTGGTGGTATATCGTGTCATTTTTGGTGATAAAAGAAGGAAATATTTCTAGATGAGGTTTTCTTATTTGCATCACTATGTCGACAGTTATACTAGGATGAGCTTTTCATTCCTGTGGAAGTACTGGCATCTCTGTCTGTGTTTTGGCAGCACTCACATCAGTACAGAAGCTAATGGGCATAGCCTGGTGTCCTTCAAGGTTGTGGTTTCATTTTAATTGAGTTAAAATTGCAGACTGGAACTCTGTGGCTATGGCTTTATAAGCAGCAGGTGATGATTCCCTGTCCAGGAGAACGTTGTTAATAGAATTGAGTGGTTAATTAGTCCCATGGTCTTATAAAGCAACCCAGACCCTAAGCCCCCTGATGAGCTTGAAGAAATTGTTCACTATGATTAATTGCCGCAATCTTTTAAGAAGCCGTTTGGATCTGCCTTATAAATGACTGTTTCCCTTGGTACTGAAAATCTTTGAAAGGGTTAATATACTTTCAGAGTTTCTGCCCTTCCCCTTCAAAACACCTGGCCCAGTTGTCCTGAGTTGTTAGTAGGTTACTGATAGTAGGGTGGTAAGGCCTTCCTTTCCCCAAGCTGTCCTCACAGCTCTTACCCACCTTGATCAAATGCTTCCAGGCATTGATTCCTCTTTCCTCTTAGGCTTTGTTTAAATAGGTAAGATTGAGTAAGGGCACACAATAGCTACCTGTTCCTGAATAAAAGCTTTCAGATGTGTGCTCATCACACCTGGACAAATGGACCCAGAACTTTCATTCACCAGTCTACTTTGTCCTGAGAATGTGTGCCTGGGTTTCAGTGTTAAAAAGACATACTGCCTTCACTAGTGTACACACTGTTTGGGAGAGGAAAACTGTCTTTTTACTGTCTGAGATTTTGGTTAAAAATTTTTTTTAAATCCTGAACTGTTTTATAGTTGTCTGTATCTTACCTGATTAACTGAGATGTATTTCCTCTTTCTAATTACAGAAATCCACAACCATCAGCCTTGTTCAAAACTTTTTAGGTAAGCCACATCCTTCTTTGTAGCTTTTTGTCCTTATTAAAACATTAATTGATTGAAAACTAGTGAATTTAGACCTGTATGTGATTATGGCTATAAAGTTATAACTGAGGGCATCCAAATTCACTTATTTTTTGAGTGCCAGATGTGTGTGTGGCACTGTGTTAAGTTAGAAAGAGTGGAAGGGAGACAGTATAAATCTCGGCCTCAGTGGTTTAGAATGGAAGCCTTTATGCCAGCCCCTCTAGCAAGGGCTCTTCATCCATAGAGAAGGAAGTTAACCAAGGATCACATAAAATAATTGGTGTTGTTAAGAGGGATAAAAAGTGTTCAGTGTTCAACTTTAAAATGTAAGGAAAGGGAACATAAAACCTACTTTTTTGTGTTTAATATACACCAGTTGAATATTAGTACCAACTAAAGGACAGAAAGAGAAAAAGACAGGAGGAGAGATGTTCAGAGGGAGAAAGCAAAGGACAGAGAGAGTGACGGAGGCCAAGGTGAGGGAGAAAGGGGCCAGCATCTCCCACACACCGGACTTCTGTTCCCCAAACCACAGTCCAGGCCTCTGTCTGCTTTCTCAGCCCCAAACCCTTCCGCCTGATGGCAGGTATGATGAGCTCCACTCTGTTTCGTAAAACTCCCTGAGGCCCTCTTCGTCTACATTCCCAAGAACCAGGCCAATACTTTCCTTGCATTGCTGCTCATACTAGCCTGATTCGGTGTTCTTGGTCAGCACTTCCTTCTTTAACACCTGCCCACCCCTTGTGCCTGGCTGTTCCTGCTGTGTGTTCCCTGCAGCTTTCACCCTGACCCCGCTCCCATTCTCAGCTGACCCAAACACCCAGCCCCCTTGCACCCAAGAACCCATGGGGACTTGCATCATGTTCACCACCCACCTTACCCCCCACCCCTCCTGCGCACACTTGCCCATTATTTCAGAGGATTGTTACCTGTGAGCTAAGCCTCAAAGTAGCTGAGAACCTCATCTCTTAGATTTACACATAGCTGAAAGAGGAGCAGGAAGCAAGACAAGGAACCAGCAGTTCATTTGAAAAGAATCTCAGAGCAAATGAAATGATTCAGGCCCTGGTCCACACACAGCCTCTGTCTGGGTCAGAATGGGTCCTGTTTGGCCCTGACCATAAAGCTTTGCTAGGTGTGCCCTGCCCTGCCCTGCCCTTCTGAGGATTTCCTTAAACCACTGTGAGCAAAGTAGTACCAGAACGTAGACTCATAGACTCATAATTTAAATCATAGACTCATAATTCTTAGAACTGATAGAAATCTTAGAAATCATCTGTCTACTCCAAAATCTGTATTTTGCAAAAAGGAAATGGAGGCCAGGTAGGTTAAAGTGACTTGCCCAAGATCATACAGTGAGAAGCAGAACGGAGCTGGAGCTGGTATCTCCTGACTCCCAGTTCAGTGTTTTTACTATAACTTGAACTCCTTTCTGCATTATAGGCCTGGGCTTATGGTGGTAGGAGGAGGGGAGGAGGGTGGCATGCCTAAAACCACGACCAGGGGTAGAAAAGCCCACGCATCATTATGCCTGGACTGCTCATCATGGGATTCAGGTCAGATTGGTCTCGTTTAAGGGTGAGTGCATTCAGTTTGAGGCTGGTCAGACCTCGCTTCAAATCCCAACTCTTCCATCTACCAGTTCTGTGAGTTGGGGCAAGTCATTTAACCTCAGTATCTTTATCTAGAAAAATGGGAATAAAACATGTTGATTGGGACTTCCCTAGTGGCGCAGTGGTTAAGAATCCGCTTGCCAATGCAGGGGACACGGGTTCGATCCCTGGTCCTTGAAGATCCCACATGCCGCGGAGCAACTAAGACCGTGTTCCACAACTACTGAGCCTGTGCTCTAGAGCCCGTGAGCCACAACTACTGCGCCCACGTGCCACAACTACTGAAGCCTGTGCACCTAAAGCCCGTGCTCTGCAACAAGAGAAGCCACCGCAACGAGAAGCCCACACACCACAACAAAGAGTAGCCCCCGTTCGCCACAACTAGAGAAAGCCCACGCACAGCAACGAAGACCCAACGCAGCCAAAAATAATTAATTAATTAATTAATTAAAAACAAAAAACATGTTGACTTGTTGGGCTGAACTAGTACTTATCTCCCAGCACTGAGGCAAGGATGAAATGAATTAACACAAGGAAGCATGCAGTTGAGTGTCTTATTAAGGATTCAGCAAATACTCATTTCCTTTCTTCATTTCTCAGAAAATGAGCTGCTGTGTTCTTTTTTTTCCCATAGGTAATTGATACTTAGAAACAAGGAAAAGATGTCACAGCCATTTGAAACCACACATTTTATAATTACTTGCTATCAGTTCCTCCCACTTATGGAAGTAATACCCTTTGAATGTAGCAGTCTCTTGAGTAGTCTTTGATGCAAAAGATACCTCATATCAGTAAAGCATTTAGATTGTTTTCTCTTTATATACCTATTGCAGACAAGCAATTGTATCTTTATTACCAACTTTTAGGGTTAGATGACCCATAGACACATGTTACTAAACATATTCATGTCAAAATACTATGTGATTTTAATAAAATATTTTTTCTCTTAAAAAAAACAGTTTTTATGACTATGCAAGCAAAGTTAATGAAGAGAGCTTGGACAGGATTCTTAAAGATCGGAGAAAGGTATGTTCTATTTGTCACCCAGTCTGATTTGGAAATCAATCCTTATCACCCAAACTTAAAACCAGAAATGAATGTAAAATGAAACAATGAGATTTGATGTTAATATATAAGAATTCTGTTGAGTAGATTTTAAAGGTAAATTGCAAATGTGACACGATGTTTATAGTATATCAACAGAACAAAATTTGGATATTTAGAGTGATTCCATTATGCAAAAGTCAGAAGAAAAAAAGAACATGAACTATAATCTAGAAAGTTGACAATAGTTGAGTTGATTCTAGGTGGGTCTGTCTTCCTATTATGTAATTAAAAAAATAATTTTGCCAACATTTAATACACATACATTAATTTTATAATGAGGGGAAATATTTTTTAAGAATACAAATTGCAGTCAAACATCTTTAGATATGTTACTCCTTCAAGTTCAATTAACAGTGAACATAGATGTTTTTCCAAAAGGTCATGTGTTTATTATTTCTGTCAGCATATGCATATGATGTTCTGAATGTGTATACATCGTACGCAAGTCTGAACAGAATTGAAAATGAACCAAAGCTTTATTGCTGCAGCACTGTCTGATGGTCTCATTTATAATTTACTGTACCATGTATGGGGTTTACTTCTTTACCTTGGTGTATTAATTCCAGAAATATAGATTGGTCACTGAACCATCACTTGAGGGAAGAAAGTACCAATGAAAGTTTTCAACTTATTGGTACAAAATAAGAAAACAAGATGCGTTTGTTTAGAAGCATGTATTATTTTTTTAAAAAAAAGCTTTAAAAAGATTACCTGTGCATAAAAATAATCAGTGTGGGATTCCTAAGGTGTCTGAAGAAGGGCGTCAGAAATAACAGTGCAGGGCTTCTGTGGTGGCACAGTGGTTAAGAGTCCACCTGCCAATGCAGGGGACATGGGTTCAAGCCCTGGTCCGGGAGGATCCCACATGCCGCGGAGCAACTAAGCCCGTGCGCCACAACTGCTGAGCCTGCGCTCTGGGGCCCGCTATCCACAACTGCTGAGGCCCGCATGCCTGGAGCCCGTGCTCCGCAGCAAGAGAGGCCACGGCAGTGAGGCCCGTGCACCGCAACAAGGAGTGGCCCCTGCTCACCGCAACTAGAGAGAGCCCACGCCCAGCAACGAAGACCCAACGCAGCCTAAAATAAAAAATTAATAATTTTTTTTAAAAAAGAAATAACAGTAAGAGTAGATCATCAGCCTTTCCAATGTACGGACTCTCTCAGTACCACTGTCAGATGTACAGGCAGAAAGGAAAGCAGGTAAGATCACAGGAAAAATGGGAAGTGTGAGGGATAGGTCTGAAAAAAGGGCAGTGGTTTTGAGGGTGATAACAAACTCAGGAAGTGCTCAGTATTAGCAGAGAGTCTAACACAGTCCCCTGCCCAAGTGGGAAAGTGGGTTAGAGCAGCCACAGGCATCACAGTCCAGCTCCCCCATTTTCAATGACTTGCCTGAAGCATACATTCTGGGACCTCTTAGCAGTCCATATTCATCCCCCAGCCACCACCTTACTTCCTCATTCCATTTATGTTCGTATTTTAGATAATGAAGCTTTATTATACTTTCTAAAACTAAAATTTATTCCCTGAAAATTCCTATTGAAGCACAGTTGCCTAGAGCACTCACTTTATATTAAATTACCAGGAAATTTTTTTAGTAGATGAAAAAACTTTAAACTGAAAAAAATGAATAAAGTATATAAACAGGAAATTCACAAAAGAAAAAAGAAATCCACAAATGTCCAAGAAGTAAATGGAAAGATGTTCATTCTCAATTAGGAAATGCAGATTGAAGCACGTAATGCTGGGTTTTTGTCCATCCAATTGGCAGAAGTATAAAAGGATTTGCTAATATCCATTGTTGGCAAGGTTGTGGGAAATGGGGAAGCTGTAGTTGGTGGGAATGTAAGTTGATATAGACATTTGGGGGAGAGTTTTGCAATAACAGAATTTTAAATATGGAGTTCCACCTCTAGGAATCCGGCCCAAGTAAACAAAAGCATCTAGGCACAAATGTATGAAAAGCTGGCGTTACTGAACACTTTAACTCTGTGCCAGGCAGTATTCTAAGCACTTTCCAGGTACTGACACATTTAATCCTTGTAACAGCGCTGTGAGGCTGTTACCATCACCCCCATTTTATAGTTGAGACAACTAAAGATAAATAACTTGCTTAAGGTTGCGAGCAGGAAATGTTGGCGCCAAGGTTTAAACGCAGAAGTTTGGCCTTTTAATCCAGCATACGAAGATGTTTGTTGTATCTTTGCTTAATAGTGAGAATTTTGAAAGCAATCTAAGTGTCCACCAGGAGGAATGGTTAAATAAATTATGTTGGTACCTCCATGCTATGGGATATGAAGCAGCCATTAAAAAGAATGAGGGAGGGCTTCCCTGGTGGCGCAGTAGTTGAGAGTCCGCCTGCCGATGCAGGGGACACGGGTTCGTGCCCCGGTCTGGGAGGATCCCACATGCCGCGTGAGCCATGGCCGCTGGGCCTGCGCGTCCGGAGCCTGTGCCCCGCGGTGGGAGAGGCCACAACAGTGAGAGGCCCGCATATCGCAAAAAAAAAAAAAGAATGAGGGAGGTTCTCATGAATGACATAGAAAGATCTCAAAGTTAAATGAAATAATTTGAGCCTATTTTTTATAAAAACAAAAGTTTGAATGTTTAAACGTACAGAAAAAGATCTGGAAGGAAGCCAACCAAACCTAAAAGTGGTTACTTTGAGAAAGGGAGCAGAGATGCTGCTGAGGAAGGGAGACTTTATGTGATAAGGTTTTTTTAATTGTATTTTACATTGAAAATAAATTGAAAAAAAGAAAGGAGCTCTACCATGTAGTTTTTTCATTAGCACATAGGAACACATTTCCAAATTAATTTGGGGATTTTAAAATTGGATTTGCTAATTTACTATGCTGTTCTGTATTTTGGTTGTGTATTAAAATATAATCATGTTGTATTTTTAAAAAGAAAAACAAACAAATAAATAAATAAGTAAAATTGGATTTGCTGTTTTGAGACACAGCGACCAATCATAGGTTGTTAACCGGAGTTAACTTCGCTTTTCCTGGGACCAAGATTCTGACAAAAGCTGATCTTCAGTTTTGATTTTGTAGAACTTTGTGCTAAAACTAATGTTTATATTTTCTTTTGCAATTAAAGACAGGAATTTGTTGCTTCAGTTTACTTGGAAATTATGTTTTATTTTCCATGGAATTTGTTAAAGGCAGGGACCGTATTTTATGTTCATTGTATTTCCTATGGCACTTTATACATAATATAAACTCTTTAAGGATTTTTTTTCAAAAATCCAAATTTCTAGCCCCAAAACAAAGATGATACATAATGTTTAGACTGAAAATCTTTAGAGTTGACTCTAGTTTGATTTTTTTTTCCTCCAGAAATGGTACAAAGTTATATCTTCAGCTCAAAAGGGTTACAGTAGTACTTACAAAGATACATTTAAAAGTTAGGCTTAAAAATACATATGTACTTTAAACAGTATCTGACATACAAAAAATATTTTTAATTAATACCAACTCTTCAAGAAAGTGTTGATGGAACTGTTTCAAAAACTGACTCTTTGCTAGGCAGGCTTCAAACGTAATGTTTAATTGAAAAACCCTGGGAGTTCCCTGGTGATCCAGTGGTTGGGACTCTGTGCTCTCACTGCCGAGGACCCTGAAGGCCCAGCCGGGTTCAATCCCTGGTTGGGGAACTAAAATCCCACAAGTTGTGCAGGGAGGCCAAATAAAAAAAGAAAGAAAGAAAAATCCTAAGAATTGGACGCAAGTTCAGTAAGTTGAACTCATATAAAATAAGTACATAATAATTTTAAAAGTTCCCTAATGGGTCCTAAAATTACCCATTAGAAAACACAAGCTAATAAAAGATTTTTGTCATAATAGCAATTAATGTATAAAGTACATAGAAATATGTTTACTAAAAAAATGTGTGCCTCTAAATATAGAAACTCCACAACATTGCTAAAACATTAAAAAAAAAAAAAAAAAAAAAAAAAAAAAGGTTGGGTTTAAGATAGAGGCTAATGTTTTTGGTACGAAAAATCCCCCAATAGGTGCAGCAAGGTTGCGTTGGTGTGCTCAATTACTGCTCTGGCAGAATCCATATTGTGTTTGCAAAGTTTCGACCAGCCTCAGGTTTTGGGCTCAGACCAAAAAAGCAAGTGAGAGGAGGACTTCTGTCTTCTTGAAAGCACCTGCTCCGAAATAGATAATGATAAACATAACTGTTGTCTTAATATCATCGTAAGGCCAAAGAGAACAGAACTTAAAGATGACAAGTGTGCCCAGTATTGGAGATAATTGCTTTGGATCCAGAAGATGTAAGTGAATGTCTAGCACAGAGAGTAGAGAGGAGAGTCTTTGTGAAATATTGTCTGAAACTTTAGCAGAGATAAGGTTTTAGTGAAAGACATTCATAATTTTTTATCATGGCCCAAACATAGTGTTCTCTTCCACATCAGTGACCTCGTTTCTCAACAGCATTGCAACCAGCTTGTTAGCTCTAAAATGTAGAACTGTAGACATCGCCAATGTGAATTATTTTGGCATGTCATCTTTCATTGATCAGGATGAAGGGGGTTATCTTTTTAGCAAATACCAAATGAGTAAGTTGATATCCAAAATAGATTTATAAGGCTTCCCGCTTCTCTGAAAATACAAATGGAATAAAACAATTACAGTCAGTATAAGTGAAAAGCATTAGTACCCATCCAGTAGCCACTTGCAAGATTCTTTAGTCAGCGAGTATTTCATAAGAAGAATCCATGTGCTGAGCACTGCTTAG
>NW_006796565.1:780459-806907 GCF_000442215.2 Lipotes vexillifer | reverse complement strand
CACTGCTTAGGCCTCTGCAGGAATGCAGGGGTGTGTGAGATGCACCCGAGTCCTGCAGAGGAGCTAATCCTACATTAAATAGAGTGCCGAGACTCAGAGTGAAATGTGCCATGCTCTTTGGCGATAGTAGCTCTAGCCAGTTGATAATTTTTGTTACCCACTTTTTTTTTTAAGGAAAACTACTTTTCACTCTTTTATGAGCAACATTGTGTGAATAATGTGGAATTTTAAAGTTAGTGTAGTACAGTGGAAAAAGACAGGCAAAGAGGTTCCAGATCTTGGCTGTCACTCATTAGCTCTGTGACTTTGGACAAAACATCTCTTTTATAAGATTTGCACCGTCAGAAGTGTTTGGGTTTTCTTTATATTTAAAGAATATCAGAATTAATTGCTTTAATATAATTGGAATTATGCTTTATTTTCAGCAGTACTCCTTAAGGGCAGGAACTGTTTCTTTGCTGCCTGTAGTTCCTTGCATGTGATACGAACTCAGTGTAGAAAACTTTACTCACTTCCCAGGGTTGTTGTGATACTTAGTGAAAATATTTGTAACATAGCTAGCTGAAGGTCTGGAACAGGGGCTCAGTAAAGGTTGGTTGACTTCCTTCGTTTGTGAAAGTGCCAAAACATAATCTAAATTTACTGTTAGTTTTAATATGACACTAACAATTATAAATTACTTTGATTTCTCAAAACAGGATTTTCACTCAAAGAGTTTGTTTTTTTGTTTTTTGGTTTTTTTTTGCGGTACGCGGGCTCTCACCGTTGCGGCCTCTCCCGCTGCAGAGCACAGGCTCCGGACGCGCAGGCTCAGCAGCCATTGCTCACGGGCCCAGCCACTCTGCGGCACGTGGGATCTTCCCAGACCGGGCACGAACCCGTGTCCCCTGCATCGGCAGGCCAACCCTCAACCACTGCGCCACCAGGGAAGCCCGAGAGTTTGTTTTTTAAAAAGAAGCTTATGAAGATTATTCTTCTTATAAAGAATTAACTTAATTGTCTCTACAACAGAGATTTTCAAACTGTAGTATGCATAAGAAAAAACTTAAGAACTTATCTTAAATTCAGGCTCCTGGGTCTGCCCTTAGAGGTTGTGATTCTTCAGGTTTGGGTGGGGCCCAGGAGCATTTTAGGGAGCTGCCAGATGTCTCTTAGGCCATCTGTCTCCCAGATGTCCAGCAGATCACATTATGAAAAATATTCTTCCAAAGAGCCTATAAGTTTAATTCACTTACCAATTTAAGTTACAGTGTAGTCAGAACTGACAAAGCTAAACTTTTTTTTGTTTGTTTGTTTTCAGTTATTCTTTTTTTTTTATTTAACATCTTTATTGGGGTATAATTGCTTTACAATGGTGTGTTAGTTTCTGCTTTATAACAAAGTGAATCAGTTATACATACACACATGTTCCCATAAAGCTAAACTTTTTAAATTGTTGTATTGAGGTATAATTGACATGTAATAAACTGTATATTTAGAGCATATACTTTGATAAGTTTTGATATATGTATACATGCATGAAACCATTATCAAAATAAGATGATGAACACACCTATCACTGCAAAAGTCTCCTCATGCCCTTTTCTGATCCCTCCTTCTCACCCCTCCCAGGTCACCCACTGATCTGCTTTATATCACTATAGATTACTTTTTATTTTCTAGAATTTTATATGAAATGGAATCCTATAGCATATGCTATTATTTTTATTACTATTTTGGGTCTGGCTTCTTTCACTCAGCATAATTATTTTGGAATTCATCTGTGTTGTATTTGTTGGTAGTTTGTTCCTTTTTCTTACTGAGTAGGATTCCAGTGTGTGGATACACCACAGTTTATTTATCCATTGAACTGTTAATGGACAATTAGGTTGTTTTCAGTTTTGAGCTATTGCACATAAATCTGCTATGAACATTTGTGTACAAGCAGTTGTGTGGATGCATTCAGAATTAAATTTGTAAGATTTCATGCAGCTTTTAATACTTTTTTTCTTCTGTTTTTGTTGCAGAAAGTTATTGGGTGGTACAGATTCCGGCGAAACACACAGCAGCAGATGTCGTACAGAGAGCAGGTTATTCATAAGCAGCTCACCCGCATCCTTGGGGTGCCTGACCTCGTCTTCCTTCTCTTCAGCTTCATCTCCACCGCCAACAGTTCCACTCATGCTTTAGAATACGTTCTCTTTAGACCAAATCGGAGGTAAATAAAGCGTTCCCACCAGCCTCGCATAAATAGGAAAGATGTTGATACAAGTAATTGAGATTTATGACTTTGAAAATATGCATTTTATAGCATCTTTAAAGAAAAGTGTTTATAATTCTCCTTTAGCTAGTTTTCTTTGTGGTTAGAGAAGGTATTTTCCTTTCAGTTATTTATATAAATTAAAATTGTTTTTGAATCAAGAAGCATTAGCAAGACATTAATTATGCATCAGTTCTTATAGGAATAAACAGCTAGAAATCATCATTTGCTTCTCCATAATCCATTTTGTAGAAATACAGTTTTATTGCACTGTAAGTCTGATTGTAATTTTAAAACATAGATTTCAAAGACAAAATTGTAAAATTGATCCACCTACTGGTTAATGAGGGTTCTGCATTGTGAACTTGCTAAAGCAAAAAAAAAAAAAAATCATATGATCATGGTGTCTGTCTGTAAACAACAGAAAGTGTTCCCTCCAGAATTTCACTTGTAGTAGAATAAATTAGATCAATATCAGTGAAAATAATTATTAATTGTTAAATAGCCATTTGCAAGATTTCATTAATTAATCAGGTTCTTGAGCACTTAAAACCTCCTCAGCACTCTGTCAGTTGCTGCGGAGAGGCAAAAGATGTATAAGACGTCACCTATGCCCTTGAGGAGTTTACAATTGAGTTTCTACTTTAAGGGAAGGGAAAAAATTGCTAATTCAACTAACCCTAGGTTGTCTGGGGAAGTAGGTTCTCTGTGAGACCTTCAGTTAGTTCCCAGTGCAGAGACTCAGGCTCCTATTGGCAGGACCCATTCTTCAAGTAGAGCAGTGCTTTCAACTTGATCTCTCTCAATCTTCCCTGCAGGTATAATCAAAGGCTATCCCTTGCTATTCCCAATCTAGGCAATACTAGCCAGCAAGAGTATAAAGTGTCTTCAGTGCCAAATACTTCTCAGAGTTATGCCAAAGTTATTAAAGAACATGGGTAAGTCGAAAGGTAAAATGAATGTTTTTTCCTTTCTTTTGTTAACAATCTGTTTTTGGGGACTTCCCTGGAGGTCCAGTGGTAAAGAATCCGCCTTCCAATGCACGGAACGTGGGTTCGATCCCTGGTTGGGGAACTAAGCTTCCACATGCTGCAGGGCAACTAAGCCCGCGCGCCACAACTGCTGAGCTCGCACGCCTCAACTGGAGAGCCCGCGTGCCGCAAACTACAGAGCCCACGTGCTCTGGAGCCCGCGCGCCACAACTAGAGAAAAGCCTGCGCACCGCAACAAGGAGCCCGCGCGTTACAATGAAGAGTCCGCAACTAAAGATCTCACATGCCACAACGAAGATCCCTGGTGCCACAACAAAGACCCGATGCAGCCAAATAAATAAATAAATAAATAAATAAATAAATATTTTAAAAAAAAACAGTATGTTTATGGAGAAGTGTGACATCGTTTGATATAACACTGAAAAATCCAGTAAGGTAATTCTCTAGACCACCACTACTGTATATCAAAATCTTATGCTTATTGAAAAGATAGTTTACTTTTATCAATATTTATTTTTTTAATCATTTACCACGATTTTTTTTTGCAACTGATAACAAAAGTTTGGATAGAGTATGTGTATTTCTGAGGTTCTGAGAGCTAACTGTGGTCACTGAAAAATATATAGAGTGATCTAGGAAAAAGTAACACTATTATTTCTCAGTTGTCTCGGTAACATGGATTCTCTTTTCTTTCTCTTCTGTAATCCTAGGGGTATGGGCATTATTGCTTAAACATTGTCACTGTGAACTTGTAGCATTTACGTTATAGATAAAGGTAGAAATGATGGGAAAGTGCCTTCACTTTCCCATTAGAACTTCACGGCAGTTCTAATCACTTGGTGAATCTTTTTTCCGTTTGTCTTCTAGTACTGACTTTTTTGACAAGGATGGAGTAATGAAAGACATCAGGGCGATTTATCAGGTTTATAACGCACTTCAGGAGAAAGTGCAGGTAACTGGTTTATTTACTGTATTCATCTTATTTATATTGCCCAGATCTTTTAATTCTACTTTAATTTTTAACAATCTCCCAACTGACAAATGAATTGTGGTCCAAAAATCAGAATGTGCACTCCCAAAGTGGTATAAGATGTATGGAGTAGTTGCTCATGTCAGTCTATGAAAGCTGGTCTCACTCATTATGTGCCTTCAGTGGAAACTCTGAAGTACCGAATTAATATCACTCTTTTAAATACTCATGACCTCTTTAATGACAGCTTTTTTGCTGGGGAAATGTATTCCGATTTAAAGAAGTATTGCTAAGAACACAGCTGTCCCATCACTTGTACTGTAAGTTGAGACTCACCCAAAGGCACCTGTAACTCAGGACAGCTCTGCTTCCTAATTCCAGTTCACTCACTCTGCCCGCAGCTGCCTCCACTGTGTGGGAAGATGCAGTGGAGCCTGTTCATTCCTCGGCAATCATGCAGCAAATATTTATGGGAACATCTCCTACAAGCCAGATCCTGAGCTAGGTGCTAAGAATACTTTCCCACGTTCTTTTCATCATCCCCAAAGTGTTCTTAGGAGTAATTTGTTCTAAAACCCTAAGAACAAGAGAGCCTTTGAGGACAAGGAGAGTGGTAGGGCTGAAGAAGCTCTTCCGGGCCTGGAGGAAGCCTAGCTTTGAGGAGGAAGGCCCCGTGGCACAGAGAGAGGAATGAAGGCAGCTGCTGAAAAAGAGGAAAGCAGACTGAGTTCAGCCTGCGGCAGAGAAGAACGCGTGCAATGGGGTTTCCAGTGTCAGTTCTCCAAATTCGGGTCACGGTTACCCATAGCAGCATAGGGAACTTAATACAGCCTCACTCACTGGTGACCGGCCCACTTTCAGGCAGTTTCTGGTATTTCTGCTATGGAAGGAACATGTGGTGAAAAACAGCTTTGTGTCCTGAATTCATGACCATGCTCTTTTCAGACTATCAGCACTGTCTAATGGACTTCAAAATGGCTGTTATACATTTCACTGACGATTGATTAAGGCCTGCCCTGCAAACACCAGTATCACATCCAGTGCCCTGAAGGAGTGGTTACATTACATTGATATGGTCTCAAATAGCTACCTTTAATTAAATCTTGACTTTGAAACTTATTTTCTTTTTCAACTTTCCCTAATTATAAGTAGTTTCTGTTAAATAAATCTATGTGTCATCTGATGTTTGATTGTTGATTATAAATAAGAGTTGAAAGTATATCATTCCTGTCTTTTGTTCATCCTTGTATGCCAGACTGGTATCAGAAATTCCCTTTTCATATCAATAAAGATGAGTAAGAAAGGGAAAAGATGAACTCTTTCCTGAAAGTATATCATTCCTGTCTTTTGTTCATCCTTGTATGCCAGACTGGTATCAGAAATTCCCTTTTCATATCAATAAAGATGAGTAAGAAAGGGAAAAGATGAACTATTTCCCTTCTTACCCTTCTTTTTTAAGAATGTATAAGCTAAATAGCATAATCATCTTAACATAATTAAGAAAGCAGTTTAGTGAATAACAACAGTATTGGTCTCAGGGACCTTCATGATTTTGTTCTACCTTAGGTGTCTGCTTTTTAACTCGATAAAGTGTCTGGACTCTTCCCAGGGTTATAATCGATGCTGTCTTTATGAAATGCTTTGTGCTTGGATTTGAAACTAATTGTTCTTGTTGTCATTTTTCCCTCAGGCAGTGTGTGCAGACGTAGAAAAAAGTGAGCGAATTGTTGAATCTTGTCAGGCAGAAGTGAACAAATTAAGAAGACAAATCACTCAGAGGAAGAATGAAAAGGAACAAGAAAGAAGTGAGCTTCCTATTAATTTTACCATTCAGAACCAGGGAGGTGTCTGGTTTTAAACATCAAATTACGTAATAAATTACATGCATCCTTCTACACTCATCAAGCTCCAAGTTAGGCTGCTTGGAGGAGGGCAGTCACTTGTCTGTAGACTGTTCCGCAAGGGAAGCACTGTTTCTCGTGGTGTCGCTCTCAAGTCTGCGACTGGAGGAAGAAGACCAAAGGTAGAAAAGCTGAAGCAGGTTACAGTAAATCCTGAGAAGTGATACGAGCTATGTGCAGTGGATGTGATGTTTCTTACCAAGTTAACCCTGACATGCCTTGCACATAGGGACTGTGTCCTGTGTTCATTGGAACCTCATAAAAGAGCTACCTAAAATTCTCTTAACTTTACATTTGATTCATGGGCAGGGTCTCAACAAAGACTTTAAATGTCTGGTTTTTGATAGCAGTGGATGACTGGATACCATTAAGCTAAGGAACCAGCTGGTTGAATGAGAATTAGGCCCAAGAATCTATTATATTAATTCCAGCATGCTAACAAACATATTTGCTGCAATGCCACCAGATTTTTTTAAATTTATTTTTTTATTGAAGTATAGCCGATTTATAATGTAGTGTTAGTTTCAGGTGTACAGCAAAGTGATTCAGTTATACATATACATATACAATGTAATATATATATTGTATATATATATGTATATATTTTTTCAGATTCTTTTCCGTTATAGGCTTTATTACAAGACATTGAACATAGTTCACTGTGCTATACAGTAGGACCTTGTTGTTAATCTATCTTTTTTTTTGTTTGTTTTTCTTTGTGGTACGCGGGCCTCTCACTGTTGTGGGCTCTCCCGTCACGGAGCACAGGCTCCGGACGTGCAGGCTCAGCGGCCATGGCTCACGGGCCCAGCCGCTCCGCGGCATGTGGGATCTTCCTGGACCGGGGCACGAACCCGTGTCCCCTGCATCGGCAGGCGGACTCTCAACCGCTGCGCCATCAGGGAAGCCCTATCTATCTTGTATATAGTAACATGTATCTGTTAATCCTAAACTCCTAATTTATCCCCCCACCCACCCTTTTCCCCTTTGGTAACCACAAGTTTGCCTTCTATGACTGTGAGTCTATTTCTGTTTTGTAAATAAGTTCATTTGTATCATTTTTTTATATTCCACATATAAGTGATAACATGATATTTGTCTTTCTTTGTCTGACTTACTTCACTTAGCATGATAATCTCTAGACCAATCCATGTTGCTGCAAATGGCATTATTTCATTCTTTTCTATGAATGCCACCAAATTTAACATTTGTAAGTAAAATCTATAAAATGTATGGCAAATAATATCAAGTGTAAAAGAGATAAGGGTATAACTAGCCTTTTCTAATTTAATAAGAATATTTGTAAACAAATTAAAATATAATTTATATTTCCAGGTAAATGATATCTGATTCATTTCTACTGTTACATTATTCTAGAAATAATGAGAAATGCAGACAGGGATTTCTGCACAAGAGCATTAATCACAACTTTATAATTACAAAATCTTGGAAACAACCTGTTACAGTAATTGAATAAACAACAATAGAATAGTTGAATACATTTTGGTATATCTATATAATGGAATATTGTACAGCCACTGAAGCGAATTTTTAATGACATAAGATAATGTATAATCTTATATGAAAATGCTAGGATATAAAACAGTATAAACATATTAGCTCTATTTTTTTTTGTTTGTTTGTTTTTGCGGTATGCGGGCCTCTCACTGTTGTGGCCTCTTCTGTTGCAGAACAGGCTCTGTATTAGCTCTATTTTTTTTTGTTTGTTTGTTTTTGCGGTATGCGGGCCTCTCACTGTTGTGGCCTCTTCTGTTGCAGAGCACAGGCTCTGGACGCGCAGGCTCAGCAGCCATGGCTCACAGGCCCAGCTGCTCCACGGCATGTGGGATCTTCCCGGACCGGGGCACGAACCCATGTCCCCTGCATTGGCAGGCGGACTCTCAACCACTGCGCCACCAGGGAAGCCCTCTCAGCTCTATTTTAAATACATGTATAAGGGACTTTCCTGGTGGTCCAGTGGTAAAGACTGTGCTTCCACTGCAGGGAGTGCAGGTTCGATCCCTGGTGAGGGAACTAAGATCCCACATGCTGTGGCAAACAAACAAATAAATAAACAGACATACAAACACACTCACAAAGCTAGATAATAAAACTAGAATTCAGAAAAGTTGGGGGGTGCCTGACACCTAAAGTTTCTGTCTTTTAACCCCAAATTTTGTGCTATTTTCACCAAAATTTTAACAGTGTTATCTGGGTGATAGAATTGTGGGTGATTTTTTGTTGTTCTTTTCTAAATTTTGTACAGATCATTTTTATAATATTTTTTAAATGTACTTAAAAACAGTTTAAAGGCCATAGGCTCATAGATGTAGGGCTGTTTCTGTTTTACCACCATAAAATTGCAGTAAAATTATGGCCTATTACGAGAAAGAGATGTTTAAGAGTATTGTGACAAGTTGTTGTCAAGAAGTATTTTGTTTGACGTGAGGCCTGTTAAGGAAACATTAACGTTCAGATGACTGCCGAGGATGATGAGGACTGTTGATTTTATCCTCTGTCCCCCCAGTCTCTGAGTACAGTAAGCAACAGGTGAGGGAAACAGCACCAGATCTGGAGTTGGGAGACCTGTGTTATGAGTATCGGGGCCCCACTTCTAGCTGTTCTCTTAGTGAAGTCACTTAACCTTTCAGAGCGCCGGTTCTTTGCCTGCGTAATGGGAACAGTAACATTAGTGATGATGGTAATACTTCAGAGAGCTGTTTGGAGGCTTAAATGACTTAATGTATAGAAAAATCCTTTGTAAATTGTGAAATACTATGCAAATGTAAAATAATTCACAGTAATAATAAATTTCACTTCTTTCTTGCTATTTTCCAGAACAATCAGGTTGAATATTTAACGTATTGAAATGCAAAGCTGTGAAAATACAGAGTGTTACAGTTTTCTTCCTCTTTTTATCCAGGATTGCAACAGGCAATGATAAGCAGACAGATGTCATCTGAAAGTTTGGACCCCACGTTCAGCCCTCGGATGCCCTATCCTGGGTTTGCAGCTGAAGGTAGAAGTGCACTTGGAGACGCAGAGGCCTCGGATCCTCCTCCCGCTTATTCTGATATTCACCCAAATAATCAAGAAAGTACTCTGAGCTATTCTCGCATGGAAACTAGCATCTTTATGCCTCGACCTCAAGCCGTGGGCTCCTCCAATTATGCCTCCACCAGTGCTGGACTGAAATATCCTGGAAGTGGGGCAGACCCTCCTCCTCCTCAAGGAGCAGCCGGAGACAGTGCTGAGGAATCAGACGACAGTGATTATGAAAATTTGATTGACCCTACAGAGCCCTCTAATAGCGAATACTCACATTCGAGGGATTCTCGACCCATGACGCATCCCGACGGGGGCTCCAGGAACACTCAGACCTCCCCAATTTAACTAAACAAAAGAAACTCTCCACTTAGCAGTGTTAATTGCTCATTGAGAGAGTTTTTTTGAGGACTTAATCTGGGGAGAGAACTTCTTTCTCAGACCCCTGGACTCCCCAGGACAAGCGCTTTTGGGCACAGAACTTGTAGGAGCCTCACGTCCACGGGTCCTCGCCTGCGGACTCAGTGTGCAGGTTTCACGACAGAACCATTAAGATAATCAAATTGTCCTAATTCTGGTGCGATTCATGGATGTACTGGTAAATATAGGCAAAGAGAAACTTATCAACGTAGTTTCTGTTCTTTAAAATAAATTGGAAATTAGAGACTAAGCACAATTAGTCTATAAATGTTCTATAAATCAAAACCTTACCTCTTGCACTATCATGCCTTGAAATTTACTTTTTCAAAGGGAAACTAGTTTAGCAGCAGCCTTCAAAGAACCTTCTTTCTATGATGAGCCAAATTCATCTCTGCCAGAAAAGAAATTTTGATAATTGCAAGAAGCCTGATTGGAACAAATCAGACGTGTACCTTCTTTTGTCTGCATGACTTTGTGAGATCAAAAGAGAGGGCTTTGTTTCAACTTTTTTCTACTAGCCTGATATGTATTGTCACTTAAAATGGTTGCCTTTAAAAAAAAAATGTAGAAATACTAATTACCAGTAAGTAATCATCCAAATAAGTATGACATGAAATAAATTACTTATTTTTCTTTTGAGGAATTACAGTGACTGCTATGTTGCACTAGCCACATTTATGGTCTCTGTTCTAGAGTCTTAAATGAAGGACACACAGCAGTATAACAGAAAGGAGTTATGTTCCAGACCTGAGTTTTATGATGAACAGATTCCAGACACAGTGGATTTAGCCAAGTTCATACGTAAGGAAATAACTCGTTTAGATCTTCTGATAAATCCTAGTGTTAGTTTTATTTGTGGAAGAAAGACATTTAATAAACTGGGAATCTCGATTATTGAATAAAGATTCATTTTCAGTCTGAATAACCATACTTTTTTGAGTTGACATTTGGAAGATAGCTGTGGAATGTGTAGAGACTTTCCGTTGGGATGCACTTACATTTTTATTTAATTACTGCTTGTTTTCTAGTCTTAGGCCCAGAATGTGTGAAACCACTAAAGACATTCATGAGAATGATAGGCTCCTGGTTTGGAAATGACAAGACCGCCTCCCTGCATTTATGGTGGGGTTAGCCCGTGAAGCTAATGCCATGGATTATAGCTGCCTTTCCTTTGGACTAGTTAAAACCTGTCAGAATAAGGAAGTTGTTAAAGAGGCTTAAGCTCCAGGTTCTGGAAAAGCAGTTTCATTTTGTAGGAGAGAAGTTTAGTCTGACTGGAAATGAAATGCTAAAACTGCCATTCTTCAGATACCTACTGTGTGGGGTCTGTATCTTCCTACTCTCCAGTTTTGTTGGCCTTATACCACTGCCATTTGATTTGAAATGTTGCAGACCACTGTATCTGCAAATGTGTTCCAGTGTTTATCAGCTACCTTCTAGCGGCTTCAGCACCAGTGTGAATTTAATGTTTTATTTTTAAGTGCCATCACCATCTCTGTTCAGATTTTGACATTCAGGAAAATATTTTTATTTTTATGCCATTCCAAAACCTACAATGTATATCTGACAAAGCAGTTAAATGTGACAATAAAAACTTATTTAATCGTGGTACTATTGTTTTAATGTCTGTCTCAACACCCGGCAAGGTCTTGCTTACTTTACTCATTCTAGCTGTTCTTAGTCGACATCATACAGTTTTTTAAAAGGCATGAAAACTCACCTCCATACAGATTTTTTTTTTTAATCTGACTGGTTTCAGGGGAAATCCAAGAATAAAATTCACTAAAAGGTTCCTATGCATTTCAAGAATGTGTTGCATATCAAGTTATCAGAGGACTGAGTATCAGTTGAGTAGAAAATTGAACCTTAGTTCCCAAAAGACACCTTTCATATAAGAACCGATCTTGTTTGAAAAGGCTCCTCAGCCGAATCACCTACTGATTGAGATGTTATAGAATTTGGTGCTCCTAGAGTGTCTTTGGAATTATGGAATCGCCTTAGAATGAGTGTCTGCTGGCTAACAAGTATCTTCTGGGTTCTGTGGGGGCCATGCCAGGTTAGTGCTGTATCTCTTCCAGAGTCCAAGGTGATAGGCTTCTTTCATCAGGATTTTAAAATGGGGATTGTAGCCTTTTAGGATTCTACTCTATGTCTCCTCCAACTAATTTAGAGAAAAGAAGACTGGGTTCTTTTAACTTACTTGAAAGTCTGGAAATGCTTATTAACATGTTGTAATTGGCTTTTCTGGAGAAGGATCAAAACGTAGAAACAGAAATCTCATCTCCAAACATTCAAATCCTAATTTAAGATTCTAGACACTGTGGGGGCAGTGGCCATAACTGCTTTAATAAAAAGATTTAAATTGACCACCTTGTGAGTTCATATTTTAAGGAGGTAAGAAGAGAGTTGGGGAATATAAAATTTAAATACAATAGAAGTAATGGTTATTAATTGTGTTCTGGGTCTGATTTGCCTTGACTGTAGGTTTCATCTCAGTTACTAAAAGATCTTCACTCTGTTACAAGGTTCTGCTTCATCCTTCCCCACGGCAAAGACTTAATTCTGCTGGACAGGGAGCCTGAAGGCAACTTGTGGTGCTAATAAATAATGGAAAATGTTTACTTTTCAACTTTATGACAAACAGATTTGGGAAAAATTCTGGGATTTAGCTTAACTGCCTTCTTTCTTACAGTGGTTTTTGTGATGTCCTAAATAAGGCAGGGGAGTCAGGACATAGAGTCCATCCAAACTGGGTTACTCTGGGTTCATTCTGATCCCTGGAGATTGGGGGAGGGGCACCCTCTAGCAGTGAGGTTTTGGAACATCAACAGGGAGATGTGCCCTTGAATGCCGTATGCTACACATGGTCTAGAATGTAGAACTTGGAAGTGGACTTCTGTTTGTGCAGATTTAGCAAAAGGTAGTTCATCTCAGCATTTTTCAATAGCAAAAAAACTAGAAATTAATGCTAATGATAGTGGAATGGTTAAGTTTTGGTGCACCCACAGAAGATATAGTCTGCAGCTACTAGGTGTATTGAGGTAGAAATCAAAAAGATTTCTTGACATGGAAAGATTGTTTCTAGATACCCAATGAAGAAAGCCAGGTTTCCAAATAGTATGGAAGGTATGATCTGATTTTTGTGGGGGAAAAGTTTTTATGTAATATTCCTGTTGATAGAAAACAATCTAGAAGGATATTCACTAAAGTGGTAACAGTGTTGACCCTAGATCATGGCAGTTCTTCCATCCTTCACTTATTGCATTTTCTAATATTTCTGCAGTAAGTATAATAAAAGACTTCAGAAATGTTGGGTCATTGGCTACATGAATTATTTCATGCACACCACCCTACAGAGGTGATTCTGGAAACATTCTTGACTGTGCGTCTCTTCACCACCACACTTCAATTTTTTAGATTTGTGACCAATGTAAGATCAGCCTTGTTGATGCTGCTAACTTCCCTGCATTCAACTTTTATTTTATTTCTAGATGATACCATGTTTTTGCATTGACGCTGATTACACTTTGTTTTGCATTGACACTGATTCTTTTTTCTAATAAACCTAGAGCCAGTTCCACTTGTCTTAGTTCAGAATCCATTTCCTAAATTTCCAAGAAGCATTTAAGAAATGCTTTCTGAGACTGAAAGTGAGTCAAAACTGGAGCAATTACTAATGATATTTCTCTAAGGCATAAGTGCTCACTACAAAAGGGAGTTTTGGAGTCTTAATATGTAAGAATGATTTCCTTGATCTTGCAGGTAACTCTCTGCAGGATTCGTGTGTTCTGCTTGTGGTTATTCTCTTTTTTCTTTTTTTTCTGGCCGTTCCACTCGGCTTACGAGATCTTAGTTCACCAACCAGGGACTCAACCCGGACCCTCAGCAGTGACAGAGTCCTGACCACTGGACCGCCAGGGAATTCCCATGTTTATTCTTTAGTATGGTGCCTTTCCTGCTCCAGGAGCCTTAGATTGTGTTACTTGTTAGGAGGTGTAGGCACCTGATAGTCCAATCCACATACAAAGGAGCCTGCGAGGTGTTTGATTCCAAAGCAAATATATGCTTGCTTGGGACATTTGCTGTGGCCAACCAATTGTGGGCATTGCTTTATAGAGCTCAGGGCCATTAGTCATTTATCTTGACTGATTAGAAACAGCTGTGGTTTAGCTGTACTAAGATGTGGGTCATCCAAAACACCTTTCAGACAGTTTCAGATGGTGGGTTTCTTGGAGAAATTTGGGGGCAATTACCCCTCTCTAGAAATACAGTCAGCCCTCCATATCTGTGGGTTCTGCATCTGTGGATTCAACCAACCTGGGATTTAAAATATTCAGAAAAAAAATTCTAGAAAGTTCTAAAAGACAACACTTGCGGCTTCCCTGGTGGCGCAGTGGTTAAGAGTCCGCCTGCCGATGCGGGGGACACGGGTTCGTGCCCGGGTCTGGGAAGGTCCCACATGCCTCGGAGCGGCTGGGCCCGTGAGCGGCTACACGGGTTCGTGCCCCGGTCCAGGAAGATCCCACATGCTGTGGAGCGGCTGGGCCCGTGAGCCATGGCCGCCGAGCCTGCGCGTCTGGAGCCTGCGCTCCGCAATGGCAGAGGCCAAAACAGTGAGAGGCCCGCGTACTGCAAAAATAATAATAATAATAATAAAATAAAATAAAGACAGCACTTGAATTTGCCATGCACTGGCAACTATTTATTTAGCCTTTACATTGTATTAGGTATTATAAGTAATCTAGAGATGATTTAAAGTACAGAGGAGGTTATGTGTAGGTTATATACAAATACCCGCCCCCCCTCCATTTTATATAAGAGACTTGAGCATCTTCGGGTTTTGGTATCTGTGGAGCGGGGTTGGGGGGATACCAAGCCATCCCCCTGTGGATACCGAGGGATGGCTGTAGTAAGTCCAAGGTAGATCCCTGGCACATGTGAAATAGAAAGTTGAGACCAATTTTATGCAATGTGAATCCTTAAAAAGTTCTGCATCTTCTCAATCTGTCACAATCCTACTCATTGTTTAAGGCCCAGCTCAGATGTCGCCATCTTTAGGAAACCTTTCTGACTCACCTGGAAAGACTGTGCAATCTGAGTACCTTGTTCAAACCTCTGTCTGCCACCTTGCACATGTCTTGGGATAGCACTTAGCACGTTGTATGGAGTTTTCAGTCATGTGTCTGACACCCCAGCAGGACGTGAGGCCCTCAAGGGCAGGAAAAGGACTGAGGCATCTCAGAATTCCTAGCACCAGCACAGGCTTGGTATAGAGTGGGTGTCAATAAATATTTGTTGCCTGAATGTTGAATGAAAAGAGAGGAACCCAAATAAAGCTGCCCATAGATATACTATTTCCTGAAGAATTAGGCGAGAAGACAGGGATTATCATCCAGAGAGGTTACTAGTAAAATTTTTGACTTCCTTAAACTGCTCTTGTTATGAAGAACTTACTGATAGACAGTTTCCTTCCCAGGCCTGTTGGGGCCATTATCCACGGCACAAGGGTGTGCACAAATTCAGTAGAGTGTTGAGCAAGATGGAGAATCAGATTTCCACTCAGGACCTCCGTGATCTCATTTGTAAAATGGGCTTGAGGGTGATGCTGCTTGCCCTGCGGGGTGATGGAGGGAATTGCTCAGAAACGTAAAAATGCCTTTGTAAACTGTAAAGCATCAAAGAAGCAATTACCTGACAGCTGGCCAGAGCCCATTTGGACGTCTTCCTAGGTAAAGTGCACTGGGAAGCCAAGGCCATCTCGAAGAGCATTACATGCAGTCCCCTGGAGAAACCCAGAAGGGCCCGGAAAGTAGTCCCATGAGACAAATTTCTTCCACTGATTGGGTTTTCTTCCAAGGCTAGGATGGGGTTCTCCAACCACATGTGAGGGAAAGCCTTGTGTGGCTCCCAGAACTGTATCCTCTTTTCATTCAACATTCAGGCAACAAATATTTATTGACACCCACCCTATGCCAAGACATAGGACAGAAAACTGTTCAAAGAGCAAGGTCTACCACTTAGAAACAGCTGTTGTTTTCAACTTCATCCTCTGGCCATTTTTGGAGAATAATCTGTGACCTTTCACTTGGGCAAACAAGTATGAGTGAACCTTAGAAAGTTAAGATTGGTGAAAGATATTTTACCCTTTAAAAAAGGGATGAAAATATTCTGATCTGTTTTATAAAGCTGGCTGCCTTGGCATGTGATTGGTATTCTGTGAGAGCAAGAAAAAAATTTGACAGTGACCAAGGTCACAATCAGTGATCCATGGGATTTGGGTTTGGGCTAGTTGCCAACGCGTATTCAGGGTCTAGCTGTGTTTGACTTCACCATCTCCAAATCATTCACTCATTCTTTTTTTCCTCTCTATTTTTTTAATATGAAAGTTTTTAAAGATACACAAAAGTAAAGAAATTAATATGAAGAACCACTCTTTTTCCTCCCCCATCTTCAAGGATTATCAGTTTGACACCTTTGCTTAATCTACCTCTTTTCCTTTAAAAAATTATTGCTGTGCTCTTTTAAAATATACCTCCAACATCCCAGCCATTTTTTTTAAATGATGATTTTCTTTCTTTTTAAAAAAAAAAAAAAATTTATTAATTTGGCTGCCCCGGGTCTTTGTTGCGGCACGTGGGATATTGGTTGCGGCATGCGGACTTCTTGGTTGCGGCATGTGAACTCTCAGTTGTGGCATGCGCACAGGATATAGTTCCCCGACCAGGGCCCCCTGCATTGGGAGTGTGGAGTCTTACCCACTGGATCACCAGGGAAGTCCCAACATCCCAGCCTTTTGCCTATTTTTAAATACTTCTGTGTGTATATCTGAAAACTAAGGACATTTTCTTATACAAACACAACCTCATTATCACCCCTAATGAAATTAATAATTCCTTTGTATTATCTATTGCTTTGTCCATGTTCCAATGCCCTTGGATGTCTCCAAAATCTCTGTTTACAGTGGCAAGATCTCACTGTCACCCCTTAATCAAGTGATCAGTCTTAGCATCACTAACAGGGACACAGAATGACATCATGGGCCTTCTGATGTGATGCCATTATGAGTGCACTGTGAAGGATTTTTACCCATTTTCTAACCTGAATCTAATCAAGTCTTTAAGCCTAACTTCCAGTTTACAAGAAATAGACAAGGACAAGGTAAACAATATCATGAGTAAACAATCAGACAAATCCAGAACATGGGACATTCTATGAGATAACTGGCCTAATGTCTTCAAAAAGTCATTGTCATGGGGGAAAAAAAAGTACAGGGACCGTTCTGACTGAAAGAGATTATAGAAATGCAACAAGCTTGATTGGCTTTGACTTTGAAGAAAACTATGCATTAGGATCGGCTCACAGACTTCGAAAACAAACTTATATTTACCAAAGGGGAAACGTGGGGAGGCAGGAGGGATAAATTAGGAGCTTGGGATGAACATATACACACAACTACATACAAAATAGATAATCAACAAGGACCTACTGTATAGCACGGGGAACTCTACTCAATACTCTGTACTAACCTATATGGGAAAAGAATCTGAAAAGAATGGATATATGTATACGTATAACTGAATCCCTTTGCTGTACACCTGAAACTTAAGACAACATTGTAAATCAACTATACTCCAATATAAAATAAAAATTAAATTAAAAAACTATACATTAGGGGAAATTTGAATAAGGACTAGGTTAGATGATATTAGAAAATTATTGGGAATTCCCTGGTGGCACAGTGGTTAAGACTCCATGCTTCCAATGCAGGGGGCCTGGGCTCGACCCCTGGTCAGGGAACTAGATCCCGCATGCATGCCTCAACTAAGAGTTCGCATGCCACAATTAACACCCAGCACAACCAAATAAATAATAAATAAATAAATATTTTTAAAAAGAGAGATGGCCAACTCTTAAAAAGAAAGATAATTCTTGTGAGTTTTCTTAGGCACAATAATTATATTATTGTTATGTGAGAGAATCGCCTGGATTTTAGGAAATACAGGCTGTATGTTTGGGGTGAAAAGTCATGACGTCTACAGCTCGCATTCAAATGGCTCAGAAACCGTATATACAGAGAAAGACAATATGGCAAATGTTAACAGCTGCTGAATCTAGGTGTTTATTGTACTATTCTTTCTACTCTTCTGTGTGTTTGAAAATTTACATAATAAACAGCTGGGGGAAAATAAAAATAAAACAGGGCTGATTTCTACTTCACTGTTTCACAGTCAGGATGATATTAAAAATATTCAATGACTGATATGGAATATAAATTAATATAGAAATTAAAAATTAATATATTTCTTTTATTCTTGAGATAATATATATATATATTTCATATATATAAAATGAAAGGGTACATATTGTCATATAAATAATTCACCCCATTATTCTAGGAATTTCCAAATTATTTTTTGATATTTAGACACTGTTAGTGTGATCTTTTGTTCAGCACAGCTGTCGCTAGCTAAATGGCGCCCCCTGTCTGGGCCATGATCTGACTTAGGAATTACATCAAACTTTTCCAACCACTTTCTCATTAAACCAACAGCATCGAGTGACAGTCTAGGTAGAGAATCACTTTTATTGTCAACAGCTCGCTCTGGACACTGGAATTTCTCTCAGCTAAACCCAAAGCATTTACATATGGGATTTTTCTAGCTTTTATCGTAGAAAGGTTTTTATATAGCCAATTTCTCTATTATCAACTATCTTGAAAATATTTTGTTAGAATGTCATATAAGGTGGCTAAATTTTATTAATTTTTGTTTACTCAAAATCTACAGAGCTTTGCAAATGTCAGCTGGCCTAATTTCAGGATCAAATAAATGAAAAGACATCAAAGTTGACTATGTTTATTTACTTTTACCATAAAACAGCAAACATGTTCTCATGTAATTTATCAGATAAATTGGTTTTTCTCCTAGGAATTGCCACTTTGTTTTTTCATAAGGTATATATCATATTTCTTTGTTTTTCTAATACTTTCTGCTCCTTTTCATGGTGTCCATTATCAGTTTTATATGCTCAATCACTTTTATTATTTTATCAGCTTCAAGAACCAAAACATGTCTTTCTTGTAGAACTAAAGAAAGTACTGACATCTCTGTTAGAATATCATTTACTAAAGTCTCTTTAAGTGTTTTCAGTTTCTAAATATTAGCTACTACTATTTTATAATTTCTATTAAAGATAATATTGAAGGCTCAGTTCAATTTCCAAACTACTTTTGTAGCTCTAGCACCTCACTGAGATACAACTATTCTTCTGATTTTCCATTTTTAGGTTCTCAGCTTGTAAGATATATTATTTAATTTTATCTGATATTTATTTGATGTAGTAGTAAATATAATGCTTTTTAAAGAAGAGATTTAAAGTTATTTAATTGATTTACATCTTTTAATGCAACATTCACAAGATAATTGAATATATCCACTAAGTATCAAAACATCCAGAAAATCGTCTAATCTTTGGCCAGAACTTTAGACCTTCTTACTAGCATTACATGGACACTATCCACACAAAATCAGTCATGTTTACTTGTAAAGTCTTCTCGTGGAATAATTTTTCTTGAGTACCAACAATAAAGCTTAAAATGTTACTTGAAATATTGTTACAGGAGGGCAAGGAAAACCATTAAATATCACCGAAGTCTTAAATTTCACTTTTAGTTAAACTATCAAGATATTTCTGTACATAAAAGATGAAGGTTCATCAATAAGGATTACAATTTTATTTCCTTCATTTATAAATGTTCCAAAACGATATTTTCTTATTTTGGTAGATTTGTTTTGCAACAAGTTTTCTTTTCACTTGTTTACTTTTTAACTAATAGCTTTATTGAGATATAATTCACATATCATAAAATTCACCCTTTAAAATTGTACAGTTCAGTGGTTACTAGTGTATTCAAGGAGTTATGCACCTGCATCACTATCTAGTTTTGTACCATTTTCATCAATCCTAAAAAGAAACTCCATTCCCCGCCTTATCCCAGCCCCAGGAAACCACTAATCTACTTTCTGTCCCTATAGATTTGCCTACCCTGGACATATCATATAAATGGAATTATACAAAATGTGGTCTTTTGTGTCCGGCTTCTTTCACTAATCATATTTCAAGGTTCATACATGTTGTAGCATATATTCATTCTTCTTTACTTTCTATGACCAATAATATTATATTATATGGATATACCACATTTTGTTTATCCATTCATCAGTTGGTGGACATTTGGGTTGCTTCCACTTTTTGGCAATTATAAATAATGTTTTGCCATGAGTTTTGCAGTAATACGTAACTCCTCCCATTAATAGGTGGAGTCTATTTCCCTACTTCTTGAATCTGAGCTGACTTTTATTTGTTTATTTATTTATTTATTTACTGGCCACACCGTGTGGCTTGTGAGATCTTAGTTCCCTGACCAGGGATCAAACCCTGGGCCCACAGCAGTGAAAGTGCCAAACCCTAACCCTTGGATGGCCAGGGAATTCCCCAGAGCTGGCTTTATGATTTGCTTTGGCCAATAAAATGTAACAGAGGCCTGAGGGTTTCTGCTGGCCCTCTTCATCCTTTCCTCCATCATGTGAACAGGCCCAGGAAGGTCTGCTGGATCATGAGAGACATTATGGAGGACAGTCCAGTAGTCCAAGTCAAAACCATCCTAGACGAGATCTACAATCAGTTGACCCCAAAACATGTGAGAGAGCCCAGCCAAGATAGCAGGCCTGCCTATTCATCCCACAGCTGACTGCTGATAAATGAGGGAGCTGAGCCAGGACCAGAAGAATGGATCAGCTGAGCCCAGCCTAACTTGCCAACCTGCAGACTGTGAGCTAAATAAAATGTTGTTGTTATAAGCTACTACCTTTTTGGAACGATTTCTTAAGCAGCAATAGCTAGCTGATGCAGGTGGGAACGGGCCTGGGTGTTAATGTTGAACATTTGATAAAGGTGAGGAAATCTCATGATGCATGGTGCAGTTCACCCCATCAGCACTGAAGAACTGCCACCATCCAGGTTCTATGGACCAAAAAGGCAGGGAGAGTGGAATAAAGTGGACCCCAAATGGAACAAGCCAGTTGACATCTAGATGACCAAGGAAAAGGGTCCCCAGATCCCATCATCACCCCAGAGGGCCATGGTTGCATGGTAGAAAGAGCCCTGAACTGTGATGGCAGAGATCTGCATGAATATGCTATGATCTTGAACAAAACACTACACCTCCCTGGATCTCAGTTTCCTGACCTGTAAAAGTAAGGGGTGGCAATAGATAACTTCTGAGGTCCCATTACCACCAAGCTTTGATGAATCCATCGTCCTAGAAGATTTCAGGTGAAGTCAATGTTCTTAAATCTACTTGTTCTCAGTATTCCACTACTGAGTGGACTCTCATAGAGCACAGAATCTGGTGGATTACAGAATCTGGCTCCTCCTCTGGCTTGATCTTGGGTCTAAGTCTGGGCTTTCCTATCCTGGCCATGCCTGCAAGCGTCTGGGTCTGAGCTGCCCCTCCAGGCTCTGTGGACCCGCTAACCCAGTGGATCCAACACACCGGGCCCTCCTCAGCAGGGCAGGTCCTGAGAGAGGTCATGCGCTAACTTCGGAAGGAGAAAGTCCTAGGCCAGCCTGGCATGGGTTGGGAAGATGGTGTGTCTCCTTGGAGGCAAGTTCCTGCATTCACACATTCATTCATTACGAACACTTGAGCACCTGCTGTCAGGCTGTGTTAAGTGCACAATTCATGCTCTCTGTGTTAGTGGGAGCCCCTAACTCCCCTTCCATGTGGTTCTAGAAGGGCTCTCAGAGGAACCTGAGCCCCCAGTCACCCCAGTCATGGTGATGGGCATGTGACCGAAGCTAGGCCAATCTAGAAATTGGAATCTTGGGAGGAGACATGCAGAGTTGGAAGGTGGCTGGAGCTGAGTCACCTGGTGGCTGTAGCTGGAGAGAGGCCTCAAGGTATTGCTTCTCCTGAGATCCCCGGAGATGTCCTAGTTCCTGCCCAGCCTGGCCCTGAAGCCTCCCAGGAAATCCTGACTTCTTGCCGAAGTTAGAAAAGGTTAGTTTTTATTCCTTGTGACTATAGAACCCTTGCTGATACACAACTTTAAAGGAGTTTCCGGTCTAGAATTCCAAAAAGCACCTATCACAGGCCCCCCAAAACCCACGTGGTAAATAAACGTTAGTCACTTGGTTAATTATTGGTAGGAATGTAAAGGATAAATCAGTGAATAATTGGGATGGGGAGGGGGTGCAGAGGGAGGTTTCAGAAGATCTTCCAAGAGTCTAGGGAGAGGCAGCATGGTTTAGGACACCCGCAGACAAACCCTGAGGGACTCCAGTGCATTGGGCATTAGTCTAGGCCCTGAAGGTGAGCACACGAGACAATGGCTGTGAAATCAATTATCAGAATACAATGCGATATGTGAAATAATAAACACATCTTCAAAGTATGGGAATAGCACAAAGGTGGGTCAGGAAAGGCTTTTGGGAGGAAGTACATCCAGGCAAAGGTTTGAAAGATGGGAGAGGAGATTTCCAGGCCAACAAGAGGGGAGGGGTGGCATGTACAAAGCCTAGGAGGCAGGAAAATGGCTTGTTTGCTCAGTGGGTGACTAGTAGTTGTTTGTTTTTTTTTTCTTAATTAACAAACTTTATTTTTGAGAGCGGTTTTAGGTTCACAATAAAACTGAGTGGAAAATACAGTTTCCACAGGCCCCCTGCTCCTATACATGCATAACCTCCCCCGCTATCAATATCCCGCACCAAAGAGGTACATTTCTTTTTTTAAATTTTATTTTATTTATTTATTTATTTATGGCTGCGTTGGGTCTTCGTTGCTGCACATGGGCTTTCTCTAGTTGCGGCGAGCGGGGGCTACTCTTTGTTGCGTTGCGCGGGCTTCTAATTGCGGTGACTTCTCTTGTTGGGGAGCACGGGCTCTAGGCATGTGCACTTCAGTAGTTGTGGCTCATGGGCTCAGTAGTTGTGGCTCACGGGCTCTAGAGCGCAGGCTCAGTTATTGTGGCACACGGCTTAGTTGCTCCCTGGCATGTGGGATTTTCCCGGACCAGGGCTTGAACCTGTGTCCCCTGCATTGGCAGGCTGATTCTTAACCACTGTGCCACAAGGGAAGTCCCCATAAGTGGTACATTTCTTACAATCGATGAACCTATGTTAACACATCGTTTTCATCCGGAGCCCGTAGTTTACCTTAGGGTTTACTCTTGGTGTTGTACATCCTATGGGCTTTGATAAATGTATAACAACATGTATCCACTATTACAGTATCATACAGAGTAGTTTCACTGCCCTAAAAACCCTCTGTGCTTTGCCTGAGCAATCAGTAATGTGTCCACTGATCTCCCTACTGTCTCTATAGTTTTACCTTTTTCAGAATGTCACATAGTTGGAATCATACACTTTGTAGCGTTTTCAGACTGGCTTCTTTCACTTAGTAACATATGTTTAAGTTTCCTCTAATGGCTTTTTAAAAAAAATCTATTAACTTTTTCTCTTTTTTAAAAAATTTAATTTTATTTTAATTAATTTATTTATTTTTGGCTGCATTGGGTCTTCGTTGTCGCGCATGGGGTTTCTCTAGTTGCAGTGAGCAGGGGCTACTCTTCATTGCGGTGCACGAGCTTCTCCTTGTGGTGGATCCTCTTGATGTGGAGCACGGGCTCTAGACCGCAGGCTCAGTAGTTGTGGCGCATGGGCCTAGTTGCTCCGCGGCACGTGGGATCTTCCCGGACCAGGACTCGAACCTGTGTCCCCTGCATTGGCAGGCGGATTGTTAACCACTGAGCCACAAGGGAAGTCTCTCCACCACAGTTTTGACTTCACTTCCCTAGTGACACGTGATGTCGATCATCCTTTCATGTGCCCATTGCACATATCTTGGGGTATTATTTGCATTACAAATAAATGGGAAGCTGCAACCCAAATCCTGATCTTTGCCCAGGTCGAATCCCCCATTCCACTTTGTCCAGTGTGAGACGGGAGGTGACAGCATGTCCCCTGCTACCTGGGGGTGGCAGAAGGGTGAGGCTTGTGTCTTTCTGAAGAACGTGGCTTTGAACATGTGAGGCCCAGCAGGAGGCCAAGAGGAGTGTGTCTGCCTCTTGGCTGCCCTAGAATAAACAGTACTCTGGCCCTTGGCTCTTTTTGCCCCAGAATTGTCCCTCCAGTTCTGGCCGGGTGGGCGTGAGCCTTGGCCGGTTGGCTTGCTCCGTGGCTGGCGATTCCACCCTTCCCCTCCTGTTTCAACAACTGTTCATTTTTGACTGAAAGGTTCCAAGCTCCCAAGTGAGCATTTTCACGTACATTGATGGCATGGACGTTTCTGGCAGTACAGCCTGCATGCCAAGCCAAAGCTCCCATCACTGACAATTCTCAGAGTGACATCAGGTGCTGAAGTCCTATGGGACCAGCAGCATTTAGAAAGAGAAGGTGAGTTTCCTGGAGAGAAGCCACTAATTGACTGACTCATCCTGGCGTGCCAGGGACTTCTCAGTTTTAGCACTGAAATTCTCACATGGTGGAAACTCCTTAAGATGACTGGTCACCCTACCACTAGTCTCTAAACTGAACTCAAGGATCCAAATGGCATTTTAAGAGCTGGTGATTTTGTAGGATCACCATCCCGACAAACCCCTCGTGATTTTCCCAGCCTACTTTAACAGCCTGATCCTCCTGGGGGCAAAATCGGCAAACCTGATTGCATCCTGGGCCAGTCAGGGCTAGTAAAACTCTAGCTTGAATGTATTCACTTGTAGGCTGTATAAATGAGAAGAAACGAACATGCCTGGATGAAGAGTGACCTCAGGTTAAAGAAAAACCAAAGGTGAGAAGTCCACTGGGGGTGGGGTGGCAGACGAGTGAATAGAGCAGCCCTGGCCCCCGTGAGGTGCCTCACACCAGTCAGCGTCCTCCAAATAATCAGGACCACCTCACATGCCGCGTGCTCCTCTCTAGGAGTGACCCCTACTTTCTCGTTCCTTTCAGAGCGGAGGCACTATCTCTGCACCACCCACGCCCCTTCCCTGCTCCCCCGCCAACTGTCCAGGCCATCAGCTCTGGTCCAGCTGGAAGGATTTCCCATCCATTTAGTCCCGGCTTCTCTCCTGAGCCCCCTCCCCCCAGCGCACCAGCTGTCTCAGGGAAGCACTGAGGCTTTCTGCACGAACTTGCTCCCTGTCCGCTGGTGATGGAGACCCCCCCACCTCCATGGAGCAGTGACCGCAGGGCCTTTCTGGCCACAACTTCTAGGCCTGGAAAGTAGCTTAAAACAGCGCTATGAGGTCATCTTTGGAATCAGAATCTCCTGGTGTTTGAATTCCTTAACGGTGTGCCCTAGGGCAAGTTACTCAAGGTCTTTGAGCCTCATCTGTAAGTGGAGATGAATGGTAATACCTTTCATAGGGTTTTTGTGAGGATTAAGTGAAATAGAGTATATGAAGTCCTGAAAACAAAGCCTGGAAAGAAGCCAATACTGAGAACCTGTGGCTACTATTGTCTCAGACTACGTCTTCATCCCAGACACACAGTTTTATAGCTAATAGAACAGCAAACACTGGTGCTGGGAGCTTTGCCACAGATGGGGCCCCATGCAAGAGCCTGGGAGCCACTGTGAGATGTGAAGAACCTTGGGGGCTCTGGTTGCCTCTTCCTCAGTGTATCTGTTGACTACAGTGGTCTTTGGGTAATGAAAAGGTCATGAAACCACAGATTGGTCTAGCCCAGCCCTGCCCCCTATAACTTTCTGTAATGATGAAAATGTTCTACACCTGCATTGTCCAATACAGTAGCCACTAGCCACGTTGTGGGCTAGCACAGTGGAAAAACTGAGTTTTTCATTTTATTCAATTTTAACTAATTTGAATCTAGATTTAAATAGCCACATGCCATGTGATCAGTGGCTACCATAATGGGTGGCACAGGGCTCTCACCCATTATGTGGAGGGAACCGAGGCAAGGGCAGCCTTGTGATGTGCCCCCGGCCACAAAGCCAGTAAAAGAACCAGAGCCCAGGACTCCTGCATTCTCCTTCAGCTGGTCTGCTCCAGACCATCGCAGACTCAGAACGTCAGCCCAGTAGGGATCATCTCAGGCAACATATGTCCCAGATTGAAGGAAACAAAGAACAGGCTGGAGCATTCACTCTCGAGCCTCTGTGGAGTTTGGCACCCAGCTCGGGAGGCTTGGCTGTCTTTGGCTCAGCCTGCAGTGCCCCTTGTGGTGTCCTGGACAGAGCCGGGCAGGGGTCAGGAGACCTCTCCTGGGCAGCTGCAATCTCAGCGACCCCTTTCCTGATCCTCACACACCCTCTCCTGCCCCAGCTCAGACTGGAAGAGTGGAACCAAGGTGGAGGTCAGCCAGATCGCAGGTCACGCACGCACCCCGCCTCCCCATTCCCTAGGCCTGCCCACTCAGAGGTACCCAGGTGGAGGATCAAATTAATCCCTGTTCTTTATCCAGAGTTTGGCACTCAAATCTCCACCCACCCAGGGAGAGTGGGCACAGAGTGATGACTGAGGCTGCATGACATCCAAGCCCTCAGGAGGAGGAGGATGGCGCAAGATCGCTGGCACCTTTCTCTAGCCATCTGTTCCCTCTACCAAATCCAGCCTGAGCGCGCTTTGCCACAGCCAATGCTGGGAAATTGTGCTCTGGGCTCCTGGAGACCTGGCGGGACCAACTGTCAGCCCCATTTCCTTGGGGAGGATGTGGCATCTTCTCTCCTCCCTCCCTCCCTCTTTTTCTATTCTACGCTCCCCTTGCGCTTTCCCCTTCCCTTCTCTATTGTTTGACTAAATTTTTTTTTTTTTTTTTGCGGTACGCGGGCCTCTCACTGTTGTGGCCTCTCCCGTTGCGGAG